>NW_028281039.1:0-362450 GCF_059751285.1 Brachycentrus maculatus | reverse complement strand
TATGCACTCGGGGGCGATGAGGACGCACTTGTGCGTCGATATTAAATTGTATCCCGATTTTGCTGTGATTTTACATTTAAACGCTTTCAATATCCCTGTCATTGCCAATCTAAATAAATTCAAGTTTGTAAATCCGTCACCAAATTTTCTAGAAGTACCCCGGTGTAGGTAGTGAAAGGGATTAGTGTTTAGTTCATTTAGTCAGCTAGATTCGTCTCCGACCCGACGCTGGCCGGTACACGAGACGCCCACAACCCCGACCAGCACTGCAGACTGACACGGAACAGTGCAAAGACGTTAGTTTCCATATGAATACCTTTGACAAAAACTCTTAAGTATTATTTTTTGACATTTCATCGAAGATGAAGAAGAATATGGAAGTCTGGGCATTTATGGGGATGACGATCGTCATAGGCTGGTTTAAGTGATCACTCTACACACGTGTAACATTCACCAATTCTACCCATTATTGACAACCACACTACTCAAATTCTTGGAACTTCTATAAATATGAACCAATTTAGAAACCTTGTTCTTGAATCACTAGAACTTCACTAGAGACATCTATTGGTGAGATGTAAAGAAGCTTTTTACTAAGCAGAAACTCTTATATTAGTATGTGAGGTCCGAACCCTGGATTATAATCACACACATGAGAAACGCCAGAAAATACCATTTTCATTTTTATTATTTAAGCTTATAATTTGACCAGATAATTTATTTACAACATTTTGAGTGTGTCCAAATACTTGTTCTCAAAATCTGGATTATCTCCAATTACAGGAGTTATTTTCATATTATTTAAATAATATGAAAATAACTCCTGTAATTGGAGATAATCCAGATTTTGTGAACGAGTATTTGGACACACTCAAAATGTTGATCTTAAGTATTATTATAATTCTCTTCACCGCAAGATGCTTCGCGAATGTATTTATAGATGTCGCCATTTTGATTTACGACGGAAGCGCCTGTTACTGAAACGGAAATGCCGTCGAAACATTCCGGCGGGAAAATAATTATTTTCAAAATCGAGTCATTTCCGAGGGAAGTTCTTCACGAAAACCTCTTCTTCAAACACTGGAATTCAATTTATGTATCAATTGTAAAATCAAACATAAATTTTGTGAGTACTGAGTTTTTTTGTATTTTTTTTTATTTTATTTGTTCGGGAATTGTACAGCTGTATATTTTAAAAAAATATAATAAAAAATGTTCTCCGCCTCCGTAGTGTAATGGTCAACACGCTCGGCTACCGTTCTGGAGGTCCCGGGTTCGATTCCCGGGGGGGGGGGTCAAATAAATACAAGTGATTTTTTCACTGTAATATTTATTCAATATTACCCTGGACTGGTTGGTACCTGAAGCGGGGGGCTGATCACCTTTCCTTCATGTGCTAACGATCAAGATAACACTGCGTTTGTATGAAGCAGTGCCCTATGCACCACCGGATGCGGATAAGGGTTTGAAGAAAAATGTGGATGCACATCAGTTTACACGGATACGATTCTAAATAGGTCCCAGTGATCGGTAATGATCCGGATATGAGGAAATCAATTGTCAATAAAAAAAAATACTAAAATAATAAATGTACGTAAAAAATAATCATAATTATCGCAGTCCTTAGAAAATGGAGAAATGATCTCAGTATATATATATATAATATAAATATCAGAAAAAATGCACCTCGCGCGTTAGAAGTGAAACTTTTTAGGTTCTAGAAATTCTCGATTTTATGATTTTATGTTCTACTTGCCTTTGTTGACTATTTTATTATTTTAATAATAAATAATAAAAACCCTTATCCGCACCCAAATGGTGCATAGGGCACTGCGTCATATGAACGCAGTGTTATCTTGATCGTTTACATATGAAGGAAGGTGATCAGCCCTCCGCTTCAGGTACCAGTCCATGGCAGTATTGAATAAATATTACAGTGAAAAAATCACTTATATTTATTTTACCCCCCTTGGGAATCGAACCCGGGACCTCCAGAACGGTAGCTGAGCGTTACACTACGGAGGCGGACAGATTTATTATTTTAAGATTATAAAATGAATTAAAATTCAATTGAAGATTAGCATTAGGGTGGGGATAAGGGTTTTATTATTACTATTATTAATACATATAAAATAGTAAAAAAATATATGTATCTATGAAATAAATAACTTAATAAAAATAAATATAAAAAAAAACTCTGAAAGTGTCGGTGGAGGTGACAGCCCAATAGAAATAGTGGTAAGGGATTTACGCACGCGATAGTATTAGAATATTCTAGCATGTGATTAAACATACTATATTTCTAATTCCCGACAACGTTGTACGAAAAAGAAGTAATTCGTTTTGTCGGAATGGAGTTTAATTTCTTTTTAAAACTAATGGCGTACCTTGAGTTGAAGTTATGTGTTATTGGGGCATCTAACCCTCGATCGCCCACCATTCACTGTCTCCGTGTGCCGTGCTCGGGGTTAATTTGGCCAAACAATCCATTTGAGGTCGAAATTACTAAATACAGTCGAAAAAGCTAAAATGAATATTTAAAAATTTTATTCGTGTAAATTAAAAAATTTGCTTAGATTATTTATAAAAGAGACGGATTTAAGTTCCTTTTTCATTTAGAACATGATCGCTAGCTTTTTACTTTTTTACTTTGTCATCTTTTTATGTTTAAGTTTTAATTTAAAAAAATAAAATAAAAAATTGCTCACTGAGAGTCAAGTATTTTTATTTTTATTAATTTTTTGTATTTAATTTAATTTTTTTGTATTTTGTATTAACTAATTATACTTAGAAACCTATACCCTTATACCCTGTACTATGACTATTTATTTTGTATACCCACACACAGGCCATGCCTTTGTGGGATCTTTTTTTGTATTTATTTTTATTTTTTATAAATATTTTTTGTTTTTGAATTTATGTAATGCAAAAGAATTTTAAATAAAGAAAAAAAAATTATCGGATACTTTGAAGAAGAATTTGGAAGTCGGGGTATTTACAGGGCTTATGATCTGTCATAGGCTGTGCATTGAGTGATCACTTTGCACACGTGCAACGTTCACCGTTCTACCCATGATTGACAACCAGACTACTCAAATTCATCATATTTTTTTTTTTACATTTTGAGTGTTTCCAAATACTTCACAAATCTGGATTATCTCCGATTACAGGAGTTATTTTTCATATTATTTTTTGACATCTCATCAAAGATGAAGAATATGGAAGTCTGGGAATTTACGGGGCTGACGATCGTCATAGGCTGGTTTAAGTTATCACTTTACACACGTGTAACATTCATCAATTCTACCCATTATTGACAACCACAATTCTCGGAAGTTCTATATTTATATATGAACCAATTTTGTTCTTGAATCACTAGAACTTCACTAGAGACATCTATTGGTGAGATGAAAAGACGTTTTTTTTGGAGTAGAAACTCTTAAATTAGTTTGTAAGGTCCGAATCCTGGATTATAATCACATTCTCTTTGTTTCTCATGTATCTTTGTATCTCAAGAGTTTCGGCTCAATAAAAAGCTTCTTTTCATCTCACCAATAGATGTCTCTAGTGAAGTTCTAGTGATTCAAGAACAAGGTTTCTGAATTGGTTCATATATCGCTCACTCCTTTCAAGAACGTCATAAATCAAAAATTGTCAATTTTCAGTTGTGCATGTTTACGGAATGCCCAGAAAATGTACTATATCCCAGCAAAAGAGGTATATTTTTAACTTAATATTTACTCGCTACAGGGCAGAAAGTGTTGTTTTTGCATTTTGAAGAAAAGGTATTGTTTAATATTTTTTTAAAATAAACTAAATATTTTTCAAATGGAGAAAAAACCATCAGGTTTTACCTAAAAAGATCTTTTACATAATAAAAAGTTCAATAAGTGGCTTGATATTTATTTTTAATACATTGTATTATATTTTTAAACTTTAAAAACGTTCTCCTGAAAAATCAAGTTTTTTGATTTATGACGTTCTTGAAAGGATTGAGCGATATATAGAAATTCCAAGAATTTGAGTGGTGTGGTTGTCAATAATGGGTAGAATTGATGAATGTTACACGTGTGTAAAGTGATCACTTAAACCAGCCTACGACGGTCATCAGCCCGGTAAATGCCCAGACTTCCATATTCTTCGTCATCTTTGATGAGAAATCAAAAAATAATATGAAAAAATAATTTATTAAAATGTCTCACCACAATGTCTGACAGCAATACAAACATTTATCTCGAATTATCAGTTTAAAAAAAAAACTCAAACCGTTGGTTGACGACCCCTTCACCCGCACGTTTGCACGAAATTCCCGTGTGTTTTTCCGAAAATAAATAATATTATTTTTTGTAGTTTTTATCTAATCGCCGGTCGTTAGAGTGTTAAGGCGGTTGCCTCCACTGCTATGGAATAGCCCCGCTGTTGACACACAAACCCGTTGCGTGCCGAGGCACCATAACTCAAATGACCCGAGTATTCCCAAAGTACTCTTAACAAGAAATTTTCTACGACAACGAAATTAAACAAATTATATTAGAACTTTCTCTCTCACCCTGAAATTATGAATTCGTCCGCTGTATACTTGTCTATTTTCATATTTATTTAATTTATATACAGTGAAACCTCTATCTATCGTTTTTAAAGGGACCTATTAAAATAAACTATGAATGCGGGATTAAGAGGTCAATACGCAAATAGATAGGACCGAGTAAAGATACCGTCCTCCCAATCTGCATAGCCATTTGTAGGCTAAAATTCTAAGAAGAATACATGTTTCAGATGCAAATGTATTTATTAAAAAAAAATATACAAACCTGAAAAGAATTTTTTAAAAAATCTTTTGTTTTTTAACTGTTTTAGAAAGTTTTCTTTCAAAGAGTGTGCACGCTTCTGGAAATGCAGGTACAGGCAGCGGCTCCTTTTCATCAATATCGACCTCTCCTGCCATCGGTTACACAAGCTTTCGATAGTTTCTATCCCATACGTTGCCGTTGAATGTAAGAAAATTGGAAATAATGTAAAAAAAACTGACAAAATGTATCAAATATGCAGCTTAATTCGAACGATAAATACGGTAAATGGTGATAGAGAAACGATCGATTCGTTTTAGTTTAGTATGAAATTAATTCGGGATAGAAGAAATAAACGACACATCCGGGAAAACGATTATTCTAGGAACGACAGATAGAGGTTTCACTGTATTTCATTTATTTATTTGTTTATATTCGATCATACACATAACTACACCGTAGTAGCTAAAAACGCGCTAAAAGTGTCAGAAATTAAGACTCTAAGGAGGATATCGCTCACTCCTTTCAACAACGTCATATAATATATCAAAAATCGTAAATTTTCAGTTGTGCATGTTTTCGGAATGCCCAGAAAATGTACTATATCCCAGCAAAAGGGCATATTTTTTAACTTAATATTTACCCGCTACAGGGCAGAAAGTGTTGTTTTTGCATTTTGAAGAAAAAATATTGTTGAATTATTTTTTAAAATATACTAAATATTTTTCAAATGTAGAAAAATCATTAAGGTTTTACCTAAAAAGTTCTGTTGCACAGTAAAATGTTCAATAAGTAGCGTGAAATTTATTTTTTAATACATTTTATTAAATTTTTAAACTTTAAAACGATCTCCTGAAAAATCAAGTTTTTTGATATATCGCTCACTCCTTTCAAGAACGTCATAAATCAAAAAAAACTTGATTTTTCAGGAGAACGTTTTTAAAGTTCAAACATAAAATACAATGTATTGAAAATAAATATCAAGCCAATTATTTAACTTTTTACTGTACAACAGATCTTTTTAGGTAAAACCAGAATATTTTTTCTCCATTTGAAAAATATTTAGTATATGTAAAAAAATAATTAAACAGTACCTTATCTTCAAAATGCCAAAATAACACTTTCTGCCCCGTAGCGGGTAAATATGGAGTTAAAAATATGCCTCTTTTGCTGGGATTATAGTACATTTTCTGGGCATTACGATAACATGCACAACTCAAAATTGTCGATTTTTGATTTATGACGTTCTTGAAAGGAGTGAGCTATATGACGTTCTTGAAAGGAGTGTCAAAAAAATATGAAAATAACGTGAAATAATATAAAAGTATTTGGACACACTCAAAATGTTGTAAATAAAGTCACTGGTCAAATTACTAGATAAAATTATAAAAATGAGCTTGTATTCTTTGTATGCAAAATTCGTAATCAGAAGTTGGAAGTAATTAAGAAAAAGAAGAAAATCCCCAGTAGGATCGGTTAATTCGAAATTAGGCAATAAATAAGATAAAATCTCCTCGATACGGCGACGTCCTTTACAGACTGACATTGTATTAGGCGTAATTAACTTGTTTGAATTCAAGGATTCTTTTAAAAACGCCATTTTATCGTGTGGCCAAAACACAACTTTCTACATAATTTATATTAGAAGCACTAACTTTGTGATTTTCCATTTTATAATTAAAATGTAACTTTGTTTTAGAATTAATATAAATATTTTATTATAACTTAATTAAAATGTCTACCGGTTTCGAAGCTAGAATTTGAGTAGTGTGGTTGTCAATCGTGAGTAGAATTGGTGAATGTGACAGGTATGTAAAGTGATCACTTAAACCAGCATATAACGGTCATAAGCCCTGTAAATTCCTAGACTTCCATATTCTTCTTCATCTATGTTGAGATGTCTTAAAAATGTAAAATTACTCATAATTAAAGATAATCCAGATTTAGACAGACGTAAAATGTTGTCAATTTAATATAGTGTCGGGTTGTGGTCCCGTGGTTAATGTCGCTGACTCTCAAATCAGAGTTTCTCGGTTCGAATCCACTCTACCACAATTTGATACCTATTTCTAATAATGAGCCGCTTAGGCTCACAGAAAATTGAAATATTTATGTAAAAACAAATAGTTATGGCTTTTTCAAACAAATGTGAAGATTCAGGTTCAGTGCTGCAGAACAGCGTTTATTATTTAATATAATTTTGTACTTAAGTTATACATATTTATATATAAACATAAATTTATTATTATTTTTTTATTGGACACTGTCTATCCTCACTAGGTATTTGAAGATACCTGTTCTGAGGTAGGCAGGGTATGCTTATTCGTTTTATAATACAGCTTTATATATATTTTAATGATAATATAAAAGTGGTAAGACTGAAATAATATGAAATAATAATTATAAAAAGAAAGCAAATAGAGAGTTGAACTAAAAGAAAAGTAAAATCTAAAGGAGTAATATTATAAAATTAGAAAATAGATTAAATGGAATGCCATAGCGAATTGAAAATGCCATTACTACGTGAAGCAATTGTCACAATATTAAATTTTATATGTTTTTTTTTAAACAATAAAATTCAACTTAGTAGACTCAAAAAATCTGTGTTTGATTTAGCAAATGGTAAAACTAACTAACTAACTAACTAACCATCACGCCGCTTCCCCGCAGGGGTAGGAAGAGAGAATAGAACGCCACACCACTCTGTCTTTGCAAACATTCCTCGCCTCTTACGCGTTCATGCATCTCCTCATACACACCCGCCGATTGTTTCGACTCCTAACCTGACAGCTTTCAAGTATTTGGCATACCTGATCGTGCCTAGTTCTTCTCGGTCTTCCTCTGCTCCTTTTTCCAATTACATCCGCCTCATAAATTTGTTTTACCGTCCTTTCCTCACTCGTTCGTTCTACATGCCCAAACCATCTCAACACACCTTTCTTAATTTTATCCGTAATGCTTGTCTCAGCTTTGCATTCCTTCCTTATTTCACTATTCGCGCATCTATCATACATCGTTCTGTCGCACATTCTTATGAGAGATCTCCTTTTAACAATTGGTACATAAATTAAAATGGAGTTCTACAAATTGAATGCAAAATCAATAGATAAATTATGTTGCTATATAACGCCAAATTTAATAAATACTTTCACTACCTCCAAACTGGAGATGGCGAAAGCCCGTTCGTAATTAAACTCGAATAATATAAAATAATTAATTAATTAGGATCCTGTCATTTCGGGGCACAATGCCGCGCGCCTTGATATGCAAGGGGGTGTCGAGAATTATTTTACCAAATTCTAATTATGTTGAAACGGGCGGAAAACGCAAGAAAATACGCCCTAAAAACGTCGACATTAATACAGCGAACTCCAAAAGTACGTGAATTTGAATGAAATGTCACCATTTCCAAGTCTTCTGGGAAAAACAGTGTCAATCATAATAAAATAAAATAATAATAAAACCCTTATCCGCACCCCAATGGTGCATAGGGCACTGCGTCATATAAACGCAGTATCATCTTGATGGTTAACACATGAAGGAAAGGTGATCAGCCCTCCGCTTCAGGTACCAGTCCAGGGTAGTATTGAATAAATATGACAGTGAAAAAATCACTTATATTTATTTAACCCCCCTTGGGAATCGAACCCGGGACCTCCAGAACGGTAGCCGAGCGTGCTGACCATTACACTACGGAGGCGGACATCATAAAAGAAAAATATACAAATGCATATTATTTTATATTAATTTGTGACATCTCATCAAAGATTAAAGAAGAATATGGAAGAACGCACTGACGTTCATTTACGTCTATACCCCATACCGGACAGGTTAATAATATTTCAATTTTATTATTTTTTAACATCTCTTCAAAGATGAAGAAGAATATGGAAGTCTGGGCATTTACGGGGCTGACGACCGTCATGGGCTCGTTTAGGTGATCACCTTACACACGTGTAACATTCACCAATTCTACCCATTATTGACACTACTCAAATTCTTGGAAGTTCTATATATATATGAACCAATTTCGAATCGTTGTTCTTGAATCACTAGAACTTCACTAGAGACATCTATTAGTGAGATGAAAAGAAGCTTTTTATTGAGCAGAAATTCTTTTATTAGTATGTGAGGTCCGAATCCTGGATTATAATCACACACATGAGAAACGCCAGGAAATATCATTTTCATTTTTATTATACAAGCTTGTAATGAAAGTAACTCTTGTAATTGCGGATGATCCAGATTTTGTGAACAAGTATTTGGACACACTCAAAATGTCGTAAAAAAAGCATATTTTTTCTCTTCTACGACTTACGGCGTAAAGTTGTTACGTTTAGGTTCGATTTAACGATGTCATATTGGTTTAACACAGGATTGGTCACGTTTTGTAGCAACTTTAATTAAGATTTCGATAGAATACAGTAAACAGAACATATTTGCATTTAAAGGATTTTACTGTGCAATATTGAAAATTTAACTTTTTGGTGAGGACCTCCACATTTTGAGTGTGTCCAAATACTTGTTCGCGAATCTGGGATTCGTTATTCGTGATCCAGATCTGTGAACTAGTTTCAGAGAGACGAATCACTTCAGTCGTCTCTCTGACGAGCGATGAGCGACACTCGCGGAACGATGTCATGTTTCGCCACACGAGCACAGGAGGCGGTTACCCACATCCAAAGATTGCCCAATTCGCACATAAAATCTTCAAAAAACTTTCCATATGTTCGCCGTAATATAATTTCACTATTTGTATTCTTTAATACGGTTTACGACCCTTTGAAGCACTACTCTCTCGAAATGCGCTCGTAAAACTCTGTGTCCTGATGGTTCAATTTCCTAGTAGCGTCAGTCGCTGGCGGCGGACGCTCCTGTGTATTTTTAAGAGCGCTTGTGCACCTCTCGTTTCATTCAAACCCTTATCCACACCCCAATGGTGCATAGAACACTGCATCATTTAAACGCAGTGTTATCTCATCGAAATGAATTGAACTCTCAAAACGCTAACTACTTAATTTTGACAAAGCATAAAGTTTTAAAACGATTTAAAATATTATTTTATCGTGTTTTTAATGTATAATACTAGTTTAGAATTTCAGATAAAACAGTTAATAAATAAATTATTTCAGTTCAAACCCTTATCCACACCTCAATGGTGCATAGGGCACTGCATCATAAAAACGCAGCGTTATCTTGATCGTTAACACATGAAGGAAAGGTGATCAACCCTCAGGTGCCAGTTCCGGGTCATATTAAATAATTTTTTTTTTGTATTCCTTATCCGCACCTAATGGTGCATAGGGCACTGCATCAAATTGACGCAGTGTTATCTTGATCATTACTTACATGAAGGCAAGGTGATCACTCTTGCGCTTCAGGAACCAGTCCACGGTAATATTAAATAAATATTGCAGTGTTTAATCACTAATATTTATTTTCACCTCCCGCCCTGGGAATCGAACCCGGGACCTCCAGCACGGTAGCTAAACATGCTGACCATTACACCACGGAGGCGGAAATAAATATTAGAGTGAAAGAATCACTTAAATTTATTTCACCTACCCTGGGAATCGAACCCGGGACGCAACGGAACCCGGGCGGGATAAACGCAGTGTTATCTCGATCGTTAACACATGAAGGAAAGGTGATCAGCCCTCCGCTTCCAGTACCAGTCCAAGGTAATATTGAATAAATATAAGAGTGAAAAAATCACAATAAATATACTTGTCATTATATTATATTGTGAAATGCAAAAGAATTGAAAAAAAAATATCGCGGTGATGCATTGTCAAAATCGGGTACTTTATTTATAAACGCTAGCGTCAGCCGCTCGTCGTATAGCGTCTGCCAGGTAATCGAACCCCGACGCGTCATTCTCTCCCCCTGCATATTGTTCTGTATTAATAGACGTTTGACGAGACCGAGTTGGGGCTTGTTTGTGCGTCGCTGTTATTGCGTCCGGATCAAAGCTCAAAGCTGGATCCCGCCCGGCCCAGTACATAGTACCTACCACACAGTGACTGACAGGACATGGGGATTATGACTGCTGTCAGTTGAGCAATATGTTCCAGGGCAATGCATACACCTATGTATCATCGTGTTATTTTTTTATTTTGACCCTTTGCACTTTGGGAAAAATGGGCCTTTTTCGTATTTGCTCTATCTGGTACGGGCAAAAATGGACCTTTTTCGGATTTGCCCATATCTGGTACTGGCAAAAATGGACCTTTTGCGAATTTTCCCGTATTTTTTACGGGTAAAAATGGGCCTTTTGCGTATTTGCCCATATCTGGTACAAGCGAAAATAGGCCTTTTGCGGTTTTTCCCGTATTTTGTACGGAAAAATGGGCCTTTTGCGGATTTACCCGTATCTGATACGGGTAAAATATGATCCCTTAACGGATTTGCTCTTACTGGCACAGGCACATAATGAACCTTTACTGGGTTTATCCGTATCTAGTACGGGCAAAATGTACCTTTTAAAAATAATAGGGGCGGTAGTAATATATTATAACGGAGTTATGGGATAAAAAATACTAAATGAAAAACCAGCGTGTATCTAGGATCAGTTTTAAAAGTAAAAAAATCATCTCAGTTTAAACATTTAATAAAAACATTTAAAAAATCGTGGGAAAATGTTGTTATTTATTGCCTTACAATTATGTGTTATTTCTTAGAGTTAGCACGACATCTTTGGGTTAAATTAAAAGTTCACAAATGCATTGCTTGATTATTTCCCGAATTTCACAAACTCGAAATTTTCAAAACATTTAATCTTACATGTCTCACATATTAAATGCTTTTCTTCTCACCGCGCGTCCCGGCCTTTGATATTAACGAGGCGATCAGTGTGCAGCGTCCCGGGGGGTTCTATCCTCTGCGTGTACGCGGAGGAAAGCGCACAACTTCATTTGCCTAATAATGAAATTCCCCAAATTACTTTTATAATTTGATTTGCATGTATGGAATATTTAAGTGCTCTGGCGGAAGAGGAATTTCTCGACGGCACATACCTACTAGGTGGCCCCGAACTCTCCGTACACACACACGTGTATATATATATATATATATATATATATATATATATATATATATATATATATATATATATATATATATATATATATATATATATATATATACGTAGTGTATATATGTATATATGTGTCCGCCTCCGTAGTGTAATGGTCAGCACGCTCGGCTACCGTTCTGGAGGTCCCGGGTTCGATTCCCAAGGGGGGTAAAATAAATATTAGCGATTTTTTTCACTGTAATATTTATTCAAAATTACCATGGACTGGTACCTGAAGCGGAGGGCTGATCACCTTTCCTTCATGTATAAACGATCAAGATAACACTGCGTTTATATGACACAGTGTCCTATGTACCATTTGGATGCGGATATAGGTTTTATATATATGTATATATATATATATATATATATATATATATATACATATATATATGTATATATATATATATGTATATATATATATGTATATATATATATGTATATATATATATATGTATATATATGTATATATATATATATATATATATATATATATATATATATATATATATATATATACATATATATATATGTGTATATATATATATATATATATATATATATATATATATATATATATATATATATATATATATATATATATATATATATATATATATAAAAGTATGTGTATGTATATATATATAATTTGTTTTTTAAATGAAGACTTTTTTAACACATATTATTGATAATATATTGGATGTCTATGAGTTTTGCGCCATCGTATTCAGACACAAAGTACAGGGAGGGCACGTCGCAAGCCCTGAGTAATTCGGATAGAGATGGGTGGCCCATAAATTCGTCACGAATATGTAGGGGACGGATTACGATATAGATTCGTGACCTATTTTAGCAAGAAAAATGTCTTATTTTGCAAAAAAAAAACGAATATTTCGCCGTATTGGCTACAAATACGGTAAATTGCAAACGGTACAATTCTACCGACCTCTTTTGGAATATATGGATGTTTTTTTAGAGTTAAACAAATTCAACTTTCCCGCAAGAAATTGATGGGGGCGCCATCTTGTTGAAACAACAGCTTGGCTGTCCAAATTTAAAACACAGCAAGAGACATTTTTTTTGTAGTACGTTTTTTTTGCATTTTTGGACTAAGTAGAGTCTACTTAGTCCATAAATGCAAAAAAACGTACTACGAAAAAAATGTCCCTTACTGTGTTTTAAATTTGGACAGCCGAGCTCTGTCACATCAATGCCATTCAAATGCGCGTGATATTCGGCTATCCAAAAGATCCGAATCGGTGAAATTGAAGTCAGTGTTCATAGACGTAGTTGGATTTATTATTTACCTCGCTTATTATGTACAAGGTTTATAGATCATTTAGTGGATTTTTGTTTCTTATAGCTAATTAAATGTGTTTTTATTTGAATCTGTGTTGGGAACAGGAGGGATAATTCAACAATTTCAACAACAATTCAATTTATTCAACAAAAAAAATAATATATACATAACAAACAATATTCAAGGCGTATATATTGAAAGTAAGCAAGAAGACTTAAAGGTGTAGAAGAATCCCGCTTGGGAATACCCCTTCAGACACATGGCACAGATCAATATCCAATGTGATATTGTTCAACATAGCGGTAGCTCTTCCTACAGGCATAACCTTCGGCAGGTTGGTCCTGTGTATAGGAATGTGAAACAATCTATGCCGACGCTGTCTTAGGTAACTATCGGGAACATACAGACCAATGCTCCGGATAATTTCAGGATTATCCATCATACCGCGCAACAATAGATAAAAATGCGTAATCAAATACACATTCCTTCTAGTCTCTAGACTGTTGTAGCCAAGCATACCCTGGAGAAACTGGGTCGGGTAGAGCCAAGGATAATAACCGTACTCTCATGTAGAGATACCTCAAAAACTTCTAATAAAAAAAAATAAAAAAAACTTCTAATAATAATCTAGTGTGGGCCAATCGGGAACTTGTCAGCATTCGCTCATTGCTGGGAGGAAACCACGTTGCACTCCTCGGGAGAAGCCGGACTGCTGACTGTCCTCAACAGGCCTTCCGTTCCACTAGAAGATTGTTGGGCATTTTGTGTCCAGCTTGGTTTATGGTACCAATGTCCTTCTCTAGTTTTATCATGTATGATACCACCTCTCGTGAGAATTCCCTATGAACTACATGGATCCGATGTCGGAGAGGTCCTCACACATAATAGTACATGTCTACTACCATCACGCCGTTTCTCCGCAGGGGTAGGCAGAGAGGATGGAACGCCACATTCTTCTGTCCTGACGACGTATACTCCTAGCTTCCTTCACATCTATACATCTAGCTTCACATTCATACATACGGCTTCCTTCACATCCATACATCAAGTCATACATGCCCCCCGATAATGAAGACTTTTGACACCAACTAATTTTAGGTTCTAATTGATCTGATCGTGCCTTCTTTTTCGGGCGTCCGTCGTTCTGTTTTCCCGCTCACATTAGCCACATATATTTTCTTAGTCATTCTCTCGTTATCCATTCGCTCCACATGTCCATACCACCTTCAAGCACTCTTCCTAATCTTTTCAATAATCCCTTGTTCAGCCTACCATTCCTTTCTTGTATCTTCGTTTTACATTCTGTCTTACAATCGATTTTCCACACTTATTTTCTTAGTCATTCTCTCGCTATCCATTCGCTCCACATGTCCATACCACCGCAAAAAGAACTCTTAATCTTTTCGACTATCCGTTGTTCAGCCTTACATGTCCATCCCTAAAAATGACAAGGTTCTTATCGAAACCGTTTGGAGAAAAGAACAAAAAAAAGAGGTCAAAAGCAATGTTTTAGTTTTATTTTATAAAGTATATATTTTTATTTCACGGATTTGGCCGTATTTGATTTGTACCCATTCGACTGTGATTTCAACTTTGTATCGGGAATTTTGGCTTCGCAAATCGTGTGGTATGGTTGGCCGTACAAAATGTGCTCTGTTAGGGGCTTTGTGTGCGATTCGCGCGTGACTTGGTCCCTTTTACGCAGATTTAGATAACGTTCGAATGGGGCGAAATTCGACCAAAATGGAATAAGTCTGTAATTCACATTTTAGTATAATACATGCAGATAAATAAAAAAGAAACCTTTTAGGCACGTCGATATGCTACTATGTACTACCATTACCATCACGCCGTTTCACTGCAGGGGTAGGCAAAGAGGATGAAGCGAACACTCTTCTATCCTGACAAGCACCCCTACCTCTCTTTACGTCCGTACATCGAGACATACATGCCCTCCCGTTACGCAGACTTTTGACATATATTTTTTTAAATTACCTAACGTCCAAGTGACTCTGAAATCTAGCTACGGCTTATACAACGCCGCTTATCATGACCCTACTCAGGCTTCAACATTTTAAGTTTCATAGCCTATGCCTACTCGCGAGTGGATTTACTCTTTATGTTTGAAGTTACTATAATTTCATGTAATTCATGAGTGAAAATTCTAGGCAAAAACACTCGCTATGTATTGGGCTGTTAAAATGCCTTCAGTGATATTAAAATAAGTGATTATTAATTTTTATGCATCCTTTATTTTGACCAGTTATTTTATTTACAACATTTTGAGTTTGTCCAAATACTTGTTCACGCTTGTTTAAAGTGATCACTTAACCAACCCTTTGACTGCTCGTAAGCCCTAGAAATACCCAGACTTCCATGCAATCATATATTGTCAAAAATCATAATAGTATCAAAATGTACAATATACGATATTTTCAAAGCAACAGCTATTTCGCTCGTAAAATCCGTTTCATACCCCCTTAGTCCAAGTCGGGTCGTTCAAAAATTTGATTCAAACGCATCCAGACACCGTTCCCGACTTTTTGAACTGCAGTTCACGCTTCCCTCGGGACAGCAGTGCTCCTTCATTCGGCCGAGGTGTCGAGGCCAGCCCTCCCGACGCGTCGGCCTCTCGGCTCGCCGCTGGCCTCTCGCCGTCCCGCTCTGACGCACGCTACCCTGGCGCGCTGTCCCGCTCGCTCCGGGACCAATCTGGGCATTGGCTTTCCAATATCGCGTCGGCTGTAGAGTGCACAACATCGTCTTGCATCTCCACACCGGGGTACATCTAGAAAATTTGGTGATGGACTTAGAATCTTGTATTTATTTAGATTGGCAGTGACAGATATATTGAAAGCTTTTAAATGTAAATTCACAGTAAAATCGGGATACAATTTTACATTGTTTCACATTTCCAATAAATTTCACAACTTAGTTAAAAAAAATCGTTTAGCATAAGAGCAGATCTGTCAGGAAGCCTTAAAAATCTATTTTAAAAGATTTAAAATCTCCATTTTACTTTACTTTACTATGATCTAGTATCTGTCTTCTTCAAACCCTTATCCGCACACCGATGGTGCATAGGGCACTGCATCATAAACGCAGGGTCATTTTGATCGTTAACACATGAAGGAAAGGTGATCAGCCCTCCGCTTCAGGTACCAGTCCAGGGTAGTATAGAATAAATATTAAAGTTAAAAAATCTCTTATATTTATTTAACCCCCTGGGAATCGAACCCGGAACCTCCAGAACGGTAGCCGAGCTTGCTGACCATGACATTACGGAGGCGGACTCGTATCTAGTATCTGTAAAATAGTCGTACATATAAAACTCAAGTGTAATTAATTAAATAACTAATCATTACACCGCTTCCCCGCAGGGGTAGACAAAGAGGATAGAACGCCACACCACTTTATCTTTGCAAACATTCTTCGCCTCTTCCACATTAATGCATCTCATACATACCCGACGATTATTTCGACTCCTGCAATCAGAGAGTAGATAGTACTTGAACATTAAAAAAAAACCTAATTACAAATTGATGATAATAAGGAAGGCAAAGAAGAAATGGGAATTTAGGGAATGAGGTAGAGGGAAAAACTAAGGATGTTTGATGGACAGTTAGGAATCTAATGATAGATAATAATTGTGAAATATTAATTAAAAAGAAGACCGAGGAAAACTTGGCGCAATCAGGTATGTCAAATACTTGAAAGTTGCCGGGTCAGGAGTCATATTAATCGTCGGGTATGTATGAGGAGATGCAGGAATGTAGAAGGGGCGAACAATGTTTGCAAAGACAGAGTGGTGTGGCGTTCGATTCTCTCTGCCTACCCCTGAGGGAAGCGGCGTGATGGTTATTTAAAAAAAAATCTTTTGCATTATATAACATTAATTCAAATCCAAAAAAATATTAATAAAATATAAAAATGAATACAAAAAAAAGATCCCACAAAGGCATGGCCTGTGTGTGGGTATACAATATAATTTAGTCATAGTAAAGGGTATAGGGAATAGGTATAGGGTCCGCCTCCGTAGTGTAATGGTCAGCGTGTTTAGCTACCGTGCTGGAGGTCCCGGGTTCGATTCCCAGGAGGGATGAAAATAAATATTTGTGATTTTACACTGTAATATTTATTTAATATTACCCTGGACTGGTTCCTGAAGCGCAAGAGTAATCACCTTGCCTTCATGTAAGTAATGATCAAGATAACACTGCGTCAATTCGATGCAAGTGCCCTATGCACCATTGGGTGCAAATAAGGGTTATAACAAATTTATGATAGTAAATTTTTAATTTGTTGCCGACGGATGTTAGAGGTCAAAATAAAAGAT
Source organism: Brachycentrus maculatus (assembly GCF_059751285.1). Lineage (NCBI taxonomy): Eukaryota > Metazoa > Arthropoda > Insecta > Trichoptera > Brachycentridae > Brachycentrus > Brachycentrus maculatus. The sequence goes on along the minus strand of NW_028281039.1, from coordinate 344,952 downwards.
GGAACAAAGGCAAAATAAAGGAATGGGTAAATGATCAAGAGTTAATTCTATGAACATTGCAAAAAAGATTATATTGTTAATTTTTCTCCTTTTTTGTGTGTATATATTAGGTTAAAATGGTTAAAAAACAATAAAAAAATGTATGCAAAAAGAACTCCACCGACAAGACACACAAGGTGGCTTGGTGGGTCTCTGCAAAATAACTTTTTATTTTTATTTTTAATATATGTTAAAAATTGTGATTTATAAAAAAAAAAAAAATAAAAAAAAAAAAATAATAATAAAAAAAAAAAAGTATAAGTAAAGGGTAAAGCGGACAGCGGAAGGCTGATCACCTTTCCTTCATGTGTAAACGATCAAGATAACACTGCGTTTATATGACGCAGTGCCCTATGCACCATTGGGTGCGGATAAGGGTTTTTATTATTATTATTTAAACGGTATAAGTTTTATAAATAGAACTAGTTTTTACGTATTTTTATAAGTAGAATTAGTTTTTACGTAGTGTTATAAGTAAACTAGGTTTTATAAGTAGAATTAGGTTTTATAAGTAGAACTAGTTTTACAAGTAGAAATAGTTAGTTTTGATTAGAAAGTCGCGTGGAGTGACTCAATTTTTTTCCTTCGACTACCGCTGTGGGCCGAGATGCCTCGCCGAAGGTAGGTTATCTTTTTTGGGTCCTTTTGCCGTTTGGTTTTGAATAACAATAAGCCCCGTTTATAACACTCGCTCTGCTCGCCTCGACCCGACACCGGGACACGTGTTTCGCATCATCTCCGTCGGACGATGGAGATGTCCGAGTACAAAGGGAGGATACAACACCTCGACTTCATAATAATAATAATAATAATAAATTAATAATAATTAAACCCTTATCCGCACCCCAATGGTGCATAGGGCACTGCTTCATATAAACGCAGTGTTATCTTGATCGTTTACACATGAAGGAAAGGTGGTCAGCCCTCCGCTTCAGGTACCAGTCCAGGGTAATATTGAATAAATATTACAGTGAAAAAATCACTGATATTTATTTGACCCCTCCCCTGGGAATCGAACCCGGGACCTCCAGAATGATAGTCGAGCGTGCTGACCATTACACTACGGAGGCGGACATTATAATAATAATAACTTGGATAATTTGTATAGCTCCGTTTTCGTAAAATACTACCTCAAGGGCGCTTATAAAGATATGGATAATAATAATAAAATAGGATGATGATGATAATGATATACAAAAGATAAATGGATTAAAACGTCGTCAATCGGTCTCGGGCCGTCGGGTGTGGAGCGGGGAAAAGATGCGCCGTCAAATTAAAACGCCTTCCTCTTGATCCCATGGGCTGGAGAGTGGCCAAGGTGTTGGGCAGGACGCCTTCCTGAGCGATAGTCATCACGCTGGAGGGCAGCTTGTCGAGCTCCTCGTCATTGTGGATAGCCAACTTCCAACTTCCAGACTAGCACAGTTCCAACGGGACTTCACTTTTATCCTCTTTTGCCGCCCTTCCGTGATCCGACATGATGGTTTTGTCTCTGAGGTTTTCCGCTCTCGCTTTCATACGAATGGGAGCTGGCGTATTTGAGGTATTTAAGTTTGTAGTTGGCTTTCATAAAATTTAACCGTTTAAGCACATCGCTCACTCCTTTCAAGAACGTCATAAATCGAAAAACTTGATTTTTCAGGAGAGCGTTTTTAAAGTTTAAAAATATAATACAATGTATTAAAAATAAATATCAAGCCACTTTTTGAACTTTTTACTGTGCAACAGATCTTTTAAGGAAAAACCTGAAGGTTTTTTCTCCATTTAAAAAATATTTAGTATTTTAAAAAAATTATTAAACAACACCTTTTCTTCAAAATGCAAAAACAACACTTTCTGCCCTGTAGCGGGTAAATATTAAGTTAAACATATGCCGCTTTTGCTGGGATATAGTAAATTTTCTGGGCATTCCGATAATGCGTAACTGGAAATTGACGATTTTTGATATATGACGTTGTTGAAAGGAGTGAGCGATATAGCGTGTCACGATGCTCCGTCTTCAATATACATCTCTTATTTTCCTTATAAGTTTGCCATAAATGCCTTCCCACACACGTCGGCTAGGGATTTTGCTTGTCAATGTGTCTACAACATTACACCCACCCCTGTACTCTGATGGTTTCTGCCTTTGACAGGATACAGACGACGTGGGCGAAGGAGCGCAGAGTGCGTTTCTCCATTCAAAAAAGTGTTTCCATAATTGTGTAATTTATTTTTGACATCTCAACATAAATGTAGAAGAATATGGATGTCTGGGCATTTACGGGGCTGACGACCGTCATAGGCTGGTTTAAGTGATAAAATAACACACGCGTAACATTCACCAATTTAACCCATTATTGACAGCAAAATTAATCAAATTCATGGAAGTTTTAACATAATATTTATTTAACATAATAATTATTTTGAAATAGTGGTATTTACTAAGTAAAACATTAATTGAAAATAATATTTACCCGCTACAGGGCAGAAAGTTATTGGTGACATGAAAAGAAGCTTTTAACTGAGCAGAAACTCTTTTAGTATGTGAGGTCCAAATCCTGGATTATAATCACACACATGAGAAACGTCAGAAAATATCATTTTCATTTTTATTATTTAAGCTTATAATTTGACCAGATAATGTATTTACAACATTTTGAGTGTGTCCAAATACTTGTTCACAAATCTGGACTATCTCGAATGGAGATAGTCCAGATTTGTGAACAAGTATTTGGACACACTAAAAATGTTGTAAAAAAGTATAAATTACTTCTCATTTCTCTCACATACGTTGTTTTTCTCCTTTGGACCCCGCAATAGCGCCCCTCTCGGTAATCTCTACGCCGTCTGACACGTCACACACCTGACATCACGAGACGTACGCGACTTGCATGCGTGTTGAGGAATCAACGGAACCCCGCCTTACGTCCGCTCGAGTTACGGACTCCCGAGAGAACGTGCCGAATTGGATTTTTCTCCGTCTTTCTTTACACGGGTCAATCGGTTTGGTTCATTATCATGCTGTGCTGGTCGGGGCTGTGGATCATTTCGACGGCCCCTACGTAAAGTACTCTATCTGCAAATCTGTTACTTTACAGGAGAGAGCTTAGAAGAATTTTTAAACGTATTTTTTTTTATGAATTAACGGTTTTATCTGAAATTCTAAACTAATATTATTCATTCATTTTTTTGTAGTAGGTTTTCTTTGCATTTATGGACTAAGTAGACTCTACCTAGTCCATAAATGCAAAAAAAACCTACTACAAAAAAAATGTCCCTTACTGTGTTTTAAATTTGGACAGCCGAATGATGGAGATCGTTTCTCCATTTTCTAAAGACTGCGATAATTATTATTATTTTTACGTACCTATATTTATTATTTTGGTATTTTTTATTGACAATTGATTTCGTCATATCCGGATCATCACTGATCACTGGGACCTATTCTGAATCGTATCCGTTTAAACTGATGTGCGTCCACATTCTTCTTCAAACCCTTATCCGCATCCGGTGGTGCATAGGGCACTGCAACATACAAACGCAGTGTTATCTTGATCGTTAGCACATGAAGGAAAGGCGATCAGCCATCTGCTTCAGGTACCAATCCAGGTCCATTGATTAAATATTATATTTGTCCGTCTCCGTAGTGTAATGGTCAGCGCGCTCGGCTACCGTTCTGGAGGTCCCGGGTTCGACTCCCAGGGGGGGTCAGTTAAATTTATGTGATTTTTTCACTCTAATATTTATTCCATATTACCCTGGACTGGTACCTGAAGCGGAGGGCTGATCACCTTTCCTTCATGTGTTAATTAATGATCAAGATAACACTGCGTTGATATGATGCAGTGCCCTATGCACCATCAGGTGCGGACGACGGTTTGAAGAATAAGATGTATGAGGCGATAAGGTTTGGTGCGGATAAGGGTTTGAATGAATCACACCAAACTCGGTTGCGTGTATCGGCTCCACGTGTATTTTATCATGTCCTCAATGATGAATTTCTCTTTCCGTTAGCAATCGGTTTGGTGTCGCTGCGACATGGCCGTACCGTTTAGAGAATCGGGCCGCACAGATCCGTCCGTCGACACTCGGCCGTGGACTTGAACCGTGGATTCATTACCGATTCACGTCTCGCGAGTTTGTTTAGGCCCCATTCAGACTGGCGCACAAAGCGGCGCTCATAATGCCCTTTGTGTCGTCCTGTTTCCCATCACTACAAGTACGACAATGCGCCCTCATCAACACGACCATTTTCAAATATCAACATTTAAATTTTTCCCAATTGACCCATTGTGCACACTCCTTTATCCGGCTACGGCAGGGATCGTCAACCTTCTTCTTCTTATTATTTTTCAACATCTCATCAAAGATGAAGAAGAATATGGAAGTCTGGGCATTTACGGGGCTGACGACCGTCATAGGCTGGTTTAAGCGATCGCTTTACACACGTGTAACATTCACCGATTCTACCCATTATTGACAACCACACTACTCAAATTCTTGGAAGCTCTATATATACGAACCAATTTAGAAACCTTGTTCTTGAATCACTAGAACTTCACTAAGGACATCTATTGGTGAGATGTAAAGAAGCTTTTTACCAAGCAGAAACTCTTATATTAGTATGTGAGGTCCGAATCCTGGATTATAAAAAAAATACAATAATTTTATTAATTGTTTCGGCATTCACTTTATGGTAAGACATGATGAAACTGTAAAAGAAAAACACTTGTTTTTTACCACTTGAGTTTATTTTATTATGACGACTAGTTTCGGAAGCTATGCTCCATCTTCAGGTCTACATATAAACTAAAATTGTAAAAGAAAAACACATTTCCTTCATGCGTAAACGGATCAAGTCCAGGTCCACTAATTAAATATTATATTTATATTTGTCCGCCTCCGTAGTGTTATGATCAGCAAGCTCGGCTACCGTTCTGGAGGTCCCGTGTTCGATTCCCAGGGGGGGAGGGGTCGAATAAACGAAGAAATGATAAAGTGATTTTTTCACTCTAATATTTATTCAATATTACACTGGACTGTGGTACCTGAAGCGGAGGGCTGATCACCTTTCCTTCAAGCGTTAACGATCAAAATGACACTGCGTTTATATGATGCAGTGCCCTATGCACCTTTGATGTGCGGATAAGGGTTTGAAGAATATGAACTTTCGAAAGCTATGCTTCCATCTTCAGGTCTACATATAAACATGTTTATATTTACACCTGAAGATTGTTGTTGTCGACCCCTGGAATCTGGGCTAGCTGTCTCGCTCGCACTTGCTGAAGACACGCGGACAAAGGCGCGTCTACACCTGACGTTTTTCTTTTCTTTTATTTTTTAAATTCATTTTTTTTAGTTTGATACCTTTGTTGAGTTCTGTATTGAGAATTCTATAGTCCTCCACTTGAGTTATTTCGGCTCAAACAAGCGAAATACGTATTAATAATAATAAATAAAGATGACAGGACATAGAGATAAGAGAAGAACAAAAAACTATAACAAAATTTACTGAAAAAAGTGGTGTTTATGAAATTTCGTGTGGAGATTGTGATAGAAAATATATTGGCCAAACTGCGAGAAATTTGAAGATTAGAATTAAAGAACATCATAGCGGTCTTGTTAGTAATTATTTTTCGGAATTTGCAAATCATATAATAGATACTAATCACTCATTTCACTCTCATAAATTAAAATTATTACACCTTGTTCCATATAAGTGATCGAAAAAAGCCGAGAGTTCCTGACGCCAACAGTTTTATGCTTTATCGATTACAAAAAAGCTTTCGACTGCGTGAAGTGGGAACATCTGTGGAAAGTACTCATGGAGATGGGAGTCCCATCCCATTTGATAAAACTCATCCATGGACTTTATGCCCAAAGTAAGGCAATCGTAAGAATCAATGGCATAAACACTGCAAGCTTCCCCACTGAGAAAGGTGTAAGACAGGGATGCATACTCTCCCCTGACCTGTTTAACATCTATGGGGAATACATCATGCGCAGGGCTCTCTACGAATGGAATGGAGGAGTGTCCATTGGTGGCGTAAAGCTGTCCAATATACGATATGCGGACGACACAACACTTCTGGCCAAAGACCCAAAAGAGATGGTAGATCTCCTTAAACGAGTATAGATTGAGAGCAAGGCACTGGGACTAGAGATTAACCAAAGCAAGACCAAGATCATGATCATAGATCGATCTAAGAAGTTTGGTGATCTCGGGAACTCACTGGAAGGTTTAGAGATAATAAACGAGTTCCAGTTCCTTGGATCTCAAATCAGCAACGAAGGAACTTGTGAAGGAGAGATTAGACGTCGTATCGCCATCGCCAAAAGTGCCATGTCTAAGCTAGACAAAATTTGGAAAGACCGGGGTGTGAGTAACAACACCAAGATGAAGCTTGTCAGGAGCTTGGTCCACTCCATTTTTCTCTATGCTGCTGAAACATGGACTATAAAAGCAGCAGAAAGGAGAAAAATTGATGCCTTCGAAATGTGGTGTTGGAGGCGCATGCTCCGAATTCCATGGACAGCTAGACGCACCAATGAGTCCATTCGCCAGGAACTACGCTTGGATGGCTTGTCTCTGGCCAATATCTGTACCCGACGGATTCTCCAGTTCTTTGGACACGTTGCGCGTGGCAACGAGGATAGCCTGGAACGCCTAGTTGTGATCGGTAGCCTGGAGGGAAAGAGAGGGAGAGGAAGATCCCCCACACGATGGACCGATCAAATTAAGGCAGCAGCAGGCACCTCAGTGGTTGGAGCGCTACGTGCAGCGCAGTCAAGGGATAACTGGAGAAGAGTCATTGCTTCTGCAAGGGTCACAACCCTCAGCAATGAGGATTAAGACGGAGAAGAAGAAGTTCCATATAAAGGCCAAATTATGAATTATCTTGAAAATTTAGAAATACAAAAAAACCTGAATTCTAATAATAATTTATTAAATAATATATTGTTTCAAAATTCTTCGCCATTGCTTTCAATTTTTCCTTTGTTTTCAAACTCCGTTCCTTGACTAACCCCTTCCCCTTACTTTCCCCTCTCCTTATTTATAGAAAAATTTTATATTTTATATTTTAGTTATTATACAGACCTGAATGATGGAAGTTTAACTTCTGAAACATGTAGTCTTTAATAAAAACTCAAGTGGTAAAAAACAAAGTGTTTTCTTTAATTATTGTAAAATTTACTGACATTAAGGAAAATATTTTAAAAAATATTCGATCTATCTTAATTAAATCGTATTAAAATGTGGACAGTAGTAATGGGTCTTTGTCAGACGGGAGGAATATCTAATTTAACACACTCAACCTATAAAGGATTGTATTAGACTCGTGAAGTGTTTATAACAGCCGATATAATCAATATTTTCATTCATCATTTTCTTTTGGGTAATTCGCCTTCGAAAAAAAGTTATTTTCGTAAAATGGCAATGAACGACGTCACAGAAACGATGGAGTTATTTTAATATTGGTGACCTTGCTAAATTATTGGCGGCTCTATTTGTTGATGTCAATAGTTTAGAGTTTTAGAGACTAGAAGGAATGTGTATTTAATTACGCATTTTTATCGATTGTTCCGCGGTATGATCGATAATCCTGAAATTATCCGGAGCATTGGTATGTATGTTTCCGGTAGTTACCTAAGACAGCGTCGGCATAGATTGTTTCACATTCCTATACACAGGAGCAACCTGCCGATGGTTATGCCTGTAGGAAGACCTACCGCTATGTTGAACAATATCACATTGGATATTGATCTGTTCCATGTGTCCGAGGGAGTTTTCCGAAGCGGGATTCTTCTACACCTTTAAGTCTTCTTGCTTACTTTTAATATATACGCCTTGAATATTGTTTGTTATGTATATATTATTTTTTTTATTGAATAAATTGAAATTGAAATCGAAATTGAAACTGAAAATTGAATGTCTATGGAAGACCCTCCCGCCCCCCCCACTCCTCATATTTGTATAACACAAATAAATAGTGGTAAAGAAACAATCCACACTACTACTATTACAGCTCTAAACTATAGATATAACAAACCATATGACGTCATAAAACGTTCGACGACGGAAATTTGATGACGTATGCGAACGCACGTTTTTCGTTTTATAAAAATATGTAAAGTTTGAACCTTCATATCTCCCTTAGTTCCCTACAGATTTCAATAAGAATGCTACCGATAGTCTTGTGATTTTTCAAATTAATTTAGTAGCCAATAATCACTATATATATATATATATATATATATATATATATATATATATATATATATATATATATATATATATATATATATATATATATATATATATATATATATATATATATATATCCATTTACAACATTTTGAGTGTGTCCAAATACTTGTTCACGACGGTCGTCAGCCCCGTAAATGCCCAGACTTCCATATTCTTCTTCATCTTTGATGAGATGTCAAAAATAATATGAAAATAACTCCTGTAATTGGAGATAATCCAGATTTTGTGAACAAGTATTTGGACACACTCAAAATGTTGTAAATAAATTGTCTGGTCAAATTATAAGCTTAAACAATAAAAATGAAAATGATATTTTCTGGCGTTTCTCATGTGTGTGATTATAATCCAGGATTCGGACCTCACATACTAATATAAGAGTTTCTGCTTAGTAAAAAGCTTCTTTACATCTCACCAATAGATGTCTCTAGTAAAGTTCTAGTGATTCAAGAACAAGGTTTCTAAATTGGTTCATATATACAGAACTTCCAAGAATTTGAGTGGTGTGGTTGTCAATAATGGGTAGAATTAGTGAATGTTACACGTGTGTAAAGTGATCACTTAAACCAGCCTATGACGGTCGTCAGCCCCGTAAATGCCCAGACTTCCATATTCTTCATCTTTTATGAGATGTCAAAAATAATATAAATCCATTATTGTTACCTTCAATGTGGAGGTCCTCACCAAAACGTTACGTTTCCATTATAAATGATTTTAAGTAATCAGGAATTCTAGCTTGTAAAATTGCTGCGTTTTGGTGCGATTTAATGATTTCATATTGGTTTAACACAGGATTGGTCACGTTTTGTCGCGACTTTAATTAAGATTTCTATAGACTACAGTAAACAGAACAGATTTGCATTTAAAGGATTTTCGTGCAATATTGAAATTGTACACTTTTTGGTGGGGACCTCTACATATGTACCAATGAAATTAGGGTCATATACACACTCATATATCGCTCACTCCTTTTAACAACGTCATATATCAAAAATCGTCAATTTTCAGTTGTACGTGTTTTTGGAATGCCCAGAAAATGTATTATATTCCAGCAAAAGCGGCATATTTTTAACTTAATATTTACCCGCTACAGGGCAGAAAGTGTTGTTTTATTTTTTTATTCATTTAATATATTTACATTTTTATTTATAACCTAATACATTTGAATCATTTATACATATGGAGAACTTTTATATTTCGATTCGCTGTGCCTCTCCATAAAAGAGTCTGTGCTTTTGTGCTTGGAAAGGGACTTACACTCGTGGTTTAATGTTATATAATAGTTTTTTTTTTTTTTTAAGATTTAAATGTATAGAGCTTTAATTTTTTTCTTCAGGATTTTTATATCATCAATTTGTGTTGTTTTTGCATTTTGAAGAAAAGGTATTATTTAATTATTTTTTAAAATATACTGAATATTTTTCTAATGGAGAAAAAAATCTTCAGGTTTTACCTAAAAAGATCTGTTGCACAGTAAAAAGTTCAATAAGTGGCTTGATATTTATTTTTAATACATTTCATTATATGTTTAAACTTTAAAAACGATCTCCTGAAAATCAAATTTTTTGATTTATGACGTTCTTGAAAGGCGTGAGCGATATGCATTATTTTAAAGGCTTTAGCCGTTCAATTAATAAATTCAATATTATTCTTCATCTATTTTAAGATATCAATATAAAAACATATAACTCCAAGTGGACAAAACCCTAATTTGTGAACATGGATTTGGACACACTCAAAATGTTTGAATCTGAAGAACGTACTTTGTTTCATTGTGCGGAAAATGAGGCTTATTACGCACTTATTATTTTCTAGTGTCGATATGTAATTTAACTGATCCGATCGAATCAGCGTTGATAGTGTTCTTCGAATGCGTCGATAAGATAGTTGTAATCGCATAGATTACAATGTATTTTATTTTATGTCGATGTTAGTCATACGATTTTTTTACGATACACAAAATACCGTTATTATTATTTATACTTAACTTTTTCTTGTAACTCATGAGACATCGTGTCGGGCTGTGGTCCCGTGGTTAGTGTCGCGGACTATTGAGTCAGAGTTTCTCGGTTCGAACCCACTCTACCATAATTTGATACCTATTTCTAATAATGAGCCGCTTAGACTCACAGAAATAGTATGAAATTGAAGTGTTTTGAATATTGAAAGCATTAACTTTGTGGATCATATTGATATATTATTTCGAAAAATAAAAATACTTTGTGTTTTGATCCACTCACATTTTTTTAACCAACTAGTTTCGGCAACAACCTGTTGCCCTGTTGCCCTCTTGTCCCAACAGTTAAATATGGAATTCTACCAACTGTCTGCAGTTACAATAAATCTTCTTCTTCTTCTAACCCTCATCCGCACCCCAATGGTGCATAGGGCACTGCATCGTATAGAAGCAGTGTTATCTTGATCGTTTAATACACGAAGGAAAGGTGATCAGCCTTGCGCTTCAGGTACCAGTCCAGGGTCATATTAAATAAATATTAGACTGAAAAATCACTAATATTTATTTTTACCCTCTTGGGAATCGAACCAGGGACCTCCAGCATGGTAGCCTAGCGCGCTAACCACTACACTATGGAAGAATAAATAAGTCAATATATATATTATACTTTTGATTATAATTAATTAATTAATAATTAATTACAGTTTTAAATCCTTTGGGATGTTTTTCGGGACAATATTAAGCTAGTAAGATATCAAATAGTCAATGATCACGTTTTTGTAAAAAATGCACTTTTTTTGGTCACTTTCTCCTGTATGACAGATCCTGTATCTACGATATGTGAGGAGAGGCGCTCGTAGATCGATCGGTAGGTACTTTTGCTTTTCAAAATCACGTGTTTTACGACTAATCGTAAAGCTACGTCACGGCAGGGGTGGGGTGTAGCCAGTGGCGTCCGCAGAATCATTTTTTTAACATATCATTCTTTCCTTTCAACAACGTCATATATAAAAAAACTTGATTTTTCAGGAGATCGTTTTGAATGATTAAAAATATAATAAAATGTATTAAAAAAAATGTCAAGCCACTTATTGAACTTTTTACTGTGCAACAGATCTTTTTAGGTAAAACCTAAATGTTTTTTCTCCATTGAAAAATATTTAGTATATTTAAAAAAATAATCAACCAATACCTTTTTTCAAAATGTAAAAACAACACTTTCTGTCCTGTAGCGGGTAGATATTAAGTTAAAAATATGCCTCTTTTGCTGGGATATAGTACATTTTCTGGGCATTCCGAAAACATGCACAACTGAAAATGGGCGATTTTTGATATATGACGTTGTTGAAAGGAGTAAGCGATGCAAGCGGGATTTTTTTATTTGTTAATTTACATATATTTCGTCATACACATAATTACAGATTACACAATAATGTGCCCTCACTGAGTTTTCCCATGCCGAGGGCACATTTGATACCTATTTCTAATAACGAGCCGCTTAGGCTCACAGAAATAGTATGAAATGAAATAATTTTTGGAAATAAATAATAAAATAAAAATCCGTGCAGTGCACAAGCGCCCTAAGGCGCCGCGCCCCACGGTTGTAGGATCTTCGGTAGCTGGGTTCCGTTCGTATCGCAGCTAGCTCGCGCGTGAACAAAATCGCTTTTCCACTTACTCGTTTTGTCACATAAAAAGTCGACATCCCCATCCCCCCCCCATCTCCTCCCCAGCGCCACGCACACCTCACGCGTCCCCTGTGGAGCGAGTTCCGTGAAGGCACGTCAAACGTGCCTACCCTACCTAGCGGGCTGGAATATATATATATATATATATATATATATATATATATATATATATATATATATATATATATATATATATATATATATATATATATATATATATATATATATATATATATATATATATATATATATATATATATATATATATATATATATATATATATATATATATATATATATATATATATATATATATATATATATATATATATATATATAATTGTGTATATATATATATATATATATATATATATATATATATATATATATATATATATATATATATATATATATATATATATATATATATATATATATATATATATATATATATATATATATATATATATATATAATATATATATTTGTATATATATATATATATATATATATATATATATATATATATATATATATATATATATATATATATATATATATATATATATATATATATATATATATATATATATATATATATATATATATATATATATATATATATATATATATATATATATATATATATATATATATATATATATATATATATATATATATATATATATATATATATATAAATATACATATATACATATCGTGACAGGAGAAAGTGACCAAGTGCATTACAAAAACGTGATTATTGGCTATCTTACTAGGTCAATATTGCCCTGAAAAAAATCCCAAAAAGGATTTTAAACTTGGAAGTATAATATATTGATTAGCCCCATAAATGCCCAGACTCCCATATTCTTCTTCGTCTTTGATGAGATATGAAAAAATAATACGATTTTGATTTTTTTTTTCATTGTTGATCAATCTTAAATTATTTTTATTTATTTTTCAGGTAAGATGGAGTTTCTTTAAATAATTCACACCATCGCACTTCATCCCTTGCGTATTAGTGGTAAGTTATCATATATTTATTATTATTATATTTCCCTTTCCCAAACTTAAAAAAAATATCTAGTTAGACAGTTACATTCCAATTGGAACTTTTTACTGTGCAACAGATCTTTATAGGTAATACCTGAAGGGTTTTTTTCTATTTGAAAAATATTTAGTTTACTAAAAAAAAAAATTAAACAACACCTTTTCTTCTAAATGCAAAAACAGCACTTTCCGCCCAGTACCGGGTAAATATTAAGTTAAAAATATGCCGCTTTTGCTGGGATATAGTACATTTTCTGGGCATTTCGAACATGCACAACTTAAAATTGACGATTTTTGATATCCAACGTTGTTGAAAGGAGTGAGCGATATATGCTCCACTTAGGGAGCAGATATGGTGAAATTAAAAATTTAATTGTTGGGTAATATATCTAAAATAAAACAAGGTTTGTTGGATTGAATTCTACATTTATTTATGTATATGTTAATAAGTGACGCGTTTGTCTTCTTAGGACATTATCAAACACAATGAGTGTGTTTGATAATGTTCTGAGAAGTCGAAACGCGTCACGTATTAACATATACATTAATAAATGTAGAATTCAATCCAAAAAACCGTGTTTTATTTTGGATATTTTACCAACCAATTCAATATGGAATTCTACCAACTGCCTGCAGTTACAATAAAAAAAATAATGTTTTGGTTGATTAGCCTGTCCTCCTCCGTGGTGTAATGGTCAGCGTGTATAGCTACCGTGCTGGATGTCCCGATTTCGATTCCCAGGGGGGGGGGGGGGTGAAAATAAATATTAATGATTTAACATTGTAATTTTTATTTAATATTACCCTGAACTGGTTCCTGAGGCGCAAGAGTGATCACCTTGCCTTCATGTAAGTAATGATCAAGATTGTCGATTTTTGATTTATGACGTTCTTGAAAGGAGTGAGCGATACGTCAGGACAGAAGATTGTGGCATTCCTTCCTTTCTGTCTAGCCCTGCGGGGAAACGGCGTGATGGTAGTAGTTAGTAAAAATGTGCTGTTAAATTCACATCTCTCAGCTTTCCATATTGGCGTCGGTCCGTAAAATTGAGCTCGCGATGTTATGGGACGAAGAGGCCCTATTTGGTATCGCGCGAGCCATAGTTGGTCGTGCCATACATTGTATTCCGTTATCGACTCACGAAACCATAATCTCCCGGCGATGATCTCTCGCCGCCTCCTATATTACGAATGTCGTGCTGCGATATTGGTCCGGCAACTCCGGACAGCGAGGTGTACCGAAACGACAGTGATGCCAGAACTGCGATATATATACACACACATATATATATATATATATATATATATATATATATATATATATATATATATATATATATATATATAAATATAAATATATGAGTAACTAACTAACCAACCATCACGCCACTTCACCGCAAGGGTAGGCAGAGAGAATAGAACCTTTCTTAATTTCATCGATAATAACGCGAGATTTATATAAAAGGGTGTTTTTTTTTAAGTTTGATTTTTAAACAGGCAACATTGTTTCTACTGACTGTCAATTTGACAGTTGATTTGTAGTCAGTAGTTTTGCCATTTCACCATGAATAGGCTGACGTCAGAACTTCTTCTTCTTCTTTATAAGCCCTCTGACCTCCACTGCTGGTTATAGGCTCTAAAATGGCTATAAAACTTATGTAGCAGAGACCTTTTAATATTCTTCACGGATTATTTTACGCATTAGGAAGCGCTTGAAGACATGATTTGATATTTTTATAAATTTTATATTGCGACTAGTTTTTTTTATATATTTTAAGTTATTTTCCAACTCTATGCCTCACTCCCATACATTACGATCGGATCCAGTCAAATACTGTCGATCAGTGTGATCTATTATGACCTTCCATCCTTTACGTTCATCCCTTAAGGTGCTAATCTGGAGGTAACGCGTGTAGCGGGCGATAGATGGCTCTGCAGTTGCCACCCCGTAGAGCATGTAGTACACCATCCCTCTCCCCATAGAATCTCCATAGAACACAGACAAGTCGCTCTTCATTTGGGTGAGAAAACGTAGCGTCATCCCTTCGCATCCGCCTTCTTTAAACCCCCCGCACACTATCGTTTCGCGAGATTGTCTGATGAATACCGTGATAACGCGATCGCTTATTATATCGCACACCTACATCAAAACTGTATCAACTCAAAATTCATGATTTTTTTTAGATAATCACTTATTCGGATTCTACAAACGAAGACTCATGTATCAATTTATCCGATTTGCCAAGAAGGGGAAGATGGAGTTTATCGATCGATATTCATGCCAAGTTTAGATTTTTTTAAACCCTTATCCGCACCCGATGGTGCATAGGGCACTGCATCATATAAACACATCGTATCTTGATTGTAAACATATGAAGGAAAGGTGATCAGCCCTCCGTTTCAGGCACCAGTCCAGGGTAATATATATAAGGCTATATATGGTATCAAACGTTTTGATCAATATCACTAGTCCGTCTTTGGTCGGTTGGAAGATATTGCTTTTTAGCAATAAGCCCGCCAATGTACTTTTTATTTTCTGTACATGAAGTTTAAATAAATAAATAAATAAATAAATAAGTATTAGAGTGAAAAAATCACATATTTATTTGACCCTCCCCCAGGGAATCGAACCCGGGACCTCCAGTACGGCAGCCCAGCGTGCTGACCATTACACTAAGGATGTAAGGCTGAGATATGCATTATCGATAAAATTAAGAAGGGTGTATTGAGATGGTTTGGACATGTGGAACGTATGAGTGAAGAAAGAACGGTTAAACAAATTTATGAGGCGAATGTAGTTGGAAAAAGAAGCAGAGGACGACCGAGGAAAACTTGGCACAATCAGGTATGTCAAATACTTGAAAGCGGCCGGGTCAAGAGTCGTAATAATCGTCGGGTATGAATGAGGAGATGCATGAATGTAGAAGAGACAAAGAATGTTTGCAAAGACAGAGTGGTGTGGCGTTCGATTATCTCTGCCTACCCCTGCGAGGAAGCGGCGTGATGGTTAGTTGGTTAGTTAATGAAAACACCTCATAAGGGTGTATTCTCGCAAATGCCCCTTGCGGCAGACGCGACAGCGACCGCAGACGCGACGCGACACGACACTGACCCGTGCGCGGCGACCCTTACTGACCCCCCTCCGGCTGGCGGGCGGCCGGGGGCGGGAGCCGCGGAGCCCGTAATTAAAAGGGATTCGACAAAGTAAATCAGCGCCACGTGCGCTACAAGTTTAGAGCGACGAAATTAAAGTTTCGCAGTGGGGAAGGTTGACATTGCCATTGGCTGTGACTACTAAATTGTTTTGCCGAATTGATTAGCATGCAGGGTGAGGAAATTTTATACGCTCAACACGTTGATGCTGTGTGCTATAAGTACGCGCTAGGCGCGTACATAAATGATTGAAAAAAACTTAATAAAAAACTCGTTTAAATTGTACTCGGTAGGCGCGTAGTCACCGCATCTCGTCAAGTGGGCAATACGCGCCTACCGCGTAATATTTATATATTCTGGGAGGTTGTTTAACCGAATTGATAAGCGCGCGCGTACGGAAATTTTGCACGCGTAGCACGTTGATTGCTGTGTGCTGTGAGTACGCGTTCGGCGGAATACGCGCATTTGTGATCCCGGTAGTACGCGCCTACCGCGTACATGAGTATAAACGACTTTTATTCACGCACATCATCTCAATACACTTCTTCATCTGTTGAGATGATAAAATTTTTTTGATTAATTAAATAGAAATACGTTAATCCAGAGCTTTCCTACCGTCTTAAGGGGGTACTCGCAATCAAATAATTTAGTAAGCTAACGGCTGCGCTAGAAGCCAGACGTGTCTATGCGCAATAAAAAAATTGTCTCCTTTTTTTAATCTTTCCCCATCAATAACTTTGTCCGCCTTCGTAGTGTAATGGTCAGCACGCACGGCTACCGTTCTGGAGGTCCCGGGTTCGATTCCCAAGAGGGGTAAAATAAATATAAGTGATTTTTTCACTGTCATTTATTCAATATTACCCTGGACTGGTACCTGAAGTGGAGGGCTGATCACCTTTCCTTCATGTGTAAACGATCAAGTTGACACTGCGTTTATATGACGCAGTGCCCTATGCACCATTCGGGTGCGGATAAGGGTTTTATTTTTTTATTTATTTATCAATAACTATTTTCTTTTCAAAGAAGAAAAGCTTATTTTTACAACGCGGTGTTTAAAGCAATAAATAAAAATACGTAAAATGCTACCTATGTTTAAAGAAAGTATTTTTGCGGGCTATCCAATATCCCGCCTTTGAAGAATACTGCCGACAAATTTTGCGATGGCAGCATACCGAATGTGTGGAGCGCGGGATCAGGAAAGGTGTTGCGGGGAGGGGGGTAAAAACAAAAAAAAACATAATAATAAATCACTCATCGAATGAATGAGTGAATAGAACAAACGCAGAACTGAAGACCAACTTAGAATAATAATTTTTTAAAAAATCACGCCATCTTATTTTTTTATGAAAAGACTTCGCGAAACCCGCGCAAAATGAATGAGGACTACGTCCATTTTTAATTTTGCTGCCGAAAAAACCCCTTTGACGATTTTACGCGGTCATTGTGTGAGGACAAAAGGTGGCTCGATTCGGAGAGACGTGCTCTCGGCTGGGAGCGTGTGGACACTAACCGTTCCGTGGGATGGCTTCGTCGTCGGAGCGTTCTGTACTGTCCGTATTGTCATGGTAAAAAGGCGGCTGAATATCATAGATCGTTGGATAGTTTCTGCATAACACGGTCGACTGGACCGTGTTACGCGGAAACCGTCCGATCCACAATTTGCAAAAATTGACTTTCTGACGGATGCTACTCGGCTGTCCAAACTTAAAACACAGTAAGGGACAATTTTTTTGTAGTACCTACGTTTTTTTGCATTTTGAACTAAGTTGAATCTACATAGTCCAAAAATGCAAAAAAAACGTACTACAAAAAAATCTTACTACAAAAATCAAAAGAGTCTTCTTCTTCTTCTTCTTTTTCTAGATCCTAAGGATCTGTTTGTGCCTCCGCTTGCAGCTCTTGGGATGTTGACTCCCAGCTGTTTTTCCACCTTTTTGTAGGTCTGCCTGGGGGTCTGCGTCCTTCAGGGTTCCCTTGGAGGGCGATACGTGGAAGTCTGTCTTCTGATATTCTGTTTTTAGTTGCTTGCTGTATGCGGATGACGCCGTACTGCTAGCGAGCAGTGCGGAGGATTTGCAGCTAATAGTGTCAAGAATATATCGCTCACTCCTATCAAGAACGTCATAAATAAAAAAAAACTTGATTTTTCAGGAGAACGTTTTTAAAGTTTAAAAATATAACACAATGTACTTAAAATAAATATCAATCCACTCATTGAACTTTTTACTGTGTAACAGATCTTTTTAGGTAAAACCTGAAGGTTTTTTCTCCATTTGAAAAATATTTAGTATAATTAAAAAAATAATTAAACAATACCTTTTCTTCAAAATGCAAAAACAACACTTTCAGCCCTGGAGCGGGTAAATATTAAGTCAAAGATGTGCAGCTTTTGCTGGGATATAGTACATTTTCTGGGTATTCCGAAAACGTGCACAACTGAAAATTGACGATTTTTGATTTATGACGTTCTTGAAAGGAGTGAGCGATATGATGTATGAATGGAAAATGAAATAATTCAAAGGTCATGGTGTTTGAAAGAGAGAGAGATATGACAGAATGCAAGATTATCGTACACAATGAATCCCTGGAACAGGTGCAAGAATTTTTATATCTAGAAAGCATGTTCACAAGGGATGGAAAAGTGGATAAGGATATTGAGAGAAGAGTGAAGCAGGGAATAGAATAAATGGTGCTTTGAACAGAGTGATTGCAAATAAAAATATGTCCATGGAAGCCAAGCTAGCGGTTCACAACGGCGTGCTGCTACCATCGCGCCGTTTCCCCGCAGGGGTAGGCAGAAAAGATGGAACGCCACACTCTTCTGTCCTGACATACACTCCTCGCCTCCTTCACATCCATACATCTAGTCATACGTGCCCTCCGATTACGCAGACTCATGACACCGCCAGATTTTAGGTTCTGATTGATCTGATCGTGCCAAGTATTTTTCGGTCGTCCTCGTTCTGTTTCCCCGCTTACATTCGCCACATATATTTCCTTAGTCTTCCTAATCTTTTCAATAATCCCTTGTTCAGCCTTACATACCTTTCTTATATCTTCGTTTTTAATTCTGTCATACAGTGATTTTTCACACTTTCGTCCAAGGGAACGCATTTCAACAGCGTCCATTCTGCTTTCATCCTTCCTTTGCCAGTTCCACGTTTCGCTTCCATGCATTAGTGTCGGTACCATCGCACCATTGGGAACCGCTAGTTTGAATCAAATGAGATTTTAAGTTAATTTTGAGCAAGTTCTTTAGTTAAGTTATCAGGAGCGCAGAGAGTCGCCAGTTTCCTTAACGTGTCGCTGCGAAGTATTATTCATGCAGTCTCCTGTCGCCATTAGCGTAACTCTTCGCGCTAATGAAGCCTCCAGCCGCTACCTAGCGCTCGGCGACAGCCCGCTCGCGTTATGGAGCACCGCACCGCCCGGCCCGCGTCATAGGTCGGCGAACTTACTAGCCAGAGAGCTAAATATTGTAAAAAAATGCACCTTCTCTAGTAACTGGAAGGAATAATAATTGGAAGGGACAAGGTAGAAAGTGATTTGATTTAAGTCCAGGCGTAATTATTTTATTGTAAAACCTTTGTTCTGTAAATTGTTATTGGATCTATTGTATGTAATGTATATAATCTAATAAAAAAAAATGATAATACAAAATTGTGAAAACAGAACGAGGACGACCGAAAAGCACGATCAGATCAATCACAACATAAAATCTGGCGGTGTCAAAAGTCTTCGTAATCATGAGGGTATCTATATAGATGTATGGATGTGAAGGAGGCGAGGAGTGTATGTCAGGACAGAAGAGTGTGGCGTTCCATCCTCTCTGCTTACCCCTGCGGGGAAACGGCGTGATGGTAGTAGTAGTAGTAGATTTCACCAAAGTTTCACAAAGCTAACGTATCTTCTCAGCCGTTTTATATCTCCCTGTCGTACATCGCTCTACCGCAGAGTCCTCTGCGTCCCTCATATCATGTATGCGCTCTACCGTGTACCGTGTAACGTAATACATGCATAATACATGTCGTTTTGTGTTCCCCTGGCGCGCTAAAAGCTTTTGGTCCTTCGACTCTAGATGTATCGCCCATTGGGCGCGTGTTTACGCCTCGCAATGGACCTAAACAATGCCCGGCCAATGTCGTCGGACGGCAGACCGAATTCACCCGCGGTAATAATACAAGGGAAACGATGATATAACAGTCGAACCCCGATATAACGGACTAATCGAGTGAAAGGGGTGTCCGTCATAGTCGATAGTTCGTTACATAAATATCTTATTGTAACCCTTATCTTTTTGTCCGCCTCCGTAGTGTAATGGTCAGCACGCTCGGCTACCGTTCTGGAGGTCCCGGGTTCGATTACCAAGAGGGGTAAAATAAATATTAGTGATTTTTTCACTGTCATATTTATTCAATATTACCCTGGACTGGTACCTGAAGCGGAGGGCTGATCACCTTTCCTTCATGTGTAAACGATCAAGATAACACTGCGTTTATATGACGCAGTGCCCTATGCACCATTGGGGTGCGGATAAGGGTTTTATTATTATTTATTATTATTAACCCTTATCTTGATCGTTACTTACTTGGAGTAGTGTTTACATTGTTGACAGATATTTTACGCTTTTTTATTATTATTTATGCTTTAATTAATTGAATTATTTTTAAAAAATTGAGGTAAAATAACTGTGATCTCGAATACGATCTTTGTTGTATTTAAAATAACAACTTTGATATTCGGCATTCAACATCGATGTTTGGTGTTCAACATTGATATTCGGTATTCACCATTGATATTCGGCATTCAACATTGATATTCGTTATTTCGAAAGACACCCTCAGCGCACCCTCGGTCGTAAATCCGAGCGTAACAAACGAATGAAACACTCGAGACAATAATGAGCCCATATATTAATTTAACGGTCGCAATCAGCGGTAATTTCAAATTAGCAACGGTGCTCTCGGCATACCGGCTGTACTAGGGGAGGGGGGTTATCTTTACACGACTCGACTACATACCCGCCTGTGCTGTGCTGGGAATGAATTGCAGCATCTCAGATACAAGATTAGGTAGGCGATACGAGACAATTGATATAATTAAGGCTCGCAATGCTTTTCCCAAATTATACGCTTATGAATTTATATCTTTTTTAAGGAATAACCTGAAAAGTCTCTATTTTAGAGCCATGTCTGTCATGTAGGGCAGTTTGAGCTTATGCACTATATCGAAGTGCCCTACGTAAAGTGCTCTAACTACATTTTTGTCAATTTTGAGATATTTGGTGTATGTTATCAACTGACCGTTATCTACAAATATAAACAAACAAAAAAATATATATAAAATAAATTACGCCTAGTTTTCAGGCGTATAAGACGCTATCTACATCGAATTTTCGAAATGAACTAACTAACTAACTAACTAACCATCACGCCGCTTCCCCGCAGGGGTAGGCAGAGAGAATAGAGCGCCACACCACTCTGTCCTTGCAAACATTCTTCGCCTCTTCCGCGTTCATGCATCTCCTCATACATACCCGCCGATTGTTACTAGTCCTAACCTGACCACTTTCAAGTATTTGGCGTACCTGTTTGTGCCACGTTTTTTTCGGTCTTTCTCTGCTCCTTTTTCCATTTACATTCGCCTAGTAAATTTGTTTTACCGTTCTTTCCTCACTCTTACGTTCCACATATGTCCAAACCATCTAAACACACCTTTCTTAATTTTATCGATAGTGCTCATCTCAGCTCTGCATTCCTTCCTTATTTCACTATTCGAACACCTATCATACATCGTTTTGTCGCACATTCTTCTGAGAGATCGCATTTCGACTGCATTCAGTTCTCACATGATATTTTTCAATGCCACACTACGAAATAGTGGTTTAATTCCATACCCATCTAACATCTCTGGCTGTAGTATACTACTCGGCTGTCCAAACTCAAAACACAGTAAGGGACATTTTTTGTGGTACGTTTTTTTTGGATTTTTTGACTAGTCCAAAAATGCAAAAAAATGTACTACAAAAAAATGTCCCTTACTGTGCTTTGAGTTTAGTTTAGTTTGTATATAAAAACGTCTTCACAACAATATGACTGTAACACCATTTAAATTAGATAAGGCATTGTAATACTGTACATTCTTGTCCTGTCTCTTATATGGGGGAGTTCCCGAAATAGGATGATAATCACCAAAATACACAGTCGCGCATTGTTTGTGCCTCGCTACCTCGCACACGTCATCAATCACGGGCGCACGCTGGCGCTAGGGGGGCTAAAAAATCGTAACGAACGCCTCGAAAATGAGCCCTAAAAAAGAGCGACTAATGAGGCAGCTAGAGCGCAAATCGCCCCGAACCGAAAAAAAGCCGAAATGGTGGTCATATGACGGTCGTCAGCCCCGTAAATGCCCAGACTTCCGTATTCTTCTTCATCTTTGATGCGATGTCAAAAAATAATATGAAAATAACTCTTGTAATTGGAGATTATCCAGATTTTGCGAACAAGTGTTTGGACACAATCAAAATGTTTTTTTTTAAAACCCTTACCGCACCCCAATGGTGCATAGGGCACTGCTTCATATAAACGCAGTGTTATCTCGATCGATTACATATGAAGAAAAAAGGTGATCAGCCCTCCTCTTCAGGCACCAGTCCAGTGTAATATTGAATAAATATTAGAGTGAAAAAATCACTTATATTTATTTTACCCCCCTTGAGAATCGAACCAGGGACCTACAGAACGGTAGCCGAGCATGCTTACCATTACACTACGGAGGCGGACACTCAAAATGTTCTAATAAATAATACAAATAACAATTGTGGTATGAATAATACCTTGGAACCAACTGAAATTTATATTTAAATAAAAAAAAGGATTTTACAGTGCCTTTAGCGAAAGTGGAGTTAGATACACGATTTAAAAAAAAGATATACATATTTTTGTGTATACGACATTTTGAGTGTGTCCAAATACTTGTTCACAAAATCTGGATTATCTCCTATTACGGGAGTTATTTTCATTTTGTTTTTTGACATCTCATCAAGGATAAAGAAGAATATGGAAGTCTGGGCATTTACGGGGCTGACGACCGTCATAGGCTGGTTTAAGTGATCACTTTACACACGTGCAACATTTACTAATTCTACCCATTATTGACAACCACACTACTCAAATTCTTGGAAGTTCTATATACATATAACCCAATTTAGAAACCTTTGTTCTTGAATCACTAGAACTTCACTAGAGATGGTGAGATGAAAAGAAGTTTTTTATCCAGCAAAACATTAAACCAGCCTATGACGGTCGTCAGCCCCGTAAATGCCCAGACTTCCATATTCTTCTTCATCTTTGATGAGATGTCAATAAATAATATGAAAATAACTCCTGTAATTGGAGATAATCCACATTTTGCGAACAAGTATTTGGACACACTCAAAATGTTGTGAACAAATATTTCTCTTCATTTAAAAAAAAAACAAAAAACATCCTGTACTCATAGCGTTTTCAGCTCCCGGCTTCAAATGTCGCGGCTGGATGTGGAATTATCGCGGTGTAATTACAAAGATTTATTTCCGAAATATGTATACACAATAAATAGTCTACCCTGGAGGTGAGTTATGGGCCTGGCTTGGAATTTTTACCACCGTTAATAGTACTACAAAAATGTTTGTTTTACTTACAAAACGGTGACGGGAGAAACATTGCCATGGTGTTGACACATAACCCCAACAGATTCTACTCCTGTGTCCCCCATAGCACGCATACAATGGTGCATAGGGCACTGCGTCGCACAACGCAGTCTTTTCTAGAATGTAAGCTACACTAAGGCAAGGCAAACGGTCCCAAAACTAAAATATTGAGCTATATCTTTTAACATTTTTTTGGCATCTCAATGTAGATGAAGAAGAATATGGATGTCTAGGCATTTACAGGGCTTACGACCGTCATAGGCGTAGTTAAGTAACCACTTTACACACGTGTAACATTCACAGATTCTTTATTTATTGTTTCGGCATTAACTTTGTGGTAAGACATGTTACAATAATTAAAGAAAACACTTCGTTTTTTACCACTTGAGTTTAATTATAGACTACATGTTTCAGAAGCTAAACTTCCATCATTCAGGTCTGTATAATAACTAAAATATAAAATATAAAATTGTTCTATAAATAAGGATAGGGGGAAAGTAAGGGGAAGGGGTTAGTCAAGGAACGGAGTTTGAAAACAAAGGAAAAATTGAAAGCAATGGCGAAGAATTTTGAAACAATATATTATTTAATAAATTATTATTAGAATTCAGGTTTTTTTGTATTTCTAAATTTTCAAGATAATTCATAATTTGGCCTTTATATGGAACAAGGTGTAATAATTTTAATTTATGGGAGTGAAATGAGTGATTAGTATTTTTTTCACAGATTCTATTCATGATTGACAACCACACTGCTCAAACTTCATGCTGCTGTGAAAAAAAAGTAATAAAGAACTCCAAAGTAGAGATAATCCAGATTTGTGTACAAGTATTTGGACACACTCAAAATGTTGTAACTATATTTTTTCGTTTCATATATTTTTATTTATATATCTTCTTCTTCAAACCCTTATCTGCACCCCAATGGTGCATAGGGCACTGCATCATATAAACGCAGTGTCATCTTGATCGTTAATACATGTATGAAAGGTGATCAGCCCTCCGCTTCAAGTACCACTCCAGGGTAATATTGAATAAATATTTGAGTGAAAAAATCATTCATATTTATTTGCCTCCCCCTGGTAATCGAACCCGCGACCACCAGTACGGTAGCCGAGCGTGCTGACCATTACACTACGGAGGTGGACAAAATAAAAAACAATTAAATTTAATAATGTTTCAAAATTGGTTCACGTATATAGAACTTCCAAGTATTTGAGTAGTGTGTTTGTCAATAATGGGTAGAATTCGTGAATGTTACACGTGTGTAAATTGATCACTTAAACCAGCCTATGACGTTCGCCAGCCCCGTAAATGCCCAGACTTCCATATTCTTCTTCATCTTTGATTAGATGTCAAAAAAATATATGATTAAAATTAATACTAGATGTATATTATCACATCCGCCTCCATGGTGTAATGGTCAGCGTGTTTAGCTACCGTGCTGGAGGTTCCGGGTTCGATTCCCAGGGGGGGGTGAAAATAAATACTAGTGATTTTACACTGTTATATTTATTTAATATTACCCTGGACTGGTTCCTGAAGCGCAAGAGTGATCACCCTGCCTTCGTGTAAGTAATGATCAAGATAACACTGCGTCAATTCGATGCAGTGCCCTATGCACCATTGGGTGCGGATAAGGGTTATAAATAATATTATCACAAATGCCGAATATAAATGAATGAAACTTCCCTCTTAGTAATGATAAAAAGATGCTTTAATAGGGATGTGTTATACAAATGAAAACAAGAGGCCCCAAAAGGGCGTTTCGAAACTTAAACAACTGGCCCCGAAAAGGAGCGCGTTCCCATATCATAATAGCACTAATAATAATAATATAATAAAACCCTTATCCGTGGCACCCCAATGGTGCATAGGGCACTGCGTCATATAAACGCAATGTTATCTTGATCGTTTACGCATGGAGGAAAGGTGATCAGCCCCCCGCTTCGGATACCAGTCCAGAGTAATATTGAATAAATATAACAGTGAAAAAATCACTTATATTTATTTTACCCCCCCTTGGGAACCGAACCCGGGACCTACAGAACGGTAGCCGAACGTGCTGACCATTAATTACACTACGGAGGCGGACATAATAGCACTAGTGAAAAATAATTAATTCAGGAAACTGAACAAATTTTAGCTGAATCGTAAACGCGAACAAGGTCTCGGACTCGCTCCTAACCTTAATGAATTCAATCTCAATTGCGGGGCTTTCCCTCAAATACACGCGCTGTTTATTGCGACCCTCCGCTTGTATAAAATTAGCATTTCCGCCCTTGTGCTGATAATATTTATCCGCTAGTTTCTTATAGCAGGAGGCTATTTGCTGATATTATACTCGTATATCGCTCACTCCTTTCAAGAACGTCATAAATCAAAAATCGTAAATTTTCAGTTATGCATGTTTTCGGAATGCCCAGAAAATATACTATATCCCAGCAAAAGAGGCATATTTTAACTTAATATTTACCCGCTACAGGGCAGAAAACGTTGTTTTTGCATTTTGAAGAAAATGTATTGTTTAATTATTTTTATAAATAAATTAAATATTTTTCAAATGGAGAAAAAACCTTCAGGTTTTACCTTAAAAGATCTGTTGCACAGTAAAAAGTTCAATAAGTGGCTTCATATTTATTTTGAATACATTGTATTATATTTTTAAACTTTAAAATCGTTCTCCTGAAAAATCAAGTATTTTGATTTATGACGTACATATTATGTACGCACTCCCTCGCGGATCGACTGAAGTATGTACCTCGGGATATTACCTTGATTTACGTCTATTCGATTTGCGGCGGATATATCGACGTGCCCTACGTAAAGTGCTCTAACTACATTTTTGTCAATTTTGAGATATTTGGTGTATGTTATCAACTGACCGTTATCTGCAAATATAAACAATCAAAAAATATATAAAATAAATTACGCCTAGTTTTCAGGCGTGTAAGACGCTATCTGCGTCGAATTTTCGAAATGAACTGAACCCCTAAAACGCCAACTACTTCATTTTGACAAAGCATAAAGTTTAAAACGATTTAATACATTATTTTATCGTGTTTTTTAATGTAAAATTACTAGTTTAGAATCTCAGATAAAACCGTTAATTAATTGAAAAAGAATACGTTGAAAAAATCTTCTAAGCTCTCTCCTGTAAAGTAACAGATTTGCAGATAGAGTACTTTGCGTAGGGTCCGTCGATATGGTATACGAGAGACTCAAAATGTTGTAAATAAATTCACTGCTCAAGCAAAAATAATAATAAAATGAAAATGATATTTTCTGGCGTTTCTCATGTATGTGATTATAACCCAGGATTCGGACCTCACATACTAATATAAGAGTTTTCGCTCAGTAAAAAAGCTTCTTTTAACCTCACCAACTGATGTCTCTAGTGAAGTTCTAGTGATTCAAGAACAAGGTTTTTAAATTGGTTCATATATCGCTCACTCCTTTCAAGAATGTCATAAATCAAAAAACTTGATTTTTCAGGAAAACGTTATTAAAGTTTAAAAATAAATATCAAGCCACTTATTGAACTTTTTAATGTGCAACAGATCTTTTTAAGTAAAATCCGAAGGTTGTTTCTCCATTTGAAACTTATTTAGTATATTTTTAAAAAATAATTAAACAATACCTTTTCTTCAAAATGCAAAAACAACACTTTCTGCCCTGTAGCGGGTAAATATTATGTTAAAAATATGCCGCTTTTGCTGGGATATAGTACATTTTTTGGACATTTCGAAAACGAAACTGAAAATTGACGATTTTTGATTTATGACGTTCTTGAAAGGAGTGAGCGATATGATGTATGTATGGAAAATGATCTGGCAATGAATGAAAGTAAGTCAAAGGTCATGGTGTTTGAAAGAGAGAGAGATATGACAGAATGCAAGATTATCGTACTTCACTGTGTTTTGAGTTTGGACAGCCGAATAGATGTCTCTAGTGAAGTTCTAGTGATTCAAGAACAAGGTTTTTAAATTGGTTCATATATATAGAACTTCCAAGAATTTGAGTGGTGTGGTTGTCAATAATGGGTAGAATTGGTGAATGTTACACGTGTGTAAAGTGATTACTTAAACCGGCCTATAACGGTCGTCGGCACCGTAGATGCCCAGACTTCCATATTCTTCTTCATCTTTGATGAGATGTAAAAAAATAATATGTAATATTTATTCAATATCACCCTGGACTGCTACCTGAAGCGGAGGGCTGATCACCTTTCCTTCATGTGTAAACGATCAAGATAACACTGCGTTTATATGAAGCAGTGCCCTATGCACCAATGGGGTGCGGACAAGGGTTCTATTATTTATTATTATTGATAATAATAATTTTACAAAGGCTCCTATTAAGGTAGCATCGCACCAAGTCATGAATGTGGGTCATCCCCTTAAGTGGTGTCCGAACGGCTCACCCAACCCTTGTATCGTGATCGCAACGGGTTATTGGTCCATTTCCGGTTATCCGGCCGCCGGAAGTGATGCAATAAAGGTGCATTACTCCTTACAGACGTCTCCATAATCTATGATGGGATTAATCGGATAATCAACAGTCGAGATGTCTTAACACATATCGCTCACTCCTTTCAAGAACGTCATAAATCAAAAAACTTTTTTTTTCAGGAGAACGTTATTGATGTTTAAAAATAAAACACAATGTATTATAAATTAATATCAAGCCACTTATTGAACTTTTTACTGTGCAACACATATTTTTAGGTAAAACTTGAAGGTTTTTTTCTCCATTTGAAAAATATTTAATATATTTAAAAAAAATGATTAAACAATACCTTTTCTTCAAAATGCAAAAACAACATTTTTTGTCCTGTAGCGGGTAAATATTAAGTTAAAAATATGCTTCTTTTGCTGGGATATAGTACATTTTCTGGGCATTCTGAAAACATGCACAACTGAAAATTGTCGATTTTTGATTTATGACGCTCTTGAACGGAGTGAGCGATATATAAAATCGTCAATTTTCAGTTGAGCATGTTTTCGGAATGTCATGAAAATTTTCTATATCCCGGCAAAAGCGGCATATTTTTAACTTAATATTTACCCGCTACAGGGCAGAAAGTGTTATTTTTGCATTTTGAAGAAAATTTTTTTTTTTCAATATACTAAATATTTTTCAAATGGAGAAAAGGCATTCAGGTTAAAAAGATCTGTTGCACAGTAAAAAGTTCAATAAGTAGCTTGATATTTTCATATTATTTTTTGACATCTCATCAAAGATGAAGAAGAATATGGTCATAGGCTGGTTAATGTGATTACTTTACACACGTGTAACATTCACCAATTCTACCCATGATTGACAACCACACAACTCAAGAAAAAATTTCGTTCTATAAATATGAACCAATTTCGACACATTGTACTAGAATTTTCACTAGAATTTTCAATGGAGACATCTATAGGTGATATTAAGAGGCTTTGATTAACTCTGACAACAAGTATTTGGACACACTCAAAATGTCGTAGGACACTGTCACGTGAAATTTTTGTTAAATTTTTTTTATTGTCGCCACTTTCGAAGACAATTCAATTCGGCGATTTGAATCCTGGCGCCGATACGGCGACACTCCGAGTGTGTTTGTCGACTCGCGGCTTAAAAGGCACTATCTCTCCCGCGCAGGGAGCAGAAACTTGTACAATATACATTATTATAAGCCCCCGGATTTGCCGAAAGTCTTTTTGTATTTCTCAGAGTAAAAAGTGTCCCGCGAGAATCGCTGACTTAGTGTCGCGCGAAACATGACGGTGGCTCTCAACCTTTTCTTAGTTACTACTACTCATCGTAGTCGTACAGGAGAAAGTGACCAACTAACAAAACGTAAAATGTTCAGGAGGGCCATTTAAGTCACTTTTGCTTGGCAAGAAAATAAACATCAATGCAGTTAGTCATTTTTACCAAGTCAATATGTTATTCTTCCAAGTTTAAAATCCTTCGGGCTTTTTTCAGGGTAATATTAAGCTAGTAAGATATCAAATAGTCAATGATCACGTTTTTGTAAAACAATGCACTTGGTATTATTTATTGATTCGGTATGTTTGACGACAGATGTTTTCATCTTCTGGTACAAATTAAAACTTAAAGTTTATATATATATATATATATATATATATATATATATATATATATATATATATATATATATATATATATATGTATATAATTTTGCTACTCGTTTTAAATTGCTATGATTATTCGTAAGATACTTAAACCTTTCGAGACTCCCCGATGGAGAATCGCTGGTCTGTATATATATGTACTTCCGATATATCTCTCTCTTTTTTCAATTTCCCAAAAGAAGAAACTTGGCCAACTAATGCAAGGGTCGTAAACTGATATCCATCATCGTTTTTATTCTAGTACCTACCTAAATACACACACACATGTATGTATATATATATATATATATATATATATATATATATATATATATATATATATATATATATATATATATATATACATATATATATATATATATATATATATATATATATATATATATATATATATATATATATATATATATATATATATATATATATATATATAACGTGGTAATATTTTCCTTTTGAAAATTAAGTGTAAATAATATGTAAAGTGGGTGTATAATAATAAAATAAACAATGTGTTGCTTTGTAATTAAAGTTTATTCTTAATTTATCTTTACAATAATTTTTATATCTATATGATTCTGACAGTTAATAATATTATCGGAAGTCTTTTGTTTTCTACTGAGCGACGCATGCGACATCTGGTGGTAGAACTGTTTTATGTAGGTACTAATTGTAGGTACTTAATAAAATGTATAGGTAGGTACCTAGTTATTTTATTACATCTCCCCCCTTGGGGATGAAAATTCATAGTAAAATTTTCACTCGTCCTCCGGATCATCTTCTTGTAGTGAAGGGACTGGTATAAGTTTAGTGATATGATAAAGGTTTGATTTTATTTTTTTGTGACCTGTATCAATTCTGTATATTGAGTTAGAAATTTTTTCAATAATTTTATAAGGTCCAATTTTTAGTTCATCCAATTTTTTTCTGTTTAGCTTGTTTCCATTTTCCACATACACCATGTCTCCTACGTTGAATTCGCAGCCTATTCTATTTTTGTCAAATAATGTTTTATTGTAATTATGTGATTTTATTGTATTTTCAAGGGCTATTTTCCTGTCTCTAATCCAGTCATTATTAGATTTTCCTTGTTTTAATTCGTTGGGTAAAATATTTACATCTGTACCATATAAAAGATAACTTGGGGAAAAGTCAGTGACTGAGTGATTAGTATTATTATATTTACTAACACATTCTTGAGCTATTGTGGTCCATGCTCTTCTTTTCCCTTTTTCATTTATTTTGCATCTGATTTTGTTCACCAATGTTTGATTCAGCCTTTCATTTAGGCCATTTGAGAATGGTGCATTTACTGCAGTGAAGATTATTGGGATCTGCTTGTCATTTAAGAATTCCTTGAATTCTTTCGAGTTTATTCCTGGGTATTGGTCGGTGAGAAGCATACCAATATCCTCGGTTTCTGTTATTTTCATGACTAGTTTTATAAAATCATTTGCATTCTGAGTTTTCGAGGTTAAAATAAATGCGTATCTTGTAAAGTGATCCACTAAGAGATGTAGATATTTTTTTGTTGATCTTGAACCTCCTAAACCTCCAATTGTGTCTAAAGATATTATTTTAAAAGGCTTTGTGGCCGGGCCTAGATGAGACAAAAATCCAAATTTCTTTTGTCCTCTTGATTTATTTTTAATACAAATTTCACAATTTCTACAAATTGTTTTTATGTTTTTCGTCAAATTTTTGGCTGTGTAATGTGGACTAATAGTCTTTTGCATTTGTCCAATTCCAATATGGCATAGGTTTTCATGTATGTCTTTTATGATTTCGATGCTAAACGGTTCTGAAAGAATTATTTTTTCTTTTTTCTTGACCTTTTTAAAATAGACATTGTTTTTTTCAATCCATTTGTTTTTTTTCTGTTGAATTCTTTCATTTTTATTCTGATCTCTTAAAATATCTTCTAATTTAACCAAATTTACAACTTTTAATTGTTCATCTGCATTTTCACTCGATTCTAATACTGGATTCCTGCTTAGACAATCTGCTTCTAAATTCTTCTTTCCTGGATTATATTTTATTTCAAATTCATATTGCGATAAATAATATGTTAAATCACCTAACTCTTCATCGGTCCTAGATTTCAGATTCATATTTTCCAAAGGTTTGTGATCTGAATAAACCGTAAATGATTTACCTATTAACCAGTATTGCCAGTATCTTACTGCTTCCTTAATTGCTAAACATTCTAAATATATTGCATTTTTTTTCTTCTGGGCTTCATTTAGTTTTTTTGAAAAGTATGCCACTGGTTTTTCTCTACCATCGGGCTGCTTTTGTTTCAAAATGGCCCCAACACCTTCTAAAGAAGCATCGGTATAAATGTTGATTGGTAAATCCTGATCAAAAATTTCTAGAACGGGCTGTCAGCAAAGCATGCTTTTTGTTATTTCAAATGCTTTTTGGCATTTATCACACCAAATAAATTTTTGATTTTTCCTTAGTAAGTTATGCAATGGATCTAGTATAATTGCACTCTTTGGTATGTATTCATGGTAAAAGTTTATTTTCCCCAGAAATTGTCTTACATTTTTTATCGTTTTTGGAACAGGAAAATTCTTTATTGAAATCAAATTATCCTTTACTGGTTTTATTGAATTATTTTGAATTATATGACCTAGATATTTTACCAAGTCTGACGCAAATGCGCATTTTGTAAATTTTAACCTGAAACCTTCCGTTTCGATCGCTTCCAGCAACTGTGTTAGATGTTTAATGTGCTCAGCAAAAGTTTTAGAAAATATAAGAATATCATCTATGTAATTAACGGTGAAATCTGTAAGTTTATACTTTCTTAATATGTTACCTAGTATCCTTTGAAAAATTGCTGGTGAGGTCTTCAATCCAAATGGTAGGCAAGTCCATTGGAAATGTCCTTCTTGTGTAACAAATCCCGTCTTTTTTCTGTCTTCGATTCGTAAAGGAATAGACCAAAACGCTGAGTTTATATCTAGTGTTGAAAAAAATTTGCAATTCCTGGTCTTTATCATTAGGTCTTCAATTAAAGGAAATGGTTGAGCTTGAGGCACTACTATTTTATTCAAGTCTCTGAAATCTATACACAGTCTGGATTTTTTGTTTTCCTCTTTTTTAAATGCCAATGTAACAGGTGCAGCAAATGGACTGTAGGATTCTTCTATTAGCTTATTATCCAGTAATTTTGCAATTTGTTTTTCTATCTCCTTTTTATCTTCTACAGTACATCTGTAAGGCCTCTTACTGCAATATCTGTCTACTAGTAAGTCTATCCTCGCTTCGTATCCACTAACAGTGCCGATATCATATTTGTCTTTTGCAAAAACGGATTTATATTTGCAAATCAGTTCATTTATTTTAGATTTTTGAAATTGATTTAAATGATTTATTTTTATTTCAAAATCTTCTTCTTTTACATGTTCATTATAATTTATTTTGCATTCCTCGCTGTTGTTATTTTCTGTATTTTTAAATTCAGTATTTTTTATTTTATATTTTGTAGAAATTTTTTCTACTTTGTTTTTATTTTCATTTTTCAAGCATTGTCTCTGTGTTATTTTTAAGTCTTCATTTTGGATTAGTTTAAATTTTTTTATCATATCTAATCCTATCAAAAAATCATATTTGAAATTTTCTTCATCAATAATATATACATCAACGTTTTTTTCCAATTCAAATATTTTTATTTTCAAAGTCGTCAAACCGTTTGTCTTTTTAACACCATTAATTGTTACTAAATCTGCTTCATTCATATTGTTTCCTTTTCCTTTTAGTTTTAATAACTTAGAATTTATTAGAGAAACATTTGAACCTGAATCGTAAATTCCAAATATTTCAATTTGATCATTTAGTAATAGTTTGACATTTATTAATGGTGTTACTATTCGTTTTTTTGATCGGTTTCATTTAACTTAGCTTCTATAACTGAATTGTTTACATGTCTGATAGTATTTTTATTATTAAACTTATCATCCTCCTTTGTTCTAAACCAGCACGTTACTTCAGGGTGATATCGAGTTCCCTTATTTAATTTTTCACAAATCTTACATGGACTTTTATCTTTAATTTTACCACTAGTTCTTAGATTTCCATATCTTCTTTGATCCGAAAACCTTTTTTTATTTACAATGTTTTCGTGTTTTTTTACTTCATTGAATAAATCGACTGAATCTTCTAATTTTTCTCTATCAATCTTATTAATTATAAATTCTGGTAAACCAGCCACAATAAGATCTACTAAGGTACCCATGTCGATCGTTCTTCTCATCTCCAACAAAAGTTTTTCCTTCCTTATGGCATAGTCTAACAAGGATCCGTCATTATATTTAAAAGATAATGCAAACATTACATGGTTCCATCCCTTGTTTGTAAATGTTTTACAAAAGTTGTTTTTCCATACTATCCATTCTGAGTTCATGGAAAACTTTATCATCATCGAACTGTACCAATCTTCACAACTTTTATCCATAAACAATCTTAATATTTCAATTTTTTTCTCTTCCGTTGTCACCTCAAAACGTGTACATTCTTTTTCAAAAATATCCATCCACTGGTTTGCATTAGGATTTTTGCTTGTAAATTTTTCAATGATGAACTTCTCTGAAATATCTTTTAAATTTTGATGTTTGCTTACCTGAGCATTTTGTATTAATTTTTCTAGTAAGTTTTCTAATGTTTGAGGAGCAGTATTCATTTTTTTTAAATTTTGTTTCTTCATTTTTGATTGACAAAATTGTCGTTTTATAACGTGGTAATATTTTCCTTTTGAAAATTAAGTGTAAATAATATGTAAAGTGGGTGTATAATAATAAAATAAACAATGTGTTGCTTTGTAATTAAAGTTTATTCTTAATTTATCTTTACAATAATTTTTATATCTATATGATTCTGACAGTTAATAATATTATCGGAAGTCTTTTGTTTTCTACTGAGCGACGCATGCGACATCTGGTGGTAGAACTGTTTTATGTAGGTACTAATTGTAGGTACTTAATAAAATGTATAGGTAGGTACCTAGTTATTTTATTACATATATATATAAATATATATATATATATATATATATATATATATATATATATATATATATATATATATATATATATATATATATACATATATATATATATTGTTTATTTCTCCTCATTACATTTTGAGTGTGTCCAAATACTTGTTCACAAAATCTGGATTATCTCCAATTACAGGAGTTATTTTTATATTATTTTTTGACATCTCATCAAAGATGAAGAAGAAAATGGAAGTCTGGGCATTTACGGTAATATTTAAGTATTTGAACACACTCAAAATGTTGTGAATAAATTATCTGGTAAAATTATAAGCTTAAATAATAAAAATGAAAATGATATTTTCTGGCGTTTCTCATGCGTGTGATTAATCCAGGATTCGGACCTCACATACTAATACAAGAGTTTCCGCTCAATAAAAAAGCTTCTTTTCATCTCACCAATAGATGTCTCTAGTGAAGTTCTAATGATTCAAGAACAATGTTTCGAAATTGGTTCATATCAATAGATCATTTAAGAATTTGAGTAGTGTGGTTGACAATAATGGGTAGAATTGGTGATTGTTACACGTGTGTAAAGTGATCACTTAAACCAGCCTATGACGGTCGTCAGCCATTACTATACGGATATATATATATATATATATATATATATATATATATATATATATATATATATATATATATATATATATATATATATATATATATATATATATATCCGTATAGTCACGGCAATGTCGTAACACGGTAACGCAGTGCGTAGCCGCACCCATCATGTGACATTTCGCGATGACAATGGAACAGAGCTTTTTTTTATCCGAAGCAATCTTCTCTTCGTGATCGCACCGCGAGTGACTTTTTCCTACACCTCAAAATAATTATTTTTCTTTTTCTAACATTCTTCTCCTCCCATTAACTGAGGCCAGAGCATATACAGTA
The DNA here is from genome assembly GCF_059751285.1 of Brachycentrus maculatus. Lineage (NCBI taxonomy): Eukaryota > Metazoa > Arthropoda > Insecta > Trichoptera > Brachycentridae > Brachycentrus > Brachycentrus maculatus. Next base: position 309,029 of record NW_028281039.1, on the reverse strand, counting down.
TCGAACAGATTAATTATTATGTACGATAATCAAAGATCCCTGGCCGAAAGTCAGGTAAGAAATATACCAATACATTATCAAACAGATTAATTGAAACACAACTTTTTGTTGTTGTATTTTCGTAAAAAGTTTTGTAAAATCTTTTGTTTATTAGTTATATCACAAATTAATATTTAATATGATCTCATTTGGGCTCAATCAAAGATTCTACTCTTCTTGGCATGTATTATACAAGGTTTTGGCACGTGGATGCCATTTTAACGTCTCGAAACCATACCTGAATTACGGACAAAATGAGCTTTTCCACCGTAGTGCAATCAATTTTGGAGAGCCGATTCTTACAGATTGCCGATAGATTTTCAATAACGTTTATGTCTGGCGAAATTCTTGACCAGTCCAACACAGTTCATTGTTTTTGTGTGAAATATTTCATCGTTTTTTTTGGATTAGTGGCAGGGGGTTGAATCCTGCTGAAATATTCCATTACCATTTGACTTTCGTTTTTGTAGCTCTGGTAGTATCTTTTCCAGTAGAATTGGGTGATACTCCTCGCTATTCATCATCTCAGTCACTGAAAGAAGCAGCCCTGGTCCGTAATACGAGGATAACCCCCAAATCATTATCAAACGAATTCTTATTCTTATGAATTAATTATGACATTCGTTTGATAATGCCATAACTAGGCGAAACAATTGTCATAATATAAATTTTTTATGTGTTTTTGTTAATAAAATACAACTTAGTAGACTCAAAAAATCTGTGTTTGATATAAAATTAATACATATCGCTCACTCCTTTCAAGAACTTCATACATCAAAAATCGTCAATTTTCAGTTGTGCATGTTATCGGAATGCCCAGAAAATGTACTATATCCCAGCAAAAGAGGCATATTTTTAACTTAATATTTACCCGCTACAGGGCGGAATGTGTTGGTTTTGCGTTTTGAAGAAAAGATATTGTTTAATTATTTTTTTAAAATCAAGTACTTAATATTTTTCAAATGGAGAAAAAACCTTCAGGTTCTACCTAAAAAGATCTATTGCACAGTAAAAAGTTTAATAACTGGTTTGATATTTATTTTTAATGTATTGTATGATAATTTTGAACTTTAAAAACGTTGTCCTGAAAAGTCAAGTTTTTCGATTTATGACGTTCTTGAAAGGAGTGAGCGATATGTTATATTTCTGTTCAGTTATTTATCCGCGCTTTGTTCTTGAGCTGTGGCAGTGCAGTGGTTAGCGCACGTGCGTCGGTAATGGGTGTAGCAGACCTCGCGCCCGCTGTGCACTGTATGTATACCCGGAGTTATGGTCCATCGATGCCGGAGCAATACTACACTGCGAATTTCTGAGATGATACTCTGACGCGCTTACATAGCGTTGCACAGTACATACTGTGAGGTCAATCGTATGAGGGGGGGATTTAAAATAAATCGGGAATTGTACAGCTTAACATATTAATTTTTCAAACCCTTATCCGCACCCCAATGGTGCATAGGGCACTGCATTATATAAACACAGTGTTATCTTGATCGTTTACACACAAAGGAAAGGTGATCAGCCCTCCGCTTTAGGTACCAGTCCAGGGTAGTATTGAGTAAATATTAGAGTGAAAAAATCACTTATATTTATTTGACCCCCCCTGGGAATCGAACCCGAGATCTCCAGAATGGTAGCCGACCGTGCTGACCATTACACTATGGAGGCGGACATATAAAAATATAAAAAAAACTTTACATATAAAAAAATGATATAATAAACTGATAAAATGATATAAAAAAGATGAAAACATGGAAGGATACGGATGAGACCTATATCCAGGAGTGGGAGACAGAGGCCTCATGAAGAAGAAGAAAAATAAGAAGTATTTTTATTATTTTTATTTTTCGGGAATTGTATAGCTTTACATATAAAAACGTTATATAATATACAATAGTTACATTAAGGATAGTAAATATTACATTACATTAACAAAAATACAATAGTTACGTTAGAAAAAACAATTAAACAATTCCACATTTATGTTATAATAACTATTAAAAAACATTCAGAGATTTAAAAAAAAGGTATGGTATAAAAAAATAGATTTTTCAGGAAGGAGAAGGAAAGGAGAGGAATTAATGAGGGTGGTAATTACCAGAGCTAGGTAACTTTTGAAAAATCTTTGTGTTTATATCTCAATATGAAGAAGATTATATCTCAACGTAGAGAAACTGAACATCATATTGTAAACCAGGCGATCGCCATGTATCTTCCTTCCAGGAGTTTGTGAAAAACCTGTGATATTTTCCTTTAAACATGCTTCTTACCTTATATTCATTTCTTGTGCCTATTCGCTGTTTTGTCCGCTTCCGTAGTTTAATGGTCAGCACGCTTGGCTTTTGCATTGTAGGTCCCGGGTTCAGGGGTTCCCATTCCCAGGGGTTCCCATTCCCAGGGGAAGGTCTAATAAATATAAGGGCAAATAAATTAGTGATTTTTTTACTGTAATATTTATTTCATATTACCTTGGACTGGTACCTGAAGCGGGAGGCTGATCACCTTTCCTTTATGTGTTAACTATTTGGATAACACTGCGTTTATATGATGCAGTGCCCTACGCACCATTGATTCCGGATGAGGGTTAAAAAAACTGTATTTTACATTTCGCCCTGTGTTTTCTTATTTGCCTACTTACTCATTAGTTTTTCAGTCTTGTTAACCTCAATATTTAAGCTTGCAATTTGACCAGATAATTTATTTACAACATTTTGAGTGTGTCCAAATGCTTGTTCACAAAAATCTTGATTTTGTGAACAAGTATTTGGACACACTCAAAATGTTTTAGCATCATTTTTAGTTAATTTTAAACTCGATTATCTCAAAACTACTGTTTTTAACTTGCGGCTATTTGCTTTTGCATTGTAGCAGTGTAGTATTTGGACACACTCAAAATGGTAGCATCATTTTTAATAATAATAATAAAACCCTTATCCGCACTCCAATGGTGCATAGGGCACTGCGTCATATAACGCAGTGTTATCTTGATCGTTTACACATGAAGGAAAGGTGATCAGCCCTCCGCTTCAGGTACCAGTCCAGGGTAATATTGAATAAATATTACAGTGAAAAAATCACTTATATTTATTTGACCCCCCCTGGGAATCGAACCCGGGACCTCCAGAACGGCAGCCGAGCGTGCTGACCATTACACTACGGAGGCAGACGATCAGCAGAGCATCATTTTTAGTTAACTTAAAACTCGTTTATCTCAAAACTACTGTTTTTAACTTGCGGCAATTTGCCTTTGCACATTGGTATTGTACACTGTATGGAATGGCGCTCCATACAAACTGATCCGTACACACTCCTATAAGGAGGCAATGAAATGGATCTCTATGGAATGATAATAATCATATTGTGTGCGGAGTGGTGGGATGAGGATAGCAGTAGGGGGGGGGGGGGAGGGACTGTTCCTCTCCCTCCACCCCCCCTCTCCTTCACCCGTCATCGGAGATCCCAAACAGCCATTGCCTACTTGGCTGTCCAAACTTAAAACACAGTAAGGGACATTTTTTGTAGTATGTTTTTTTTTTGCATTTTTGGACTAAGTAGAATCTACTAAGTCCAAAAATGCAAAAAAAAATATACTTAAAAAAATGTCCCTTACTGTGTTTTGAGTTTGGACAGCCGACTTACTCTAAATTGATAGTCGATGTCAGGGGGACCTCGGCTATCCACACTCAAAACACAGTAAGAGACATTTTTTTGCAGTACGTTTTTGGTGTATTTTTGGACTAAGAATGTTCTACATAGTCCCAAAATGCAAATAAAATGTAACTAACTTACTAACTAACCATCACGCCGCTTCTCCGCAGGGGTAGCAGAGAGAATCGAATGCCAAACCACTCTGTCTTTGCAAACATTCTTCGTCTCTTATACATTCATACATCTCCTCATACATACCCGACGATTATTACGACTCCTGACCCGGCCGCTTTCAAGTATTTGACATACCTGATTGCAACATATATATTAATATTTATATTTTTATTATTATCACATTGTTTGCAGGATTCTACTCCTTTCCTAAGTTTTCTCTTATTTCTCCCATCTAATATTTTAAGGCATGGGTGGCCAACATTTTCAGTAGCCGGACCAGATTTGAAAAATGAGAATACCTGCCGGGCCATAAAACAAAATTTATTTCATTATTCAATGCAACACAATTATACTTTTTCAAGATAGAAACAGAATCATTGCATATCGGGCATGTTGGCTTTGTTTTAAATTCCACGAAAAAATAGTTTATCGTCCGTCTGTCGTTAAAACTTGTCAGTTCTTCTGTTACTCTTCTCTTCTTCAGTCCAACGTCTTTACTACTTGACGCCATTATGGGTCTTGAAATGACAGGATAGTGAAATACTCCCATATATGGGGTATGATACGAACTACGCACGGTGGAATGTTCTTTTGGTGGTTTTGTGTATACTAAAGGAAAAAATGTGTGATTTGCTCCGCGGGCCGCTGGTTGGCCCACCCTTGTTTTAAGGAAACCTCACGTCAGATCAGATTGATGCTGAATATTCAGCTTTTATTTTTAGTTTTTGAGAACATCTGTAGTTCTCGAAACGTGTCGTGTTTACATTGATAAACACAAAAAGCGATTATTAAAATAAAGTTTTTATTTTAAATCATTATAAATATTTTATTATAACTTAATTATAATGTCTACCGGTTTCGAAGCTAACCGCTTCTTTATCAAGACTGATAATACTAATAAATTATAATAAGTGCTGTTTAATACTTGTTGAGATGGTTTGGACATGTGGAACGAATAAGTGAGGAAAGAACGGTAAAACAAATTCATGAGGCGAACGTAATTGAAAAAAGGAGCAGAGGAAGACCGAGAAAAACTTGGCGCGATCAGGTATGCCAAATGCTTGAAAGCGGTCAGGTTAGGAGTCGACACAATCGGCGGGTGTGTATGAGGAGATGTATGAACGTGGAAGAGGCGAGGATGTTTGCAAAGACAGAATGGTGTGGCGTCCTATTCTCTCTGCCTACCACTGCGGGGAAGCGGCGTGATGCTTAATTAGCTTGATAGTCAACGGTGTTCTAATCGCAGAAACGGACTCCGCATACCCTTCACCTAGCGATGATGAAAGCGCTCATTAAAAAAATATCAAAAAGTTATATATATTTTTTTACATTTTCTATATCCGTATTAATTCCCTATATCCGGATTTGCCGCGATCCCTTGTTACGCGAGTCGAGAGCCATCGTAATGAAAGGGCTCCGATTGTAATAACATCGCAAAGGTCACAGAGTCGCTCCCCTGCACGCCCCAGCCCGCGAGAGGTGTGGGTTGTGCGTACGTTCAGTTTCGTGACGTAGGCCAGCGGTCCTCAAAGTGGGGTCCGCGTGCCGCGAGGGGCGTGCGGATAGTTCGACACGTTTGCCTTAAATAATAATTAAATGGTGGTGTGGCGTTCTATTCTCTCTGCCTACCCCTGCATGGAAGCGGCGTGATGGTTATTTAGTTGGTTTGTTAGTTAGTAAATTTAAAAAAAAAAATCAATTTATGACTTAACGCTTTTTGCCAGCGCAATGTGCGCAATGCTCAGCTATGATGGCTCGCTTTCTGACGCACTTGTGCATGTTCTCAAAGGCGTGATAGGAATATCGAGACGACACCCTCTTCCTCCGCCCTCGCAATAAGGGCCGCATTCGTTGCCCTTTGAAAAACGATAAAAATATTCAAATTCGACTTTGGCATTCTAATTTTCTGGCCATATTATTTTTCCACGTGCTCGCTCTCCTCGCCCGACCCAGCTCGACCAATTCACCCCCCTCCCCTCAGCAAATAAGTCATCCCTTTAAAATATTTTAAGTATCCATTTCAAGAACTGGCCAAGGGTGAAATCGGAGTTAAAAACATTGAGTTTTCAAGACGTAATTTAAAGTGTATTTTGACATATTTTTTTTGGGGTCAAGGGATCTTGCATCCCTTACGTCACTGCGACCATATTAGGTCTATTGTGACCTCCTCACTGCCAAGACCTACGTGAGTCATGTAACTCACGACCTGTCTTGGTGGTAGGAGCTTCACCTTCTCGGAGTCCAGTACCTAGAGGTCGTCCAAGGATGTGACTTCGTTTGTGAGCGAGTGCGTCACATATCAACATACAGTATCGAACAGATTAATTGAAAAAAAACTGTTTTTCGTATATTAAACTAAAACACCCTCTAAAAATTTTTGGCGGTGTTCTTCGTATTATGGACCAGGGCTGCTTCTTTCAGTGACTGAGATGATGAATAGCGAGAAGTATCACCCAATTCTACTGGAAAAGATACTACCAGAGATACTAAAACGAAGGTCAAATGGTAATGGAATATTTCAGCAGGATTTAACCCCCTGCCACTAATCCAAAAAAAACGATGAAATTTTTCACACAAAAACAATGAACTGTGTTGGACTGGTCAATAATTGGAAAGATAGTTTATCATATCGCTCACTCCTTTCAAGAACGTCTTCAAGAAGTCTTTCAAGACGAAAAATCGTCAATTTTCAGTTGTGCATGTTTTCGGAATGCCAGAAAATGTACTACATCCCAGCAAAAGAGGCATATTTTTAACTTAATATTTACCCGCTACAGGGCATAACGTGTTGTTTTTGCATGTTGAATAAAATGAAAAATAAAATAAAATAAAATAATATCAAAAAATAATTTGAATAAAATGTATTATTTAATTATTTTTTAAATAAACTAAATATTTTTCAAATGGAGAAAGAACCTTCAGGTTTTACCTAAAAAGATCTGTTGCACAGAAAAAAGTTTAATAAGTGGCTTTGATATTTATTTTTAATACATTGTATTATATTTTTAAACTTTAAAAATGTTCTCTTGAAAAATCAAGTTTTTTCATTTATGACGTTCTTGAAAGGAGTGAGCGAAATGGTATCAAACGTTTTGATCAATGTCACTTCGTCTGTTTTTGGTTGGTTGGAAGATATTGCTTTTTAGCAAAAAGCCATCCAATGTAAATATTTCTTTCAATTTAAATAAATAAATGATTGGAAAGATGGTTTTGGTTGAAGATGTTTTCAAATTTCCCTTTTTGCGTGTACATATATTTTTTTTAAAGCCCTTATTCGCACCCCAATGGTGCATAGGGCACTGTGTCATATTAACGCAGTGTCATCTTGATCGTTAACACATGAAGGAAAGGTGATCAGCCCTCCGCTTCAGGTACCAGTCCATGGTAATATTGAATAAATATTACAGTGAAAAAATCACTAATATTTATTTTACCCCCCTTGGGAATCGAACCCAGGACCTCCAGAACGGTAGCCGGGCGTGCTGACCATTACACTACGGAGGCGGATATACATGTTGAATATTTGCAAATATATTTGGTTTGGAGAGCATAGTTTGTTTGGCCAGTGGGGACAGGCGACAATATCGCTCACTCCTTTCAAGAACGTCATAAATCAAAAATCGTCAATTTTCGGTTGTTCATGTTTTCGGAATGCCCAGAAAATGCACTATATCCCAGCAAAAGAGGCATATTTTTAACTCAATATTTACCCGCTACAGGGCAGAAAGTGTTGTTTTTGCATTTTGAAGAAAAGGTATTGTTTAATCATTTTTTTAAATAAACTAAATATTTTTCAAATGGAAAAAAAACCTTCCGGTTTACCTAAAAAGATCTGTTGCACAGTACAAAGTTCAATAAGTGGCTTGATATTTATTTTTAATACATTGTATTACATTTTTAAACTTTAAAAACGTTCTCCTGAGAAATCAAGTTTTTTGATTTATGACGTTCTTGAAAGGAGTGAGCGATATAGTAAACAGTGCAATGTTTGCACGCTTTCGGTTCACTTCCCGGTATAGCCAAATTCCATCGGCAGTTTCGTTATTCACACATCCTGTCGTGTGTGTACTTTTTTCTGTCATCGCGTTCAAATTTTAACGTATCGCGATTATCGCTAATTCCTCATCGCGAATAAACAAAACGAAATATACAATTTATAAACTACAACTCTAGGTTTTGATTATTGAAACAATTAACTCTGTGGATCATATTGGTATATTATTTCGAGAAATAAAAATACTTTGTGTTCTGATCCACTCTCGTTTTTATTAACCAACTAGTTTCGGCAACAACCTGTTGCCCTCTTCGGGGTTTAAAGTAATAAATTAAACCCTGAAGAGGGCAACAGGTTGTTGCCGAAACTAGTTGGTTAATAAAAATATGAGTGGATCGTTTCGGCAACAACCTGTTGCCTTCTTCAGGGTTTAAAGTAATAAATTAAACCCTGAAGAGGGCAACAGTTTGTTGCCGAAACTAGTTGGTTAATAAAAATGTGAGTGGATCGTTTCGGCAACAACCTGTTGCCCTCTTCAGGGTTTAAAGTAATAAATTAAACCCTGAAGAGGGCAACAGGTTGTTGCCGAAACTAGTTGGTTAATAAAAATGTGAGTGGATCGTTTCGGCAACAACCTGTCGCCCTCTTCAGGGTTTAAAGTAATAAATTAAACCCTGAAGAGGGCAACAGGTTGTTGCCGAAACTAGTCGGTTAATAAAAATGTGAGTGGATCAGAACACAAAGTATTTTTATCTCTCGAAATAATATATAACTCTAGGCCTTGCACACTCTCAACTCTAACAAAAAATACACTAATACAACACGGCTCACGGTGCGTTATATTGGCAATCTAGCGGAACTTTATTATTTTTTCGATGGCTTATATTTTGAAAAAAATATTTTATTCCAATAGAAAACAAACCATTTTACTAAACTGTTTAATTATTTTTAAATTAAGTCATTCCGAAAAATACATAATCGTATCGGAAACCCGAGCTTCAGCGCGCCGTTGGGGGTGAGCGGTTTTAAACGAATGCGCATCAGTCGCTTGAGTCATCATATTATAAATTTGTGTTATGTATGTGTAATATTTGTTTATATTTTTATAGTATTAATTTATCAAGGTATACTGTACGTGTTTTTATTTGAGTAAATATTATTTCATTAGCCTGCAAAGTCTTGTTGAACTTATGGCTCGTAAATATAAATTATATTGGTTTATTCCAATTATAACTAGGCTTTTAGTATGCCATACCCTAAAATACCGTACTATGACAGTATTTTTATAAAAGCTTAACTTATATTCTTATTAGCATATATAATAACTTTTTGCTTAATTTGCCATACCCATACATTTTTTTCTCAATTTCAGAATGACTACGTAAATTTCTCGTCAGGCTATTTTTGACATATGGGTCGTAGATTCGAAACGCGTGAGAGTTGAAGCCATAATTGCATATATTTTGGAGCAATTTAATATGCTTTCAGTGTTATTTAAGATTTTGACTAGTTTTAAAACAAAAATCAGAAGTGTTTGTCAAAAAATTGGGCAAAAGTGGAATAAATCGGGTAGATCTCGAAAACAATTCTTGAGTTCAAATTCTTTATAGATTATTCAAGGAAATCTTATGTTTTCTAATATTTTTACTCAAGTTCTATCAAGTACTTTGAAAAGTAGCTCAACTTGTAAGCCTTGTAGGCCTTGAAAGGTTTTTGAATCGTGTGCATCGAAGGTTAAAAAACGAAAAATACAAAATCATGTTAAATTAACAACCCAACAAGAGTTGTCCTTGGCCACAGTAATCAAACTGAGAAAAACTGGAAAAAGAGATTCTACCGCCTTCATCAGAGAGTTATCTTCTGCTTTCCTCACAGTAAAAAAATATTTCAATAAAAAATAAGCCGAATTATCTGCGGATTAAGCACTGCCTATAAAATAATCTAAAAACCCATCAGTATGATATCATGAGGCAACAAATGATAGATATAAATAGGAAACAATATCCACCTTACTAAGCGAAAGAATCTGTGAAATTCTCCAGCAATCACCATCAACGAAATTTCAGCTGAAATTCCGCTTTAGTCACTTAACGATCATACTGGGGCGCGATTATCCAAGGTTCAAGAAGAAGTGCTTGAAACTCTTTGTTACTCGAAAAACATTAGTTAAAATAAAATTTTAAAGTGGGTCTGTCATGGTGCCGACAAAATAGGTACCGACAAAATTTTCAGAAGACCATCATACAGACGAAAAGTTGTTTAGTATTACTATGATGTCAATACAAATATGTATACTTATAGTGGAACGGTTAAACACAACAAAAAATATATTTGGCAAAATCGTTCACCATTGTCGACTAGATATTGGCACCCCATTTAATTGGTTTTGATTAAAGAAACGGTGAACACAATAATTACAGAAGTCGATGAAAGAAAAAAATTTGGATGAAATTACGACACTTTCTCCAACAAAAATACTTGTGAATGAAATAAAAATGCACGTGAAGCTTACGATGAATTTTGTATGATAGACGGTAAAGTATCCGATGCCATGTGATCATGTTTATCTATTCAAACAGAACTTAAAATATGAGTTTAATGAATCAGAAGAATATTTAAATAATGGTGATTCTGAATAAAACATAACTTGAATATTCTCCATTTTCAAATAATTCCTGGCCTTATATACGAATATATACCTTTCTTTTACAAACATTGGTGATGACGTTTTATGCATATATGCATCTACAACAAATATTAAAATAATATTAATATCTGCCAAAACATTTAAGTGTAAATACAAACACATTTAACTGTGACCTCTTTTCATAAAGCATAAAAGTTGTTTTAATACCCATTTTATCATATCTTTCTAGAAATACTATAAGATAAATACAAAATGTACACTCATTCATGTATTTTATAAGTGATAGTATCCAAAAACCTAATAAAACCGGTATATTTTAAGCGTAATAATAAAGTACCCCTAGATTGCCAAAATAACGCACTGTGCGGCTGTCCAAATTTAAAACACAGTAAGGGACATTTTTTTTTGTAGTACATTTTTTTTTGCATTTTCGGACTAAGTAGAGTCTACTTAGTCCATAAATGCAAAAAAAACGTACCACAAAAAAATGTCCCTTACTGTGTTTAAATTTGGACAGCCGAACACACCACACCACACCACACCACCGCCACATCAGGCAAACACATTTTATTTTGAGCTTAATAGTATTTTCACTCTTTCTACTACTACTACTACCATCACGCCGTTTCCCCGCAGGGGTAGGCAGAGAGGATGGAACGCCACACTCTTCTGTCCTGACAAACACTCCTCGCCTCCTTCACATCCACACATCTAGTCATACGTGCCCTTGGATTACGCAGACTTTTGACACCGCCAAATTTTTAGGTTCTGATTGATCTGATTGTGCCAAGTCTTTTTCGGTCGTCCTCGTTCTGTTTTCCCTCTCGCATTCGCCACATATATTTTCTTAGTCATTCTCTCGCTATCCATACACATGGTTTTTAAATATGTAAAAGAAAAGAAAACGTCGAATTAAGCGAACGATAACGAAATTGGATTATTTGGTGTTTTTCCTACATTATTGGGGCGAGTTTTATGCCTTTGCAAGTTCGCTAATTCGCTGCCAATCGAACTGTCTGCAAGTTGAGCGCGAAGTTCGAGCGAACTTACTCTATCAAACTTTTTATATGTACGAGTATGTATATACCATACATATCGCTTCCTTTCAACAACGTCGTATGTAAAAAATAGTCAGTTTTCAGTTGTGCACGTTTCCGGAATGCCCAGAAAATGTACTATATCCCAGCACAAGCGGCATATTTTCAACTTAATATTTACCCGCTACAGGGCAGAAAGTGTTGTTTTTGTATTTTGAAGAAAAGGTATTGTTTAATTGTTTTTTTTTAAATATACTAAATATTTTTCAAATGGAGAAAAAACATTCAGGTTTTACCTAAAAAGATCTGTTGAACACACACACACACACACACACATATATATATATATATATATATATATATATATATATATATATATATATATATATATATATATATATATATATATATATATATATATATACATATATATTAAAATAAATATTTAAGTAAAATTTTAATAAATGGATATAAATAACCATCACGCCGCTTCCCCGCAGGGGTGGGCAGAGAGAATAGAACGCCACATCACTCTGTCCTTGCAAACATTCTTCGCTTCTTGTATCTCCTCATACATACCCGCCGATTGTTTCGACTCCTAACCTGACCGCTTTCAAGTATTTGGCATACCTGATCAAGCCAAGTTTTTCTCGGTCTTCCTCTGCTCCTTTTTCCAATTACATTCGCCTCATAAATTTGTTTTACCGTTCTTTCGTCACCCATTCGTTCTACATGTCCAAACCATTTCAACACGCCTTTCTTAATTTTATCGATAATGCTTATCTCAGCTTTGCATTCCTTCCTTATTTCACTATTCGAACATCTATCATACATCGTTTTGTCGCACATTCTTCTGACAGATGGCATTTCGACTGCAATCAGTCTACGTTCATCCTTCTTTTGCCAACTCCATGCGTCACTTCCACACATTAGGGTCGGAACCAGGACTCCTTTGCGAAATGGAAATATGGAGTATGTTACTCCTAAGTGAGATTCGTGAATCACAATTTGAACACATTCAAAATGTCATAATTAGAATTGCTAGCATTCGCGATTTTGTTTTCTGAAAATTTCCCCGTATTTTACATTTTTTCCTTCGCTATCTTCCTTATTCTTTCATCTTCCCTCACACTATTTGCGAAATTGATGAAACACATACATCTCCTTGCGCGACGCTCGCAAATTGGCCTTACGCCTTTTCCGCTCTCCACCGTCGATGTGGCAATCTCTCAAACCAAATGTATCTGTCGCAAACAGTCCTCGAAATGGACCGCTTTATTTCGGCCCGCCTAACGAAGGGTTAGGTAAATATTTCCCCATTCGTGTTTGCCCGAGGACCGAGGCATTAGTCGGAAAAGTAATAGTCATGTGAGTCGAACGTTCACGGTGGAGTTTCGCTATTCGCGTGACGCGATATTCGTCGTTTTTTTTTTATTTGTTGACATAACATTAATTAAAAATAAAATAAACATAAGTTCTCCGCCTCCGTAGTGTAATGGTCAGCACGCTCGGATACCGTTCTGGTGGTTCCGGGTTCGATTCCCAAGGGGGGTAAAATAAATATATGTGATTTTTCACTGTAATATTTATTCAAAATTACCATGGACTGGTACCTGAAGCGGAGGGCTGATCACCTTTCCTTCATGTATAAACGATCAAGATAACACTGCGTTTATATGACAGTGCCCTTTGCACCATTTGGGTGCGGATAAGGGTTTTATTATTATTATTAAGTACTCCAACGAAACTTTATGCGGCGAAAGTGATTTAATGTGACACCTGAGCTTATCAGCTTGTATAAATTTCAGTGGTATTAGGTCTTATATTTATTTTGATATTCACACCATTTTGACTGTGTACAAATACAGGAGTCATTTTCATATTATTTTTTGACATCTCATCAAAGATGAAGAAGAATCAAGGAAGTCTGGGCATTTACGAGGCTGACTACCGTCATAGGCTGGTTTATGTGATCAGTTTACACATGTGGAACATTCACCAATTCTACCCATCATTGTCAACCACACTACTCAAACTCTTGGAAGTTCTATATATATATGAACCAATTTTGTTCTTGAATCAATAGAACTTTACTAGAGACATCTTATGGTGAGATTTATTCGATGTAGCTACTCTCATTTCTTCCTCCAAACTGCTAAGCCAAGGTATACAAATCAAGGGTCACAAATGCTTTTATTGAACCTACCATTGATGGAGCACCGTCTGTACAAATTCCTAAACATTCCCATGATAATTTCAATTGCTGTAAGTATGATGACATCGTAGTCATTCAGGAGAAAGTGACCAAGTGCATTTTTAACAAAAACGTGATCATTGACTATTTGATATCTTACTAGCTTAACATTGCCCTGAAAAAAATCCCAAAGGATTTTAAACTTTGAAGCATAGTATATTGTCTCGTTAAAAATGACTAACTGCATTGATGTTTATTTTGTTGGCAAGCAAAAGTGACTTAAATGGCCCTCCTGAACCTTTTACATTTTGTTAGTTGGTCACTTTCTCCTGTACGACTACGATATGGAATCAAAGTTATCGTGACCGCTGTTGTGAGGTGAACTCATACAACTTCACTTTGCCAGGGTGCTGCCATCTAGGCATTATATTTGCAACTCAAATCGCACAGTTAATGTGCCAACATTGAATTTTCGCCTTTATAATTTCGCGTAGCACCGGTTAAGAACCGCTGTCTTAGCGCGTTTGTCCACTACCCGGAATTACACGGAATTTTACCGTCCGACATGTCAGTTAGCGTTTTAAAACGACGATTGGCTTGTGCTTTTGTACATCTTTCTTCGGATCGGAGCTCTTGATCGGTGCGTGAACACGTTGCGCGTAAATTCCATCACGCTAAACTGTCGCAGTCGCTTTCTTTTTTCAAAAACGGACTGCCTGACGGTGAAATCCCGTGTAGTGGACAAACGCCCAAAAGCATAAGCCAATCTTCCATTTTATCATGCTAACCGGACTGCCGGACAGTAAACTTCCGTGTAGTGCACAAGCCCACTTAGACTCTTCGGCTGTCCAAACTTAAAACACAGTAAGGGACTTTTTTTTGTAGTACGTTTTTTTAAAATTTTTGGACTAAGTAGAATCTACTTAGTCCAAAAATGCAAAAAAAACGTACTAGAAAAAAAATGTCCCTTACTGTGTTTTGAGTTTGGACAGCCGTCTTGCCAGATATTCTTTTACACAATATTGCAATATTTTTTTACGGGATATTTGAGATATTCGTGCGGTTCGCTATTCGACCAGTACGAATACGGAGGTTTCGCCGTACGTGCTGTGTTTTATACTGTCGCGTGCAAGTCTGGGTACTTCCAAACTCAATTTACTTCGAGTCGTATAGGATAAACACGATATTTCGAATCGCGGGTCAACTTTCCGAACTGTGTAACTCAGTTCCGGCGGTAGCTCGCTACAATGGCAGATTTATTAAATTAAACTATGTAATGGTGCTTTGAACAGAGTGAGTGAAGATAATATGTCCATGGAAGCCAAGCTAGCGGTTCACAACGGCGTGCTGGTACCGACACTAATCGGCTTTCAAAACTCAAAACACAGTAAGGGACATTTTTTGTGGTACGTTTTTTTTTGCATTTTTTTGCGTTTTAAATACAAAAAAAGATCCCACAAAGGCATGGCCTGTGTGTGGGTGTATACATTATATTTTAGGTTATAGTAAAGGGCACTGGCAAGAATGCAATAGATTTCAGAAATAAAATTAGATTAAAATTGCTAATATAAACCACAAATATTTGTAATTTATATTTGAAGCACTAATTTTGTGAGTTTCCATTTTATAATTAAAATGTAAATTTGTTTTAAAATCACTATAAATATTTTATTATAACTTAATTATAATGTCTACCGGATTCCAAGCTAACCGCTTCTTTATCAAGACTGATTAATACTAAAACGCTATAATATTGTTAAGTAGATAGTATAAATATTTTATTATAACTTAATTATAATGTCTACCGGTTTCCAAGCTAACCGCTTCTTTATCAAGACTGATTAATACTAAAACGCTATAATATTGTTTAGTAGATAGTATAAATATTTTATTATAACTTAATTATAATGTCTACCGGTTTCCAAGCTAACCGCTTCTTTATCAAGACTGATTAATACTAAAACGCTATAATATTGTTTAGTAGATAGTATAAATATTTTATTATAACTTAATTATAATGTCTACCGGTTTCCAAGCTAACCGCTTCTTTATCAAGACTGATTAATACTAAAACGCTATAATATTGTTTAGTAGATAGTATAAATATTTTATTATAACTTAATTATAATGTCTACCGGTTTCCAAGCTAACCGCTTCTTTATCAAGACTGATTAATACTAAAACGCTATAATATTGTTTAGTAGATAGTATAAATATTTTATTATAACTTAATTATAATGTCTACCGGTTTCCAAGCTAACCGCTTCTTTATCAAGACTGATTAATACTAAAACGCTATAATATTGTCTAGTAGATAGTGTTTTAGTATAAATCAGTCTTGATAAAGAAGCGGTTAGCTTCGAAACCGGTAGACATTATAATTAAGTTATAATAAAATATTTATAGTGATTTTAAAACAAAGCAACATTTTAATTATTCACAAATATTTGATTTCAACCGAGAACAAAAAATCAAAAAGATGAAAATGAAAAAAAGCAAATATGTATTATTTGAGTTATACGTTTAAAAGAAGAGGGTTTTGAGCCAGCAGTTTGTCTTTGGGTAGGCTGTCGGCTGACCACCCTTACTGGGTCCATGGGGGCCGGTCTCTGATTGCTCTCGCGACACCATTATCGTCCCCATGACCGTCTAAGGGCGCCCATGGGAAATATGCGAACTGCGTGTTGACAATGGGATGGAGAGTGCCCCTCCAGGCGAGACAAAACCCCATCGGAGACTGCTGTCGAGAGCGAATATGGGATTTGCGTTAGGTTTGAAATCGCGGTCGTTTGAATTCAGAACGCGAGCGGCCGCGCTAGAGGTTAAACGTGTCTCCACGCACATTTTTATTTATTATCAAATACATATATTACGATAATTTTTTTGTAGAATGTCAAACCAGCCTATGACGGTCGTAAGCCCCGTAAATGCCCAGACTTACATATTCTTCTGCATCTTTGATGAGATGTCAAAAAATGATATGTCGAAAGAGAATGAAAAAAACCTTTGTCCAAATGTGACGATGCAGCGTCCAGACCCCGCCGTTGCGTCCATATATCGCTCACTCCTTTCAACAACGTCATAAATAAAAAAAAACTTGATTTTTCAGGAGATCGTTTTTAAAGTTTAAGAATGTAATGAAATGTATTGAAAATAAATATCAAGCCACTTATTGAACTTTTTACTGTGCAACAGATCTTTTTAGGTAAAACCTGAATGTTTTTTCTCCATTTGAGAAATATTTAGTATATTAAAAATAAATAAACAATACATTTTCTTCATAATGCAAAAAGAACACTTTCTGCCCTGTAGCGGGTAAATATTAAGTTAAAAATATGCCGCTTTTGCTGGGATATAGTACATTTCCTGGGCGTTTCGAAAAAATGCACAACTGAAAATTGACGATTTTTTATATATGGCGTTGTTGAAAGGAGTGAGCGATATGTCTTTTATCGTAATAAAGAAATGAATTACCGAAAAAGTTGCTTTATTCGCTTTTACGACTGTCCCATGAAATGTCAACTGACGCTCTTGGTTCAGAAACCCCATTAGATTCAATCGCTCGTCGAGTCGGGGATTGAACTTAAACTCGGATTACGTCCAGCCGAAATGTACGGGCCAATCCTTCGGTAGCTGTTGAGCGCCTGCCTGCCTTAACCGTGCGGTGACTGTTGTATGGAGAGATGCTGATAGAATTGCGATGGGTGAATTTCATGATGTGCTGTTATTGGATAATATATTAATATGAAAAATCACAAGACTATCGGTAGCATTCTTATTGAAATCTGTTGGGAACTAAGGGAGATATGAAGGTTTAAACTTTGGATATTTGAATAAAACGAAAATCGGACGTCCGTATACGTCATCGGGTGTGTTATGGGGCGTATCCCTTTACGTATCTGCTTTATAGAGCTGTAATAGTAGTAGTGTGTACAGTTTGTGTACCACTACACTACCATTTGTGTTATACAAATATGGTGGAAGGGTGGACCATAGACACCAACAAATAGAGCCGCCAATAATTTAGCAATGTTTCCAATACTAAAATAAGTATATCGTTTCTATGACGTCATTCTTTACCAACTTACGAAAACAACGTTTTTACGAAGTTGAATTTTCCTAAAGAAAATGATGGATGAAAATATTGATTATATCGGGTGTTATAAACACTTCACGAGTCTAATACAATCCTTTATAGGTTGAGTGTGTTAAATTAGATTTTCCTCCCGTCTGATAATGATGATATAAAAAAAAAGAGACATACAATGCGAGAGACAAAGAAAGAGCATCTCAAAAGAAATACAACAATACGCGTGTTGGGTTCGTGGTCCCGTCTTCTCGGTTCGACCCACTCTACCACAATTTGATACCTATTTCTAATAATGAGCCGCTTAGGCTCACAGAAACATTATGAAATTGAATTCTTTTTTTGTAAATAATAAAATAAAACACTTTAGAACCAGTTTTACATAAATCGTTTTGCCGCACATTAGTCTGAGAGATCGCACTCCGACTGCACCCAGTCTACTTTCTTCCTTCTTTTGCCAACTCCACGCTTCACTTCCATACATAAGGGTTCGGAACCAGATAAGCATACAACGTTTTGCCGCACATTCGTCTGAGAGATCGCACTCCGACTGCACCCAGTCTACTTTCTTCCTTCTTTTGCCAACTCCACGCTTCACTCCCATACATAAGAGTTCGGAACCAGATGAGCATACCACGTTTTGCCGCACGTTCGTCTGAGAGATCGCATCTCGACTGCAACCAGCAGTCTACTTTATTCGATCCACAAGTGACGAAAATAAGTCAATTTTACTTTTTACCCCGGTTCGAATCAGGCAGATGTTTTTTTTCGCTTGTCCGATTGAGGGTTAAACGCGGGTCGGGTTTAAGTGACGGTTAAACCCCGCCGAACAGTGTTTGACGAGCGCGCGTAATGCGGGCGAAAGCCGATTCCAGCTGGGAGTATAGGGTGTTCTTTTAGAGGTATACAAATTCAAATTTCCCGCAATAAGTCGATGGCGGCGCCCGCCGTGTGGCATGTTGCGCCATCTTGTTTATTGATTTGGCGTTTAATTTGTAGAACTCCATTTTAATTTATATATTAATTTCAAATAAAACACAGATTTTTTGAGTCTACTGAATTGTATTTTATTAACAAAAACACATAATTTTTTTTATTGTGACAGTTGTTTCGCCTAGTTATGGCATTTTGAAACGAAATACAACTTAGTATACACAAAAAATCTGTGTTTGATTTAAAATTAATACATAAATTGCGCCATCTTGTTGAAACCACAGGTCTGTCACATCAACTGAGGCACGAAGAAGTCAGTAATCATGGTTCTGTAGCGCTCTCCATTGGGTAGCATAGCTTGTTTTAGAGGTAAACAAATTTAAATTTCCCGCAATAAATCGATGGTGGCGCCCGCCGTGTGGCATGTTGCGCCATCTTGTTGAAACCACAGCTCTGTCACATCAATGCCATCCAACTGAGGCACGAAGAAGTCAGTAATCATGGTTCTGTAGCGCTCTCCATTGAGTAGTATAGGTTTTTTTAAGAGGCAAACAAATTCAAATTTCCTGCAATAAATTGATAGTGGCACGCGCCGTGTGGCATGTTGCGCCATCTTATTGAAACCACACCTCTGTCATGATGTCAATGCCATTCAACTGAGGCACGAAGAAGTCAGTAATCATGGTTCTGTAGCGCTCTCCATCGGGTAGTATAGATTTTTTTTGGGGGTAAACAAATTCAAATTTCCCGCAATAAATCGATGGAGGCGCCCGCCGCGTGGCATGTTGCGCCATCTTGTTGAAACCACAGCTCTGTCACATCAATGCCATCCAACTGAGGCACGAAGAAGTCAGTAATCATGGTTCTGTAGCGCTCTCCATTGACCGTAACATTCTGGCCGGCATCGTCTTTAAAAATATATGGGCCAATGATTCCGCCTGCCCATAAAGCACACCAAACAGTGACTATGAACGGATGTAAGGGCGTCTCGACAAAGGCTTCTGGGTTTTCTCCACTCCGAATTCGGCAATTCTGCTCGTTGACATACCCATTGGTGATTGGTTGGTGTGCCGTGGAAAAAAACGTCTAGTTTTGTGAAAATAACACGATTGCTCAAAATTTTGATTGCCTGTGCTCAGTCGAGTAGGCTCACATTTCGCATTAAACATATTATCGCTCACTCCTTTCAAGAACGTCATTTAAACCCTTATCCGCACCCAATGGTGCATAGGGCACTGCGTCATATAAACGCAGTGTTATCTTGATCGTTTACACATGAAGGAAAGGTGATCAGCCCTCCGCTTCAGGTAATATTGAATAAAACAAGAACGTCATAAATAAAAAAAAATCGTCAATTTTCAGTTGTGCATGTTTTCGGAATGCCCAGAAAATGTAGGTACTATATCCCAGCAAAAGAGGCATATTTTTAACTTAATATTTACCCGCTACAGGGCGGAAGGTGTTGTTTTTGCATTTTGAATAATATGTATTGTTTAATTATTTTTTTAAATATACTAAATATCTTTCAAATGGAGAAAAAAAATTCAGGTTTTACCTTAAAAGATCTGTTGCACAGTAAAAAGTTCAATAAGTGGCTTGATATTTATTTTTGATGCATTGTATTATTTTTTTAAATTTTAAAAACGTTCTCATGAAAAATCAAGTTTTTTGATTTATGACGTTATTGAAAGGAGTGAGCGATATGTTAAATATGTTACCATAATATGGTAAAATGTCTTAATTTGGTTGGTGTACCTTGAATAGAAAATGTTTGCGGAACCCTGCTCTAAAAAACACCCTATAGTTTGGCTCGCGCACAGAATCGAGTGCACACATCTCCATTTTGCTCCTTTTTTCGGTTTTGCTATCGCCGCCGCTGTCTGTTGTGCCGGCGATTCCTGGCCGCGCGCCAGCACGGCCCGCGTCTCCGCGTGACGCGGTAATGCATAATGGCAGCCCTCGGGAGCGTCTGGCGTTTCGAATGCGAAAAGGAGCCGTTTGCGTAATGCTTTTTTGCGTTTTCAATGCGTTTTTACGTAATTTTTGCTGTGCGCCTAAAAAGGCGCTTTAAAATTGCTTTTGAGAGGTGGTCATCGATGGTATTATGAGGATGCATATCTAGACAAGAAAAAAGCTTTTAATTTAGGCTTGTTTCCGATCTCGCGCAGAGTGTGGGAATTATAGGGCGATAAGCCTGCTAAGCTCTGTCGGTAAACTCTATAGTAAGATTATAATTGGAAAAGTTAGAATGGTGACGAAAGAACGGATTTGGGATGTGCAAGGTGCTTTTATGAGTGGAAGAGGTTGCACAGATCAAATTTTTGCACTACGAATGCTGACGGAAAAGTTTTTGGCTAAAAATCAGAAACTCTTCTGTGCTTTCGTGGATTTGCAGAAAGCGTATGATAAGGTTGATAGGATAAAATTATGGAGCGTGCTGGAAAAATATGGAGTAGACAATAAACTTATACAAGCAGTTGCTTCCCTCTACGAGGGCAGCACAGCTAGTGTAAGAGTGAATGGGGACATTACATCATGGTTTGCAATATCCAAAGGCGTAAAGCAGGGATGTGTAATGTCACCATGGTTGTTTAATCTCTATATGGACCATTGTATGAAAGAGATTGAAAGTATGGGAGTCGGAGCGAAAATGATGAATATAACTGTTAGTTGCTTGCTGTATGCGGATGACGCCGTACTGCTAGCGAGCAGCGCGGAGGACTTGCAACTAATAGTGTCAAGAATGTACGATGTATGTATGGAAAATGATCTGGCAATGAATGAAGGTAAGTCAAAGGTCATGGTGTTTGAAAGAGAGAAAGATTTGACAGAATGCAAGATTATCGTGCACAATGAATCCCTAGAACAGGTGCAAGAATTTTTATATCTAGGAAGCATGTTCACAAGGGATGGAAAAGTGGATAAGGATATTGAGAGAAGAGTGAATGCAGGGAATAGAATAAATGGTGCTTTTAACAGAGTGATTGGGAATAAGAATATGTCCATGGAAGCCAAGCTAGCGGTTCACAACGGCGTGCTAGTACCGACACTAATGTATGGAAGCGAAACATGGAACTGGCAAAGGAAGGATGAAAGCAGAGTGAATGCTGTTGAAATGCGCTCCCTCAGACGAATGTGTGGAAAATCATTGTATGACAGAATTAAAAACGATGATATAAGAAAGGAATGTAAGGCTGAACGAGGAATAATTGAAAAGATTAGAAAGAGCTCTTTGCGGTGGTATGGACATGTGGAGCGAATGGATAGCGAGAGAATGACTAAGAAAATATATGTGGCGAATGTGAGAGGGAAAACAGAACGTGGACGACCGAAAAAGACTTGGCACGATCAGATCAATCAGAACCTAAAATCTGGCGGTGTCAAAAGTCTGCGTAATCGTAGGGCATGTATGACTAGATGTATGGATGTGAAGGAGGCTAGGAGTGTATGTCAGGACAGAAGAGTGTGGCGTTCCATCCTCTCTGCCTACCCCTGCGGGGAAACGGCGTGATGGTAGTAGTAGTAGTAGTAGTGTTTAGTGTTTGAATTAGACACGGTCGATCGAATTGAAAAACCGAATTAGACTTTGAATACTTTCAAAGACCTTTTATAGATCTATAAAGGAACCTTTAAAGACCTCTTGTAGATCTACGAAGGACTTTTTAAAGACCTTTTATGTATCTATGAAGGTGCCTTTAAAGACCTTTTATAAATCTATGTAGGAGCCTTTAAAGATCCCTTATAGGTTAAAAAAGTAGCCTTGAAAGACCTCTTGTAAGTCTATGAAGGAGCCTTTAAAGACCTTTTATAAATCTATGTAGGAGCCTTTAAAGATCCCTTATAGGTTAAAGAAGTAGCCTTGAAAGACCTCTTGTAAGTTTATGAAGGATACTTTAAAGACCTTTTATAAATCTATGTAGGAGCCTTTAAAGATCCCTTTTAGGTTAAAAGAAGTAGCCTTGAAAGACCTCTTATAAGTCTATGAAGGATCCTTCAAAGACCTTTTAAATATCTATATAGGAGCCTTTAAAGATCCCTTTTAGGTTAAAGATGTAGCCTTTAAAGACCTCTTGTAGGTCTAAGAAATGGCTTCAAAGACCTTTTGTAAGTCTACTAAGCGACATTTTAAGACCCGAGATAAATTTATATAGACGCCTTTAAAGACCTCTTTTTGGCCTACAAATAAGCCTTTAAATAACTCTTTTAGGTCTACGAAGAAGTTTTAAAAGACCTCTTTTTGGCCTACAAATAAGCCTTTAAATAACTCTTCTAGGTCTACGAAGAAGTTTTAAATGACCTCTTATTGGACTATTAAGGAGCCTTAAAAGACCTCTTGTGTGTGTACGACGGAGCTTTCAAAAACCTCCTGTACATTTTCAAAAGAGCCTTTAACGATCTCTTGTTGGTCTATGAAGGGCCCTAAAATGATCTCTTGTAGGTCTACGATATAGCCTTTGACACCCTCTTGTAGGTCTGCAAATGAGCCTTCAACGACCTCTTGTTGGTCTATGAAGGAGTCTTAAAGAACCTCTTAAAGACTTCTTGTAATTTTACGACGGAGCCTTTTATAACCTATTGTATGTCTACGACGGAGCCTTCAATGACCTCTTGTTGGTCTATGAAGGCTCCTGCCTTTAACGATCTCTTGTAGGTCTATAAAGTGGCCTCAAAAGACCTCTTCATCTAGACTCTTAAAAACCCAGCCAAACCTCGTGGAAAGCTTAAATTATTATTTTTCTTTATCGTGTAACTATCATTGCCATCCCTGCTAAAGCCCGACCCGTTTATGGAGTCGTCGCTGTGTACTTTGCACCCAGACTGAGGAGAACCCCCCCCTACCCTCCCACTTCCGGCGCCGTGACGTCACGCCCGAAATTGCCCGGAACTGCACGTACCGACACGATAGACGATAATGACCTTATCGTCTATTTGCCCGACTATTGACTGACTGTGCGCCGAAGATTGACCGTTTTTAGTTGATGTTGTTTTATTGATCGATCTGGCATTAATTTACAACGTCGCAATAATCGGCGGGTATGTATGAGGAGATGCATGAACGCGGAAGAGGCGAAGAATGTTTGCGAAGACAGAGTGGTGTGGCGTTCTATTCTCTCTGCCTACCCCTGCGGAGAAGTTAGTTATACTACTTTAATGAGTTTTATTTATATTTACGACTAGTTTCGAAAACGACAGATGTTTTCATCTTCTGGTACAAATTAAAACTAATTTAGTTTTAATTTGTACCAGAAGATGAAAACATCCGTCGTTTTCGAAACTAGTCGTAAATATAAATAAAACTCATTAAAGTAGTATATTTATTTATTTTATTTTATTTTATTTATTTTATAAATACATAGATACATTCACAGATACATATTTATTTCATATGTACATTTACTATATGTATTACGGCTCTTTAGGCATGGCAATAATAATACAATTTTTATATATTTTTTTAATTTTATTTGTTATTTTTTTTAATTATTAGATTATATACATTACATACAGGAAATACAATAATAATTTACAGTATAAAGGTTTAAAGTGTTTGATTATAAGTGTTAAATATTCAAGTGTTTAATTTTATTAAAATATTATTAGTATTGTTATTAACCCCCTGTTTGTCCGCAGGCGCCGCGGCGCTCCGGTTCGCGGCGGAGCCGGCAGACGCGGCGGCCGCAGCGGGCGGCGCGCTGGCGCTGCACTGCGCCCCCGCGGAGCCCGGGGCGCGGGCGCGCTGGCGCTGGGCGCCCGCGCCGCCGCTCGACGAGGCGCCGCCCCTCGATGCCAGGGACCCATACAGGTAACGCGCGTGACGTCTACGTTATAGCTGCGTCTACATAAGTACATCAACACTATATCTACAAAAGTACACCTACATTATAAACACTTTACATACACGTATTACATCTACATTATATCTACAAAAGTAACCTACATTATATCTACAAAAGTACACCTACATTATGAACACTTACATACATACATGTATTACATATACAGTCTATCTACATAAGTACACCTACATTATGTATACTTTAATCTACATGTATTACATCTGCGTTCTATCTACATATGTACCTATGTACCTTAGATCTACAAAATTACATCTAAATTATATCCATTTTTCCTTACATGTATTATATCTACATAAGTACATAAATATTATATATACTTGTATCTACGTAAGCATATCTACATTCTATCTACAAAAATAAATCTACATATATTACATCTACTTTCTATCTACAAATAAGTACATCCAAATGTGTACTTCCACCTATATTTTATATACGTGAGTACATCTACATTCTATCTACATAAGTACATCCACATTACATCTACAAAAGTTCATCTACATGTGTACATCTACCTATATTCTATGTACGTGACTACATCTACATGAGTTCATTTAGAAAAGCGCCTTAATACAACTTAGCACACTCAAAAAATCTGTGTTTGATTTAAAATGAATACATGAACATATATTTCTCTTGTTAAGATCTACAAAACTTGTGTCCGACCCATCATGAAGTATGGAATCCAAAGTAGAGCGGACACCGCTGCCACACAAAACGCGCTTAGAGTGTCAGAAATGAAGACTCTGAGAAGCATATCAGGCAAGAGTCTTCGAGATAGAATCAGAAATGCAAGGACCAGGGAAATATGCGAGATGGAAGATGTCGTTAGGTGGGGAAGGCAACGAAGGAGACAATGGTGTGCGGAGAATGGAACCATCCAGACTCCCCCACATCGCACTGTACGGCCGACCGCATGGTAGACAACTCCTGGGCAGACCACCAAAGAGATGGGCCGATAGCTGGGAATCGACGTCGCAGGAGGCTAATCCCTCTTAAAAACAGGCCGCAAGGCCTATAATAATAAGAAGAAGAAGAAGAAAAAGATATTTCTCTTCTAAAAACACATATTTCTCTTTATTTAACTTTTTTTTTAAATGTATGCATGAGTAGAACTATGATCTATAAACTTTGATGCCCATATAATACTCCGACTTGATGCATTTCTCAAGACCTTCCTTTGCTGACAGAGTGATGCTGCCCAACGGGAGCCTGCAGCTGGAGCAGCTGGGCACGGGGGCGCCGGCCGGGGGCTACCAGTGCCTGCTGAGCGCCGACGGAGCCGGGACCATCGTGTCCAGGGTGGCCACCGTGCAGCTGCCGGGTGAGTCCCAACACTTCACTAATCTTATAAGTATTAGGACATCTACATCGTAGAATGCTGCGCACTCCATGGACCGATATGGTCAGCATATCGCTCACTCCTTTCAACAACGTCATATATAAAAAAACTTGATTTTTCAGGAGATCGTTTTTAAAGTTTAAAAATATTCATTCATTCAAACCCTTATCCGCTCCCTAATGGTGCATAGGGCACTACATCATATAAACGCAGTGTTATTTTGATCATTAACACATGAAGGAAAGGT
This sequence comes from Brachycentrus maculatus, assembly GCF_059751285.1. Classification (NCBI taxonomy): domain Eukaryota; kingdom Metazoa; phylum Arthropoda; class Insecta; order Trichoptera; family Brachycentridae; genus Brachycentrus; species Brachycentrus maculatus. The sequence goes on along the minus strand of NW_028281039.1, from coordinate 282,829 downwards.
GATCAGCCCTCCGGTTCCGGTACCAGTCCAAGGTAATATTGAATAAATATTAGAGTGAAAAAATCACTTATATTTATTTGACCCCCCCCCTGGGAATCGAACCCGGGACCTCCAGTACGGTAGCTGAGCGTGTTTAGCTACCGTGCTGGAGGTCCCGGGTTCGATTCCCAGGGGGGTGAAAATAAATACTGTATTAGTGATTTCACACTTTAATATTTATTTGATATTACCCTGGACTGGTTCCTGAAGCGCAAGGGTGATTACCTTGCCTTTGTGTAAGTAATGATCAATAAAACACTGCGTCAATTCGATGCAGTGCCCTATGAACCATTGGGTGCGGATAAGGGTTATAAGTTGTGTATTAAAAGCATTTGTTAGCATTGTGGTATACTGTATTATGGTTAGTTCGTTACTGAGTAAGTTAGTAAGTCAAAACAACGATGTGTGAACCGCTTCTGTACATATATCGCTCACTCCTTTCAACAACGTCATAAATCAAAAAACTTTATTTTTCAGGAGATCGTTTTTAAAGATTAAGAATATAATGAAATGTATTAAAAATAAATACCAAGCCACTTATTGAACTTTTTACTGTGCAACAGATCTTTTTAGGTAAAACCTGAAGGTTTTTTCTCCATTTGAAAAATATTAAGTTTATTAAAAAAAATAATTAAACAATACCGTTTCACCAAAATGCAAAAACAACACTTTTTGCCGTATAGCGGGTAAATATTAAGTTAAAAATATTCCGCTTTTGCTGGGATATAGTACATTTTCTGGGCATTCCGAAAGCATGCAGAAGTGAAAACTGACAATTTTTAATATATGACGTTGTTGAAAGGAGTGAGCGATATACCTTCCCCAGTCGAACCACCATAGGTGATGACGTAATGTCTCCATTTCAGGTCTGCCGGTTTTCGATGCGGAGCCGCACGACCTCACGGTCTACCCCCGGGAGTCCGCCTTCTTCGCCTGCTCCGTGAGGTCCCGCGTGCCCACCTACACCAAGCCCATGGCCGTGGCGAGGCAGCATCACTCTGCTGGACACCCCCCGGGGCCGCTGGACATCAAGGTGAGAGTCCCGGAAACTTTTAGCTATGAAATGCTTTATTTTAAGTTTACAAGTTCTTGCGCACACGCAAGTCTCGCGTCCAAACAAGACGGTGTTGTCCCCGCCTCACGATATCCTCCGCCTTACACATGCTTCGGATATCGGTGTTTCTTACTCGGTCTCGCAATGTGTTTCCAGTTATGGATCGGAGCGTCTTCATATCGGAGGTATCTGCTCTTGCCTCAATCCCATAAGTGGCTATTATATCACGTATATATAATCCTATAAGTGGCTATTATAGTACGTATATATAATCCTATAAGTGGCTATTATATTACGTATAAATAATCCTATAAGTTTTGAATATTGAAAGCATTAACTTTGTGGATCATATTGATATATTATTTCGAGAAATAAAAATACTTTGTGTTCTGATCCACTCACATTTTTATTCACCAACTAGTTTCGGCAACAACCTGTTTCCCTCTTCAGGGTTACATTTATTATAATTCAGGGTTACATTTATTATAATTATTTGTAATAAATGTAACCCTGAAGAGGGCAACAGGTTGTTGCCGAAACTAGTTGGTTTATAAAAATGTGAGTGGATCAGAACACAAAGTATTTTTATTTCTCGAAATAATAAATCCTATAAGTGGCTATTATATACGTATACCAAGTTGGACTTATACAAAGCAGACATATACCGAGATTCCACTGTATTAAAAAAATAATAAAATGGAGATTGTCAGATTTTCAAACTTGTCATCTTTTTAAATGAATTTCTTGATTGATTTTAGATCCAGTGGCTGAAGAACGAGGCCCCCATCCGATTGGACGCGACTCGGATGACTGTGCTGCCCTCGGGGGCCCTGGAGATAGACCCCGTCGTGCCGCAAGACAGCGGGGCCTACCGGTGCAACGTGTCGCGCCACGGGGGCACCGGTTACAGGTCGGTACACCATAATAACGTTTTATTTTTTGACATCTCATAAAAGATGAAGAAGAATATGGAAGTCTGGGGCTGACGACCGTCATAGGCTGGTTTAAGTTATCACTTTACACACGTGTAACATTCACCAATTCTACCCATTATTGACAACCACACCACTCAAATTCTTGGAAGCTCTATATATACGAACCAATTTAGAAACCTTGTTTCTGAATCACCAGAACTTCACTAGAGACATCTATTGGTGAGATGTAAAGAAGCTTTTTACTAAGCAGAAACTCTTATATTAGTATGTGAGATCCGAATCCTGGATTATAATCACACACATGAGAAACGCCAGAAAATACCATTTTCAAATAATAATATTTTTGTAAATAATGTTTTATTATTTCAAGTTTAATGGCCGAAGCTAAACTAGCCGTGCAAAACGGAGTCCTGGTAGCAATGTCACTGAATGGAAATGACGCGTGGAGTTGGCAAAAGAAAGGATGAACGCAGTCGAAATGCGATCGTTCAGACAAATTTCCGGCAGGAGTTTGTATATTTAAAAAAAATATATATACAAACTCTTGCGAATAAAAAAAGAGAAACATTTGTGTTTATATTATTTACACGATTTGGAAAATAAATTAATATGAAAAATCACAAGACTATCGATAACCTTCTTATTGAAATCTGTAGGGAACTAAGGGAGATATGAAGGTTTAAACTTAAGATATTTGAATAAAACGAAAAACGTGCGTTCGCATACGTCATCAAATTTCCGTTATCAAACGTTTTATGACGTCATATGGTTTATTGTCTATGGTTTATAGAGCTGTAATAGTAGTAGTGTGGATTGTTTGTTTACCACTACACTACCATTTGTGTTATACAAATATAAGGGGAGGGGGCACAACACGACGAACTGTCAAACATACAACTGCTTAGTTATAGTGCTCCTAGTTTTTTGTGTTTAAAAATAATATAATCGAAGTTTTGTGAACCAAATGTTATCGTAGTTTATTAATTATATAGTTTTGCATTAAAACTATCGTTTTCTGTGCCCTTTATTTATAAAACTAGAGTCCTTTTAAACATTTCAAGTTATAAATCATTTTTTTGCAACAATAATATTTTTATTTTTTTTTTATAATTTTTTTATATATTTTTTTTGTTCTTTATATTTAAAGTCTTTTACTTTAAAACTTATTAAATATGGAGGCAGGTGAAAAACCTCCAGATCCCCCAGATCCTAGATTTGAAGATTACTCCAATGTGGGTTCGCCCATTATTCACCCAACGGTGAGGTATAAGCGAAACCTTAAGGCAGATTCTTTTGAAGAAGGTCCTCCACCGTCAAAGCAGGTAAGTATGAACACTCATTCGAGAGATGAAACAATGAAAAATTTGTATACAGAAAAGGATGTCGGTCCTTTTATTGTTTATATTCAAAAAATTGCAGAAAATTCCTCCATCAATAGCTTAGAGGTAGGAAAACTCCTTTTTAATAATAAAATACAGGAAATCATACCTCGAGGTGGTATACGGGCTATTGGCCGCAATAGGATTGCCATAGAACTTAATTCATTCGAGGCTGCAAATAGTTTTGCAGAGAAACAAGGTATTCTCAATCAAAATAATTACAAGGCATACATCCCATATCATATGGTGTCACGCATGGGTTTGGTTAGGGGCATTCCGACAGAATGGTCCCATGAGGACATTCTGGAGAATGTGACCCTCCCAGATAATTGCGGTAGAATTATCAAATCTCGCCGTCTCTCTCGGAAAGTAACATCTCCAGACTCTTCTAATCATACATGGGTACCGACCCAAACAGTCGTGCTTACGTTTCAAGGACAAATTCTCCCTAAAAAAATTTTCTTTTTTTACTCCGCTGTAGAGGTGGAATTTTATATGTTTCCCACAATGCAATGTTTTCAATGCTGTAGATTTGGTCATTCGAAACCAGTATGCCGTTCCCAGCCTCGGTGCTACAAATGTGGATCCAACCACCTAGGAGAGTCATGTTCCGCTTCCTTAGAAAACGCCAGCTGTATACACTGTTCTGGCAACCATTTTTCTACCAATCGTAATTGCCCAGAGTTTATACGCCAAAATTTGATTAAGAAAAATATGTCAGAATTAAATATTTCCTATTTTGAAGCTTCTAAACAGACGTTTAGTAAGGGGAAATCCTATGCGGATAGCTTAAAATCCTCAAATAAACATCCTTCTCAAAACATTTCAAAATCCTCTTTAGATGGTGAAGCTACACTCAATTCATTACCCGCCACAATTACCGCTCCCCAAAAAAATCGTGCCAAATTTACATACAAAACTCCCAGAGCTCCTCTTATTCCCGGCTACGACCGATCCAACCATAACTCCCTTCTCATCCATCCCAATGGCTCGGTAAATTACCAATCACCCGATGGATGTGCTATCAATCAAAGCTCTTCTCCAGCCATCAACTCAAACTCTGCTGAAAGTTTATCACAGAGTCTCGCCTTCTCTAATGAATCTTTCTCTAAATCCATTCTAACCATATTACTTGATCTCTTACTCTCCCAAAAATCCTTACCGTCCAACGTTGCTATTATTATTCCTGTCCTTCAAGCTTTCATACAAAATGGCCCAAATCACTTCAATTAATTCTCTTTCGATTCTCCAATGGAACTGTCGTAGCGCAGTATCCAACAGAGATGACATCAATCTTTTAATCCGCTCTCACAAAATTGATATTGCGACCCTATCTGAAACCTGGTTCTCTCCGGGTTCAGTTATCTCATTCCCTGGCTATTCTTGTGTCAGAGACGACCGCCTTGACGGAAGGGGCGGTGTAGCTATCTTAATAAAAAATAATTTAATTTTCGATTTGATTCCACTTCCATCACATCCCAGAATGCAAATATTAGCCATAAAAATTCTAGATTTATCAATTGTTTCCGTTTACTCAGCTCCCAGAAACGTATTTAAGCAATCATACTGGAGATCTATCGTGAGTTGTCTCTCCCCAAATTTCTACATTTTGGGAGACCTTAATGCTCATTCTACGTCCTGGGGCTGTACGTCGTCCGACACTGCAGGAAGGGCCATCGTTGATTTCATGGAGGAATCAAACTTATGTATATTGAACAATGGTGATCCAACGCGTATTGCTCCGGCTAATCATAGCCAAAACGCCTTGGACATCTCAATCTGTTCCTGCAACCTGGCAAGCTTGTCCTCTTGGAATCTATTGAGTGACCCTTTCTCCAGTGATCATTTCCCTATCATCATCAAAATGATTAATTCCTCAAATCACAGTCATCATAAACCCAAGAGATCTAACTATTTGATCGGTAGGGCTGACTGGAAAATCTTTGAAGATTCATTGAATGCTAAGTCCAAGTCCCTGTCGATCGATGGTGACAATAACAACCCCAACACAATAGCTAACAAAATCCACGAGTTGATAATCGAGGTGGCCAACGTTGCTATCCCCATATCTAAAAAGGTTTTGCACAAGTACTCCCCTCCTTGGTGGGATAAGGAATGCACGGAAATGGTTAAAAATAGAGCATCCAGTATAAGAAAGTATAAAAGAAATATAACTTCTGACAACTTTTTGGAGGTTAGACACGTACAGGCCCTAACTAAAAAATTTCTTAGAAAAAAAAAAAGACAGGGTTGGCAAAATCTCTGTAACTCTTTGTCTCCCGAAACCCCGCTCGGGGATGTCTGGGATTCAATAAGAAGATTCAGAGGATCATACTCTCCGAAGGTGAACACTTCCAAATGTACATCCTGGATAGAGGATTTTGTTGGGAAACTTGCTCCATCTTACGTTCCCAGTATTTCCGAACTCCCTAGAGAACCCCCAATCCTTCCAGGCGCTGACTACCTAACATCTCCGTTTTCACTCGATGAATTATCGATGGCAATCCAATCTTCTGGAGATTCTTCTCCGGGCCATGACATGATTCCCTATTCCTTTTTCAAACACTTTCCTAAACCATTTATGATCCTAATCCTAAAAATGTATAATCTCATTTTAAAATCTTGCACAATCCCAGACTCCTGGAAAAGACAAATCATAGTCCCGATCCCCAAACCTGGTAAGGATATATCCCTTGGAACTTCATACAGGCCAATTGCCCTCTCATGTTGTTTTCTCAAAATTCTGGAACGCATGGTAAAGACTAGGCTCGAGTGGTTTGTAGAGAGAAATAACCTCCTACCGCACTGGCAATTTGGTTTTCGAAAAAATAAATCCTGCATCGACAACCTAAGTGTACTAATTACTGATATCCATGTTTCACGGTCCTGTAAAACCGACTTAATCGCCTGCTTCTTGGACGCAAGTAGTGCTTATGATAATGTCCTTCTCCCATTACTGCTGGAAAGAATGAATGCCCTCGGGATCTCCAGTGGTGTTGGCTGCCTGATATTTAATATGATGTGCAATAGAGATATTACCATAGATACTCCAAAAGGATCCGTGATTAGAACGGTGTACAAAGGTCTGCCACAGGGATCGGTATTGAGTCCACTGTTATTTAACATCTACACTCAGGATCTTCAAACACATATTCCCCCTGAAATCTCCATTTTGCAGTATGCGGATGACTTCGTGCTGTATACATCAGACAAATCCACACCTCGCGCTTCGAGTGTATTGAATAGGGCACTGGAACCCGTCGGGGCATGGTTCGAGGAAAGTAATTTGGAATTGGCTCCGTCCAAAAGCCAAATAGTAGTATTTTCTAGAAAGCGTAACATCCCCGAGTTAAATATAAAATTGAGGAAAATTCGGATTCCTGTGAAGGACAATGTAAAATTTTTGGGCGTCACATTGAATAATAAGCTGTCATGGAACAAACACATTGAAAACATTGTGGCTAAGTGTGAAAAGAATATTAACATCCTACGGGCAGTTTCAAGAGTGTGGTGGGGTGCCCACCCGACTACAATGAACATGCTTTACTGCGCTCTTGTCCGAAGTCATATTGATTATGCGTGCTTTATAATGGACCCTCTTCCAAAGTATCTGCAATCTAAATTAGATAGGATACAATATAAATGCCTCAGATTAATTTTGGGAGCAATGAAATCATCTCCTGTGATTGCCTTACAAGCGGAGTGTGTTGATATGCCGTACTCTTTGAGGAAAAAACTATTATCCAACAAATTCATCCTCAATAGGACTAACGATAGTAATCATCCAATTTTTCCGAGGCTTCAACTTCTTCATGCTTTTTTTCAATCAACCTCAAACAAAAATACTGACAGTCCTCCTATTCTCTGTAGATCCTGGCATCACATTGTAAACACCATGTCATGTCCTCTTGAAGCCACTCTTCCGTTATATAACATTTCATATGAAGCTGCTATTTATAAACCTGATGTATTTCTTTCTATTGGAATAGATAAGACCTCGTTGGTTCTTAATGCCTCTTATGTTAAACGATTATTCATACAAAAGTTGGAAGAACTTTGGCCTAACCACGTTGCAGTATATACTGATGGCTCAAAAAGTGCCGTAGGAGCGTGTGGTGCTGCATTATATATTCCTTCCCTTAATATAGAAGAGCAATTCCAATTACCTCGTGAAGCATCCATATTTACAGCGGAATGTGTGGCCCTTAGAGAGGCTCTGAGAATAATTATTAAACAATCCTTGTCACCGACAGTAATTTTTACTGATTCTCTCAGCGTTGTGAACCTTTTATCTTCAAATAATAATCACTCTGTCCTTAAGAATAATCATATTCTTTGTGATATAAAAAGAATGTTATATATGGTTAATGTTGAAAATAAAATTGTCTCGATAGTTTGGATTCCATCTCATATAGGAATTACAGGTAATGAGAGGGTGGACTCCATGGCCAAGGAAGCCCGGGACTGTGGCGTGGTTCCCAGTCTATTCACCCTTCCCATTCCTGACTACCTTAGTGGGCTCAAAGCTGGTGCAAGCGAGGAATGGAATGAAATGTTCTCCATAACATCCACTGGATCCTATTACAAGTCAATCCAACCCGTGATACCCAAATCCCCTTGGTTCCGCAAAGTTAGGATTCCCAAGCTGAATGTGTCCCTTCTGTGTAGGCTGAGGATCGGACACACAGTACTTGCATCCCACCTCAAAAGGATTAATATTCTAACTTGTTCGTTGTGCGCGTGTGGACAGGAGGATGAGACTGCTGACCACGTATTTTTCAACTGCCCCTTACTCCCTAACCTCGAGTTCATTCAGGACATTCGGTCTGAGGGTTTGTCCTTCCCGCTGAATGTCCAACACCTATTGTCAATGAACTCGAAAAATGTTAACGGTGCGATTATTAAACATTTAAAAAAGTATAGCAAAAGCGTGTGACCCCAAAAAAAATCAATAAAAAAAAAAAAATTATTTAAGTATATAAAATCACTAGTATGGCAGGTATCACCCAAAATTGGGTGCTTTGCCAAAAATAAACAAAAATAAGGGGAGGGGGGGGAGTGGTAGGGTGGACCATAGACATCAACAAATAGAGCCGCAAATAATTTAGTAATGTAACCAATATGAAAAAAAGTCCATCGTTTCTGTTACGTCGTTCATTACCTACTTACGAAAACAACGTGTTTATGAAGGCGAATTTTCCAAAAGAAAATGATGAATGAAAATATTAATTATATTGGCTGTTATAAACACTTCACGAGTCTAATACAATCCTTTATAGGTTGAGTATGTTAAATTAGATATTGCTCCCGTCTGACAATGATCCATTGGAAGGAGAGAGGCTCTTGATGAGGTGCTTTCATTAACTTGCGTTTTTTTTAAGTGGCATTGCAACGCATGCCGGGTACACGTTGGTAATAAAAAAAAATTGTATTTTTTTGTATTTCCAGACTCAGCAACAAAGCGCAGCTGACCATCAACTCGGATCTTTCCCTCGCGGAAACGGTGACGCCTCCCAAGTTCATAGCGGAACCGCTCTCTCACACCGTCATTGAGGGTAAGGGGTCAACGACACCTTTCAGACAAATCATTACCATCTTTTACTTGGTGTCACAGTTGAATTAATGAATATCTTACAGGGTCGCCCGTTGCGATGGATTGCGCGGCCTCTGGCAACCCTCGCCCAGATATCATTTGGCTCAACAACGGTGTCGCCATAGATCTAAGGTAAGTACTCTTTCTCTCTCTGCTAATAGAAACAAGATGGCATCATTTCCCCACCTTCTGACCTACCCAGACCAAGGGGAATTTCAAATCCTTCTTAAACAATAATAATAAAATTAATAATAAAATTAAATTACTTTTTGTTATCTTCAAAATTAAACTTACCATATTTTATACGGACTATAAGATGCACCATGATTTAAAAGCAATATTTTTTTATAATGTCTCCCAACTCTTGATGCAACGGAATACTGGATCTCTCGTGGAATCCTTGTCGGAGTGGATGTTCATTGGCATTACGCAATTGTGTGTTTTGGAATTACACAATATGTAAAATACGGTAGCAACAACTGGAATTTTATGTTTTGGTAATATTTCACTGATACCCCTCTGCCTTGGAGTGAGTGTACACACAGACATATTTCCCTAATTTCTCTCTGCCCTGGAGTGAGTGTACACACAGTAATGTTTCCTGATTCCTCTCTGCTCCTGAGTGAGTGTACACACAGTAATGTTTCCTGATTCCTCTCTGCTCCTGAGTGAGTGTACACACAGTAATGTTTCCCCGATCCCTGTCTGCACCTGAGTGAGTGTACAAACAGTAATGTTCCTCTGATTCCTCTCTGCCCCGGAGTAAGTGTACACTCAGTAATGTTTCACTGATCCCCCTCTGTACCCGAAAGAGTGTACACACAGTAATGTTTCCCTGATCCCTCTCTGCCCTGAGTGAGTGTACACACAGTACACTCACTCGGGGTAGAGAAGGATCAGTAATGTTTCCCTGATTCCTCTCTGCACCTGAGCGAGTGTACACACTGCACGTCTCCCATTGCAGCCACCTGGACAGCCGCTTCAAGCTGCTGGGCAGCGGGGTGCTGTACATCAGCGCAGTGGCGGAGAGTGACGCCGGCACCTACCAATGCCGGGCTGACAACCGCGAGGACTCCCTGGACGCTACGGCCATCCTAGACGTTCAGGTAACTCAATCAGACAAGTTTCTTGAGATGTAAATGCAGAGATCTGAATGGTGGTATTTACCAAGTAAAGTTTGAATTGAAAATGGATGGAAATCACATTGATATGACCTGATTTTTAATTTTTAAAAATTTATTCACGATTATTTTTTTAACATTACTTTATACAATACTGTAATATAATTTTTTACTATATTAAATATATATTTTTTGAAGAACGCCTCACTAAGCATAGCCTGTCAGGAGACGTGCGGTTACATTATTTAAAAAAATATAAGAGAATGATAGAATGATAGAATTGTTATTCCGAAACCGGAAGTCTTTAAGTAGAGTTTTTAAGCGGTAATACACAAATTCCGCCTCCGTAGTGTAATGGTCAGCATGCTCGGCTACCGCCCTGGATGTCCCGGGTTCGATTCCCAAGGGGGGTCAAATAAATGTAAGTGATTTTTTCACTCTAATATTTATTCAATATTACCCTGGATTGGTACCTGAAGCGGAGGGCTGATCACCTTTCCTTCTAGTGTTAACAATCAAAATAACACTGCGTTTATATAATGCAGTGCCCTATGCACCATTGGGGTGTGGATAAGGTTTTGAATGAATGAATGAATGAATACACAAAGTGTTATATTACCATACCACACAAACTTAACACACTGTTTGCGGGAAATGCTTAAAAGTGTCTTTTACAAACTTCAGATACTCAGTCTAGGGTAATATTGAATAAATATTGTAGTGAAAAATCACTTTTTTAAATTTTTTATTTATTTAACCCCCCCCCTGGGAATCAAACCCAGGACCACCAGTACGGTAGCCGAGTGTGCTGACCATTGCACTATGGAGGTGGACTACAGTCGTAATAATTAAAGAAAAAAACTACAAACTACAGTCGTGTAAACATTGTATATATGGGAATTGGGTGTTGCGGCTACTTGTGATTAGTATACTGAGGGTCGGGCGGCAGACTGCCAGAGTATAATTAGGGTCCTTTTCCATACTGTTGGTAGAGAGCGGGAGACGCTTGCGAGCGTTCTATTTGCTTACTTTAGGTAGAGCGCGAGAGACGCCTGCAAACATTGTACAGATGGGAATTGGGTGTTGCGGCTACTTGTGATTAGTATACTGAGGGTCGGGCGGCAGACTGCCAGAGTATAATTAGGGTCCTTTTCCATACTGTTGGTAGAGAGCGGGAGACGCTTGCGAGCGTTCTATTTGCTTACTTTAGGTAGAGCGCGAGAGACGCCTGCAAACATTGTACAGATGGGAATTGGGTGTTGCGGCTACTTGTGGTTAGTATACTGAGGGTCGGGCGGCAGACTGCCAAAGTATAATTATAGGGTTGGGGTTGATGAACAAAGCTGCTCGAAAACAATGTGTTGAATATACAAAACACTCAAAATATTTGAGTGATATGAGTTCTGAGCTCGTATTTGATTGTTGTCCTGTGTGGAAAGTACTAATTTGTAAATGGTGGTTTGTCAGGTGCCCCCGCGGTTCGTGAAGCGCCCGGCGGACACGGCGGCCGCGGAGCGCCAGGACGTGGAGCTGCCCTGCGAGGTGTACGGGCGCCCCGAGCCCCTCGTGCGCTGGCTCAAGAACGGGGAGCTCATCACGCCCAACAACCATGACATGGCGCTGGTCGGCGGGTAAGAATACTAAAGACAGAATACTCCCCTATAGAATATAGAAGACAAATATATAGAACTCATACAGATAAAAGGATTCTCCTGTTTTCTTTTTCGGATGGGAATTGCATTTATTATTTATGTACGAGGTTTATAGGTCATTTGGTAGGTTTTTGTTCCCTACTTCTAACTTTAACCGGTTAACTGCCAAAAGCGTCTTAAGACGCATAATTTTCTGTGAACGGAGCGCCGCTCATACAAAAATTAAGTCTTAAGACGCGCCGTTTTAAATGGGCTTTTACTAAAGAAAATCAATTATTTAAAATGTACAAATATATTGAACGCATAGTGACATCTATTGAGAATATCTTTGCATACTTAGAATTGGAACAGAGCTTTGAGGAAAGAGAGCTTTGTCGCCGGAACAACTGATGGTGCTCAGGGTTGTCCAATAATCCCCGAGTTGCCGTCACTGCCGAATCTGATGACAGTGATTTTAGTGTCGATTCTGATGATTTTTTATTTTTATTTTTTTTTAAATAAAAATAAAAAAAATTATCCGCCTCCGTAGTGTAATGGTCAGCACGCTCGGCTACCGTTCTGGAGGACCCGGGTTCGATTCCCAGGGGGGGTAAGAATAAATATGAGTGATTTTTTCACTGTAATATTTATTCAATATTACCCAGGACTGGTACCTGAAGCGGAGGGCTGATCACCTTTCCTTCATGTGTAAACGATCAAGATAACACTGCGTTTATATGACGCAGTGCCCTATGCACCATTGGGGTGCGGATAAGGGTTTTATTATTATTATTTATTGAATCATAGTTTGTGTGTGTGTATACTTTTAATATTAAACTAACATAAACAATTACTTTTGACATATAATTTAGCTTTCATATTTTCAATGACATATTTTGTGACAACCCTGCACCATGAACAATTAATTTTATGATTATGGATAAATGACTGCACGACTGGTGCACTCTTCATTTATTTGGTAAGTTTTATCAAATAAATGTTAATACACTTTCAATAACGATATGTTTAGAAGGTTTTATTTTTCTGGTTAAATTCGCGGCGTGCTGGGTACCGCCATACATACATACCTGTCGGCAGTTAACCGGTTAAAAAAAATAGTTTCATTTGAATCTGTGTCGGGAACAGGAGGGATAATCTAGTGTGGGCCGATCGGGAACTTGTCAGCATTTGCTCATTGCTGGGAGGAAACCACGTTGCACTCCTCGGGAGAAGCCGGACTGCTGACTGTCCTCAACAGGCCTTCCGTTCCACTAGAAGAGGGTTGGGCATTTTGTGTCCTAGCTTGGTTTATGGCACCAATGCCCTTCACTAGTTTTATCATGTATGATACCACCTCTCGTGAGAGTTGGTTAAGAATTAACTAACTAAAAAAACTAACTAACTAACCATCACATCTCAACTCTTCCGCCAATGAGGTTCTTGGCCCCAGGATAGGAGAAAGACCCCATTGGATGTCAGATGAGACCTGGGGAAAGATGGCTGAGCGCGCTCACTTAAAAGCACTGAGGGACAGTGAAAGTGACCCCTACCAACTGGACACCCTCAGAGATGACTACAGGCGCCAAGATCGTATAGTCAAACGATCATGCAGACTCGATAAGCGCCGTCATCTCGATTCTCGATATTGTAACGGCGGAACATGCTGCCCAAGGAAATGACACGCGGAAATTATTCCAAATAACAAGGAAGATCTGCGGAAAGAATTCGGTAACCCCTGGAGCTGTGAAAAACACAAATGGAGTTACCGAATCTGACGCGGATCGTATAAAGGAAATATGGCGTGATCATTTCCACAGGGTCTTGAATCGCCCTCCTCCTCCAATCATCCTCGATATTCCCACGGAGGCTGCGTCAAGCATTCCGCGGGCGGTCGCCATACCTGATGGTCCACCGACACAGGCAGAAATTATAGCTGCCGTGTCGAAATTGAAAAATGGGACTGCCCCTGGTGTTGATGGTATCCACCCGGAATTCTTGAAATGCAGCGTTACTGGCATTATTGGCCCTTTACACCAATTAATGTCCAGTGTGTGGGAAGAAGAGCGATGCCCTAGAGACTGGGTAAATGGGGAGATTACCGTGTTACATAAGAAGGGTGATCCACTCAACTGTGACAACTACCGCGGCATTACGCTACTCAGCGTACCTGGGAAGGTGCTTGCCCACGTGATCTTGCAGAGAATCCGAGCCCCCATTATGCAGGTGCTCAGAGAAAACCAGGCAGGGTTTCTGCCTGGCAGGTCCTGTGCGGATCAAATCCATAATATTCGCCACATTCTACAGCAGAGCCAGGAATTTAACAGTTCTCTGGCGATGTGTTTTGTAGACTATGAGAAAGCGTTTGATAGTCCGCACAGGCCTACACTCTGGAAAGTACTGGAAGCTTATGGGGTGCCTGCGAAATTAGTGGAGCTAATTAAGTCCCTTCACCTCAATAGTGAATGCCGAATGAGAGTTGACGATGTTGTCACGGATTGGTTTGGGGTCTCTACCGGAGTCAGACAAGGCTGCGTCCTTGCACCGTTTCTCTTCATCATCCTCATGGATTTCATTCTTCGAAAGTCATTACCATCTGACCGAGGTATATCCATCTCCCCCTCCCGGAAACTCTGCGACCTAGAGTACGCAGATGATGCTGTTTTAATTGATGACTCCGTCGAGGGTCTTCAATTGATCGTCGACAGGGTAAATAGGTACTCTACGCACATGGGGCTTACAATAAATGTTGCAAAAACCCATGTGTTGTGCAACAGCTCATGCCTAGATGCCCAACAACCCTTGACGTTGAGTAACCAGCGCATCGAAAGGGTCGAGAGTTTCAAGTACTTGGGAGTGTACGCGACTGAAAATGGCAGCCTTCAAAAGGAACTGGGAGTGCGATTAGGACTCGCTGGGTCCGCATTCAACAGTATGAAGGCTGTCTGGAGATCGGATTTATACTCGGTGAAAACCAAATGCCGCCTATACAATGCCTGCATTGCTCCTGTTCTCTTATACGGCTGTGAAACATGGCACCTTACAAGGGCCCAAAGCAGCCGTGTACTAAGCTTTGAGAACAGGTGTTTGCGGAGAATCTTAGGCTTGCGGTGGTTTGACTTTGTGAGGAATGAAGAGATAAGGCGTAGGACGCAGCAAATCCTGGTCACAACTGTCGTCAAAAAAAGGCGATTCAGTTGGCTTGGCCACGTACTCCGCATGCCTCCTGAGAGCCTTAATCAAGCTTGCCTCTTTTACAAGGCATCAGGTTCGCGCCGCCCAGGATGACCATTGCTGACAATTCGTCGGCAGTTCTCGTCAGAACTTCGCGACGCGGATCTGACTTGGGAGGATGCAAGGGAGCTGGCAGCCGACAGAAAAGCCTGGAGACAGTTTGTGGACTCCATATGCTCCACCTAGGGAGCGGATATGGATATTATTAACTAACCATCACACCGCTTCCTGAACACTTTCAAGTATTTGGCATACCTGATCGTGCCATGTTTTTCTCGGTCTTCCTCTGCTTCTTTTCTCGCTAACATTCGCCTCATAAATTTGTTTTACCGTTCTTTCCTCACTCATTCGTTCCACATGTCCAAACCATCTCAACACACCTTTCTTAATTTTATCCATAATGCTTATCTCAGCTTTGCATTCCTTCCTTATTTCACTATTCGCACATCTATCATACATCGTTTTGTTACACATTGTTCTGAGAGATCGCATTTCGACTGCATTCAGTCTACTTTCATCCTTCTTTTGCCAACTCCATGTTTCACTTCCATACATTAGAGTTGGAACCAGGACTCCGTTGTGCACTGCCAGTTTAGCTTCCGCTGATAGGTTTTTATTTGCTATAACTGATTTCAGTGCACCATTCACTTTGTTCCCAGCATTCACTCTCCTTTCTATGTCTTTATCAATCTTTCCATCCCTAGAAAACATACTACCCAAATACACGAAATCATCTACCTGTTCCAAAATCTCTTAAATTCATGTTCATGATTAAATGTTCAAACATGGGGATATTGACGGAATCATGAATTTTTTACAGGTACAATCTCCGTATTCAGGGATTGATGGCTGTGGATGAGGGAATGTTCCAGTGTGTTGCGTCCAATCCAGCCGGGAACATTCAGACCTCGGCCCAACTCACCGTTCTCACTGCGGGTATGTGAAAACATATGAGAACTATATAATTCGTTAATTTTTCATATCAATCATTATTATAAATAGATAAACCCTCATTAGGTATTAGTACCTGTGTTTAGGAAGAAGGCTAGTTTATATAAAACTGGTTCACTTATACAGTGAAACTTCTATCTACCGTTTTTAAAGGGACCTATTAGAATAAACTATTAATTGTTGGGTAATATGTCCGCCTCCGTAGTGTAATGGTCAGCACGCTCGGCTACCGTTCCGGAGGTCCCGGGTTCGATTCCCAAGGGGGGTAAAATAAATATAAGTGATTTATTCACTGTAATATTTATTCAATACTACCGTGGACTGGTACCTGAAGCGGAGGCCTGATCACCTTTCCTTCATGTGTAAACGATCAAGATAACACTGCGTTTATATGGCACAGTGCCCTATGCACCGTTGGGGTGCGGATAATAAATATGACAGTGAAAAAATCACTTATATTTATTTTACCCCCCTTGGGAATCGAACCCGGGACCTCCAGAACGGTAGCCGAGCGTGCTGACCATTACACTACGGAGGCGGCGAAATCTGTATTTGGTTTACAATAATGAACGTTTTGACATGATTCATTGTTTCCGTGACAGGTGACACTTATTGTCACCATACGTTCATTATCGTAGACCAAACACAGTTTTAAATCTCTTTTTTGTACTGGGCTCGAGTAACAGGTCAGAGTTCAAGTAGCCCCGTTCTACGGCACATTGTATATTTTGTATAATAAAAGCATTGTTAACTTTGTGGTATGGTAATATAACACTCTCCTTATCATTCATATTTAACTTTGTGTAATACCACTTTTATAAACACTTTTACATGACTACCGGTTTCGGAATAATCACTCCATCATCAGGTCATTGAAATAAAATTATTAAGGTTTGACATTTCGCTCACTCCTTTCAAGAACGTCATAAATCAAACTTGATTTTTCAGGAGAACGTTTTTAAAGTTTAAAAATATATTACATTGTATTAAAAATAAATATCAAGCCACTTACTGAACTTTTTACTGTGCAACAGATCTTTTTAGGTAAAACCTGAAGGTTTATTCTCCATTTGAAAAATAATTAGTAAATTTTAAAAAATAATTAAACAATACATTTTCTTCAAAATGCAAAAGCTACACTTTCTGCCCTGTAGCGGGTAAATATTAAGTTAAAAATATGCCTCTTTTGCTGGGATATAGTACATTTTCTGGGCATTCCGAAAACATGCACTACTGAAAATTGACGATTTTTGATTTATGACGTTATTGAAAGGAGTGAGCGATTTGTACAAAAATATAAAAAATCAATATTTAATTTTTGTACAAATTTCAAACCGTAATAATTTTATTTTAATGACCTGATGATGGAATGATTATTCCGAAACCGGTAGTCACGAAGAAGTGTTTATAAAAGTGGTATTACACAATGTGAAAGATGAATGATACGGAGAGTTTGAATTAGTCATTTATTTGACTGTACTGTAGGCATTCCGGTGTCCCGGTTGAACATTCCGGAAATCTGGCAAGCCTATGTTTAAACAGTAGCATGGTCGGTTCAACCAGAGTAGTGGTCCAGCTGAGAGCAGACGTTTAGGGTCATTTTATTTTCAAACAATAATCTCGAGTTCTTTTGTTCGAAATAAGCGATGTTTACTTTTTTATATGTTTATGTTTTATTTTATTATTTTATTTTTATTTTCTTTTTTTTTTTCCTTATCTCCCTCAATTTTTCATAATCCCGTCGTCCCGTTCCCTCCTTTCGGTGTCGTGTTGTGTTTTATTTGAATCTATTTCCATTTTATTTTTAATTATTTATACGTCAAGTCGAAAGCGCGGTCAAAAAGCCGAAAAACATAAAAAGTCACAAGAGCCACAAGCGGAAAACGTATTCGCCGTCTGAATCTTACGAAAATCACTTTTATTCGGACAATCCGGACGTGCCTTTGAGCGATAAGATCGCCAAAAGAAACTTCGAAGGCGTTCACAAAGCGCTCCATCAGAATCCGTTTGACGCAAAGTCGATTCTGACCTCGCTGAAGAGCAGCGACGCCAGCTTGGGCAATCCGTTCATGGCCAAGATAAACGGGAAGCGAGACATGTCCGTGGACTCCGACTCCTCGATCTCGGATGATCTGACGGAGAGCGATGTGTTGGGGAAGGTGTCCCTAGTGTATACCTCCACGCCCGGCAGCATGGTGAGCATCGCAGACCATGACTATCCGACTTCCTCCGATTCCCCGGACGTTCCTCGTCCCCTAGGTGGCGGCGAGGAGTCCCCGGATGCCGGGAAGACGCCCTCGGAGCCGCTGGACCTCGCGGCGCTGATAGTCAAGGCCAGGTTCGTGACGCTGAGCTGGAACGAGCCGCTGACGAAGAACGGAGAAATCGTGTCGTACTCGGTCATCTACAAGGTGAAAGGATTCGTCAGGTGAGCTGTTTGTCAACTAAAGAAAATTTAACATCTTTAGCTATATTTTGTACATTAAAACTTCTCTTTTTGTACTCATTCACACCCAATGGTGCATAGGGCACTGCATTGTATTATCTTGATAGCGTAGGAAGACCAATGAAAACTTGACGCCATCAATTTCAATTAACATTTCCTATATTTTGTACATAAAAACTTCTCTTTACTATACTCATCCGCACCCAGTGGTGCATAGGGCACTGCATTGTATTATCGCAGTATTATCTTGTTGGCACAGGAAGACCAAGGAAAACTTGACGCCATCAATTTCAATTCAATTTTAATTAATATATCGTACACACTCGCTTGCAAGCGGAGGACCCCTACTGGACTCCGAGAAGGTGAAACTCACACCGCCAAGACAGGTTGTGAGCTACATGACTCATATCGTAGTCATACAGGAGAAAGTGACCAAGTGCATTGTTTTACAAAAACGCAATCACTGACTATTTGATATCTCACTAGCTTAATATTGCCCTGAAAAAATCCCAAAGGATTTGAAACTTGGAAGTATAATATATTGACTTGTTAAAAATGACTAACTGCATTGATGTTTATGTTCTTGCCAAGCAAAAGTGACTTAAATGGCCCTCCTGAATATTTTACGTTTTGTTAGTTGGTCACTTTCTCCTGTACGACTACGATATACATTACAAACTAAAAAATTTAAAGTGTATGTATTGAATGCATACAAAAATCTAAAATATGCAAGAACTATTGCTAAAGGTGTAGAAGAATCCCGCTTCAAACTCCTTCGGACGCATGGAACAGATCAATATCCAATGAGATATTGTTCAACATAGCTGTAGCTCTTCCTCGACCCATTTGAACGTCTGAGTTCATGTGATCGATGTCCGTCTGGATGCACTTCTCAACGTCGTCACGGTTTTGCAGGGAGCGCATCGTCAACACCACGCGGGGCGACGTCCACAAGATGAACGTGCCCTCGCTCGTGCCCAACACTGCCTACCTCTTCAGGGCCGTGGCGTACAACAAGAACGGCGCGGGGGCCAGCACGCAGGTTCGTGTACACTTGCCAATATTTGAAAATTAATTATTTAAACCCTAAAAACATGCAAAAAATAATATGAAAACGTACATGGAAGATGTCAAATAAAACCAAGCATATACCAAGTTTGGCCCAAAGAGCTTTGCTTTTCAATTTAAAATCAAACACTGGGCATTTTAATATTAATTTTGTGTATACCTTTGCCGCCTCCATGGTGTAATAGTCAGTAAGCTCAACTACCATTATGGAGGTCCTGGGTTCGATTCCCAGGGGGGGTCAAATAAATATAAATGATTTTTCACTCTAATATTTATTCAATATTACCCTGGACTGGTACCTTAAGCGGACGACTGATCACCTTTCCTTCGTGTGTTAACGATCAAGATAACACTGCATTTATATAATGCAGTTCCCTATGCACCATTGGGTTGCGGATAAGGGTTTGAATTGAAATGTATAACTTTGGGTATAATAGTACCTGAATTTTAGAGACAATTTTTTTTAATAAAAAAGTTTGTCTCTGTCTGTAAATTATGTTACGCTGTAAACTAGACCCTTACCTTGCAATCTGTATGTGTCCAGGTGCTGGAGATCAGCACGGGCTCCGAGGAGATGTCCCTGGGCCCCCCGCGGGACCTGCGGGTGGTGGCGGCGGGGCCCGAGGAGCTCTCTGTGTCCTGGCAGCCCCCGCTGCCCATCCCGGGCTCCCGGGTCACCGTGGCGCAGTACCAGCTGCTCTGGACCGAGGTAAGATGCCCCCTTTCCTCTCTGCGTTCCGGAAGATTCCGCTAACTTTACGCTAAAATCATAATACACAAAATAGGCTTGAACTTTTTCAATCAAGTATATATTAACCTTTAGACCCCCCGCTGGAATATCATAATCCATTGTTTACTTTGTGTAATACCACTTTTTTAAAACACTTATTTTTGACTACCGGTTTCGGAAAGTTATTCCATCATCAGGTTTGGTTGGCACCAAATTTGACGATCTTTCTTTTCCCCCCCAGGGTGACTCCAGCGAGGAGCGCTCGCTGCTGACGGCGGAGCACGGAGCCCGGCTCGGGGAGCTGCGCCCCTTCACGCTGTACGCGCTGCGCGTGGTGGCGCTGGCCGCGGGGGACGCGGGGGGCGCGGCGGGCGCCGGCCCGCCCTCGGAGCGCGTGGAGGCGCGCACGCCAGGGGCCGCGCCCTCGCTGCCGCCGCTCAACCTGACGCTGCTGCCCTACACCAGCTCCGTGAGTCCAGAGACTAAATTGTGTCCATCGATATCTTCACCTATGGTCAGAATGGGAAAGCTGTTTGGTTCACGAAGCTTTCAACAGATGGCAGTTGCGACTGAGATGCAGATACGGTTGTCAAGATATTGCATATATGGAATGTTTAAGAATTTCTGGAATACGGGTGTTCAATAATGAGATAATTATTTAAGCCAGCTGAAGACATGTCATAAGCCCCGTGAATGCCCAGACTCCCAGTTTCCTATTGAATAAAATGATTCTTCGTCTCGTTTGAGATACTTAATATGTCTTCTTCTCTTCTTTGTCATTTGTATATATATATACACACTCACACTCACTCACTCACACGCACACACCCATACTCAAGCACACATACGCACACGCACGCATACGTATGCACATGCACACACACGCCTAGACAGAGATACACACATGCACACACACACACATGCACACACACACATGCACACACACACACACACATACAATCACGCACTTACACACACAGACACAGTCAGACACACACGCACACACACATACACAACACACACACATGTGTGTGACGATGAGTGCATAATAATGTGGTGTCTGTTTGCAGAGCGTGATGGTGAGCTGGGAGGCGCCGCCGGCGGAGGGCCGCCACGGGGACCTGACGGGCTACAAGGTGCGCTACCGCCCGCACTCGGGGCGCGCGCGCGCCGCGTTGCTCACCACGCCCGCCGACGTGCGCAGCGTGCTGCTCAAGGACCTGCTCCGCCAGGCCACCTACCAGGTACCGGGCACAAGTCCCTCCGGAACACCGTCCAGTATTATCTAGTAATATCTGTAACTCACTGTGTGCGTCCAACGCGCCTTCTGTATCCGTGCTAATGTTGCAACCACACTCCTCTTCATTCTGGAACAGTCCCCAGTGTATCAAAACACAGCTCTTTGTCCTTGCAAGTGTCGCAGCCGCGCCTCCCATGCCCTCTCCCATTGCCAATCCTTATAGAAACTTTTCATTCTATCATTTAAGAATGCTACTCGTATGTGTAACTCACTGTGTGTATCCAACACGCCTTCTGTGTCCATGCTAATGTCGCAAGATCATGGCTCACATGCCCTCTCCCAATGCCATCCTTCCGGAGACTCTGCATTTCATTGTTTCCAACGTATATCCTGTATTTTTAATTAATGTTTTACTTAGTAAATAACACCGACCCATCATGACGTATGGAATCGAAAGTAGAGCGGACACCGCTGCCACAAAAAACGCGCTTAGAGTGTCAGAAATGAAGACTCTGAGAAGCATAACAGGCAAGAGTCTTCGAGATAGATTGAGAAATGCCAACATCAGGGAAATATGCGAGATCGAAGATGTCGTTAGGTGGGGAAGGCAACGAAGGAGACAATGGTATGCGCGTGTGAGGAGAATGGAACCATCCAGACTCTCCCACATCGCACTGTACGGCCAACCCCATGGTAGACGACTCCCGGGCAGACCACCAAAGAGATGGGCCGATAGCTGGGAATCGACGTCGCAGGAGGCTAATCCCTCTTAAAAACAGGCCGCTAGGCCTATAATAAGAAGAAGAAGAAGAAGAAGACCATTTCTTAAAATCTACTCTGACACGTGTTTCAATGCATTCTGCATCATTTTCAAACACCGTAAGTGAAACTAATTCTAAATTTTAGAGTTGGGTCCTTGGGACGTTTAATGTTGAAGAGGGGGTAGTAGCTGTTACTTATTTTTATTTATCAATTTTAAAAAATAGTGGTATTTACTTAGTAAAACATTAATTAAAACTAGATAGATTTTACCACAAAGTGACTGCCGAATCAATTAATGAAAGTATATCCTCTACTTGCAAGCGTTGCAGCCAGGCTCCCGTTCCCTCTCACAGTGCCATTCTTCCCGGACTCTTCATTCTATCATTTCAGAACGTTCCTCGTATATACTTCACTCGCTCTGTGTAGCAATTGAATTCAATTTCAATTTAATTTAATTGTTTATATATTTTTTGACATCTCATCAAAGATGAAGAAGAATATGGAAGTCTGGGCATTTACGGGGCTGACGACCGTCATAGGCTGGTTTGAGTGATCACTTTACACACGTGTAACATTCACCAATTCTACCCATTATTGACAACCACACTTCTCAAATTCTTGGAAGTTCCGTATATATGAACCAATTTAGAAACCTTGTTCTTGAATCACTAGAACTTCACTAGCGACATCTATTGGTGAGATGTAAAGACGGTCGTCAGCCCCGTAAATGCCCAGACTTCCATATTCTTCTTCATCTTTGATGAGATGTCAAAAATAATATGAAAATAACTCCTGTAATTGGAGATAATCCAGATTTTGTGAACAAGTGTTTGGACACACTCAAAATGTTGTTAATTGTTTATAATTAACACACGTTACAAACTAAAATTTAAACAGTGACACAAACGTTAACAAAAAAATTTAAATTAGCGTGAATGCTCTTGTAAAAGATGTAGAAGAATACTTTGGAATACCCCCTCAGGCACATGGAACAGGTATTGTTCAGCATATCTTCCTACAGGCATAACCATCGGCAGGTTGGTCCTGCGTATAGGAATGGGAAACAATCTATGCCGACGCTGTCTTAGGTAACTATCAAACACAGCTTCGTGCCCGTGCAAGGTTGCAGCCGCGCGTTGAACACAGCTCTTGTGTTCATGCAAATACTGCAACCACAGCAGTCAGCAATTGCAAAAATGGTCCTATTTACTGTTGAAATGTGCTCCCTCAGAAGAATGTGTGGAAATTCATTGTATGACAGAATTAAAAACGAAGATATGCAAGGCTGAACGAGGAATAATTGAAAAGATTGTGTTTTAAGTTAGGACAGCCGTAATGTATGTGAGCGAAACATGGAACTGGCAAAGGAAGGATGAAAGCAGAGTTAAGGCTGTTGAATTGCGCTCCCTCAGACGAACGTGTGGAAAAACATTGTATGACAGAATTAAAAACGAAGATATGTAAGGAAGGAATGTAAGGCTGAACAAGGAATAATTGAAAAGATTAGGGTTCCTTACGGTGGTATGGACATGTGGAGCGAATGGATAACGAGAGAATGACTAAGAAAATATATGTGGCGAACGTGAGCGGGGAAACAGAACGAGGACGGCCGAAAAAGACTTGGCACGATCAGATCAATCAGAACCTAAAATCTGGCGGTGTCAAAAGTCTGCGTAATCGAAGGGCGTGTATGACTTGATGTACGGATGTGAAGGAGGCGAGGAGTGTATGTCAGGACAGAAGAGGGCGTCCCGTCCTTTCTGCCTACTCCTGCAGTGAAATGGCGTGATAGTAGCAGTAGTAGTAGATACAAACGTTCATGAAATCAACGCGTAGCCATGAAACAAACCTTTTTAAGTAGCGTGAATTTATTTTCGAATGAAATTTGATTTACTCAAAAGATGTCATTGAGTTAGACTACTTATAAACCCGCGAAAACACTAGACCGGTCTTGAAGGGGAAATTGAAATTGAACAGGCCAAATATTTAACAAAACGCTGCTAAAATTTATGCTAAGTTTTGAAAGAATGACACTTTTCTTCAATATTATACATATGGAGAGATCCAGATATGCGAACAAGGAATTGGACACACCTAAAACATGTTTATACGTAACATATATTTATTCCCAGGTTCGCGTGTGCGCTTTCAATGTGAACGGAACGGG
Source organism: Brachycentrus maculatus (assembly GCF_059751285.1). NCBI lineage: Eukaryota > Metazoa > Arthropoda > Insecta > Trichoptera > Brachycentridae > Brachycentrus > Brachycentrus maculatus. The sequence continues at coordinate 258,482 of NW_028281039.1, read as the reverse complement.
ACCGTTCACGGAATGGCTGTCGGTGGAGACCCTGCAGAATGACCTGGATGAGAGCCAGGTTCCGGCAGAGCCCAGTCCTTTAAAAAGTGAGCCTTCTATCCTTTTTACTATCCAAATAAGTTGTGTCCGTTTTGTCCACTTCTGTAATGTAATGATCTTCCCCTTTTTCTCTACTCATGTGACATCTTGTTGCAGCGGAAGCCGGATCAGACTCTATATACGTGTCGTGGGGCCCTCCGCTCCGGAATCAGAACACGCGGGTCAGCGGCTACATCCTCACCTGGGGCAAGGGCATCCCGGATGTGTACTTCAAGAGCCTCGGGGAGCAAGTGCGGCACTTCACCATCTCCGGACTGGGTAAAGATACTCCATAAACCACTCTTTCTTCTTCTTCCTGGCTCCATTCAAACTTGTCGTCTTTGTAAACCTCCGTCAGACTGTCTTTGACGTCTTCCGATGCCCTTTTTGTTTTCCCAAGGTCTCCATCTCAAGATTTTAGGAGTCCATCTTTTGTAGGCTTACCTCGTTAATTTGCAGAGCCGAACTCGGAGTACGTGATCACCCTCTGCGCCAGCAACAGCTCTCGCTTCTGTCTGAATTGGCTAACCTTGTTAATTTGCAGACCCGAACTCAGAGTTGTTCATTGCAGAATATTGTCAATTTGCAGAGCCAAACTCGGAGTTGTCATTGCAGAATATTGTTAATTTGAAAAGCCGAATTCAGAGTTATCATTGTAGAATATTGTTAATTTGCAGAGCCGAATTCAGAGTTATCATTGTAGAATATTGTTAATTTGCAGAGCCGAATTCAGAGTTATCATTGTAGAATATTGTTAATTTGCAGAGCCGAATTCAGAGTTATCATTGTAGAATATTGTTAATTTGCAGAGCCGAATTCGGAGTTGTCATTGCAGAATATTGTAAATTTGCAGAGCCGAACTCGGAGTACGTGATCACGCTGCGCGCCAGCAACCAGGTGGGCGAGGGGCCGCCCGTGTACGCCACGGTGCGCAGCAAGGACCCCAGCGAGGCCGACGGGGACCTGGAGGCGGGCGGCGAGGCGGAGGAGGGAGAGGAGGAGGAGGAGGGCGCGCAGGGCGGCGCGGGGCGGGGGCGCGCGCCCGGCCTGGTGCCCCCGGTGGGCGTCAAGGCCGACGTGCTCAGCGGCACCACGGCCGTCGTGTACTGGACCGACACCACGCTCACCAAGTCGCAGGTACGGACGGAATGGAGGCATATCGCTCACTCCTTTCAAGAACGTCATAAATCAAAAACCGTCAATTTTCAGTTGTGCATGTTTTCGGAATGCCCAGAAAATGTAGTATATCCCAGCAAAAGCGGCATATTTTTAACATAATATTTACCCGCTGCAGGGCAGAAAGTGTAGTTTTTTCATTTCTTAGAAAAGGTATTGTTTAATTATTTTTTTAAATATACTAAATATTTTTCAAATGGAGAAAAAACTTTCAGGTTTTACCTAAAGAGATCTGTTACACAGTAAAAAGTACAATAAGTGGCTCTATCTTTATTTTTAACACATTGTATTATATTTTTAAACTTTACAAACGTTCTCCAGAAAAATCAAGTTTTGATTTATGACGTTTTTGAAAAGAGTGAGCGATATCTTGACTCAATCTATGCCCTATGCCCTACGGTTTGATGACTTCCCAAACAAATAACCAACCCCACCAGGTTGCCAGGTTGCCAGTCGCACGTACGGACTGGCCATAACTTGAGTTATTCTTCTTAGTGTGTCTTGTCTCCCCGTAATTGGCGATCACTATGGCTATTGCCACAGATGGCTCTAACACTAAGTACTTGTTTTGCCGGAAATGGCCCTAACTGTGTACTTGTTACCCCGCAGATGGTGACTGACCAGAGGTTCTACATCGTGCGCTACAACGCGGTCGGCTCCCAGCGACAGAAGTACTTCAACACGACGCATCTCAACTGCATGCTGGACGACCTGCGCCCCTTCACTCAGTACGAATTCACCGTCAAGGTCGTGAAAGGTCAGTTTGGTCTTTTACTTACCACTTTAAAGTGAGAACTTTTCCTTTAAATGATACCACTTTGTATCTAACTTTTTTCCTTTATTAAAACTACTTTGAAGTGAGAATTTTTCTTTTGAAAACACCGTTTTGAAATGAGAACTTTTGCTTGAAAATTCCACTTTGCAGTAAGAACTTTTCCCTTCCATGATACCACTTTAGATGTGAAATTTTCCTTTGAAAATGTCACTTTGAAGTAAGAATTACTCTTTTGAAAATATCACTTTAAAATAAGAACCTTTTTTTAATACCATATTTAAGTATGAATGTATAAATGTATGCTTGCCTATTAAAAAAATACCACTGTGAAGTGAGAACTTTACACTGAAAATAACACTTTGAAATGAGAACTTTTCCAAACTTACCAGTTTCAAACTAAACGACAGGTAATCGCGAGTCGCCGTGGTCGATGGTCGTGGTGAACAGCACCCTGGAGGCGGTGCCGGGCTCCGCCCCCCGGGAGGTGCGCGTGGCGCAGGGCCCCACGCCCTCCTCGGTCACGCTGCACTGGCTGCCGCCCACCAAGGCCAACGGGGCCATCACAGGTAGGGGGTCTGTTGATACTAAATTGCCCCGTGCACCGTTGAAAGGTGAATTTTTATAAATGGTCCTGAAAAGGACTTACAGATAACTGTGCCCTATGCAACATGTGCCCTGTACAACATTGTCCGCTGATCCATGACAAATTCACATCACTCCCATTCAAGGTCAAATCAGCAATCTTTTAGAAGGATGCTGTATTCTTTAATTTGATAATGACGTTTCGTGAGTAGGTCCTTAAAAATTAATATGACGTAAAATTGATTGATTGTCCGCCTCCGTAGTGTAACCCTTATCCGCATCCCAATGGTGCATAGGGCACTGCATCATATAAACGCAGAGTTACCTTGATCGTTAACACATAGGCTCCGTAGTGTAATGGTCAGCACGCTCGGCTACGGTACTGGAGGTCCCGGGTTCGATTCCCAGGGGGGTCAGATAAATATAAGTGATTTTTTCACCCAAATATTTATTCAATATTACCCTGGACTGGTGCCTGAAGCGGAGGGTTGATTCCTTTTCCCTTAAGTTATTACGATTAAAAAAATCCCAAAACATACCCCATGAGCTAGTTTCCTTGTAACACTCTTGTGTTTAACCCATCCGCATATCAGTTTTTTTTCAAAACATGTATATAAAGACACTAATTGAATGTATCCCTGCAAGAAAGAAAGTTGCCCCGCCCGGAGGGGAGGTGTTACGGTTTGTCAAACAACGAGGCGCTAATATTTTGCACCTGATAAAACGAGAACAAACATAGAAATAATCTTTAAATGCAGAAAAATGTACCGCGCACTAAACAGACTGATGTTTGTGGAAGCCGACCAATCACAACGCTCGCGTGTTTGAGGCGTCAACGGCGTTCAAATTCAACCGAGTTATAAAAATAAACTATCGCATAAAATTATAACTTTTACTGTTTTACCAATAAATATGGTACATATAACTATTATGCAAGTATTTTATCGTGTGTCTAGATCAGAAATGTGATAAATTAACATGAAAACTTAACTCAATAAAACATTATACCTGGGAAGTAAAGTTTTGATTTCTAACTGATTTTAGTTGGTATTTCAATCAAAAGGATAATTGTATCCTTACAGGGACATCTTTGGTCAAGTGTCGTCAGTAAATTTGTATCAAAATTATAAGAAATAATGCTTTTAAAAAAGCTTTCTTTACTGATTAGTACATAGATATCACACGAAAGTATCTTTATAATATGAACTACCACGGATGGGGGCGTGGCTTAAACTGCGGCTGATTTGCAAATGTAAAAACATACCTACCGCCAACGTTTGGTGCAGATAGGCCGATGGGTTAAGAACAGTGTCCGTCGATGGTTGCTTCTCGTTGGAAGGGACAAGGTAGAAAGTGATTTGATTAAAGTCCAGGTGTAATTATTTTATTGTAAAACCTTTATACTGTAAATTGTTATTGTATCTATTGTAAGTAATGTATGTAATCTAATAATTAAAAAGGCAGATAATAATAAATAAAAAATTGTATTAACATGTAAGTATTTCAGCTCAGCACACAAAAAAGATCAGCACACACGGCTACCGTGCTGGATGTCCCCGGTTCGATTCCCAGGGAATGGGGGGGGGGGTAGAAATAAATATTTGTGATTTTACACGCTTATGTATATTCGTCCGCCTCCGTAGTGTAATGGTCAGCACGCTCGGCTACCGTTCTGGAGGTCCCGGGTTCGATTCCCAAGGGGGGTAAAATAAATATAAGTGATTTTTTCACTGCAATATTTATTCAATATTAACATGGACTGGTACCTGAAGCGGAGGGCTGATCACCTTTCCTTCATGTGTAAACGATCAAGATAACACTGCGTTTATATGACACAGTGCCCTATGCACCATTGGGGTGCGGATAAGGGTTTATTATGTATATTCAATATTACCCTGAACTGGTCCCTCAAGCGCAGGAGTGATCATGTCTCACCACAAAGTGAATACCATAACAATAAATTAAATCGCGTTTGGCGGCAAGTAGGCGGATGGGTTAGATAGCGAATGTTATCGCGACCGCTGTCTGGGTGTATGGTGATGTTTCCTCGCTTCCCGCAGGCTACGTGATCCTGTACACGACGGACCGCAGCCGGCGCGACCGCGACTGGGTGGTGCAGGGCGTGCTGGGCAGCGGCACCTCGGCGGGCGTGCGCGTGCTGCGCGCCGCCACGCTGCACTACTTCAAGGTGCAGGCGCGCAACGCCCTGGGCTACGGGCCCTTCAGCCACGACGTGCCCTACACCACGCCGCCAGGTGAGAGACCACCCGTCGGTCACTTCCACACCACTCTGCTACACATCAATAACACATTGTTCACTTTAACACTACTCTGCTACCAAAAAGGACACATTGGTTACTTTGACTAACAAGACCTCTGTATGCCAGCGAGAAACATATTGGTTACTTTAACTAACACTACTCTTTACCAATGAGAAACACACTGGTCACTTCAACACCACTCTGCTACACATTAATAACACATTGTTCACTTCGACACCACTCTGCTACCCATTAGGAACACATTGGTCACTTCAGCACCACTCCGCTACCCTTAGGAACACATTAGTTACTTCTGCTACCCATTACTACACTGCTCTACACCAGTGAGAAGCACATAACTTTAATGAACTCCACTCTATCTCCACATTGGTCACTTTGACACCACTCTGCTACCCATTAGGAACACATAAGTCACTTCAACACCACTCTGCTACCCGTTGGGAACACATTGGTCAATTCAACACCACTCTGCTACCCGTCAGGAACACATTGGTTACTTTAACACTACTCTGCTACCCGTCAGGAACACATTGGTTACTTTAACACTACTCTACCTCCAGCGAGAAACACATTGGTCACATTAACCGAGTGATAAATACATTCGTCACTTTAACTAACCTCACATTCGTGCCATATCGATTATTCATCCGGTTTTAACTTTAGACACTTCATTATTTGTGTTCATTGTATGTACTACTAGTTTCGGAAAGTAATACATTGAAATATCATTGAAATAAGTGTTTAGAATGCACATTGCATGCTTTGTTTCATATTTATCGTGTATTTGGTAAGCATGGTATAATTTTATAGAAAATTGGACGTTTTCAAATCAAATTGGACATTTAACAAACCAAATCGGACATCTTACAAATCGAATTGTACCCCTTACACACCACATTGGTAATTTGACAAATCAAATTGGACATTTGACCAAAATGGACTTTTAACGTTCCAAATTGAACATTTTACCAACCGAATTGGAATTGTACAAATCAAATCGAACATTTTACAAATCAAATTGGACGCCTTGCAAAACAAATTCGACGTTTGTTCCAATTCGAAGTGAAAAACCTGTACATACTTTGGCTTTGTTCAAATTTACCCGTATTTATTGGGTCGTATGCTTATCGTACTACTTAACGTGGAGACTGACCGGAGCCATTTGGTCGTAACGTAACACGTTACGATGCGACCATTCGTATAGTCAGTACAGCGAGCCGAGCGCTCCATCCTTAGTTTCGGACGTTCGCTGATGATCGCCGCGAGCGATGTTACCACGTTATGTTACGACGAAACGCTCCGGTCAGTCTCCCTTTAGACTGTTTTTATGTTGTTTGGTATTTTATATATTTTTTCCTTTTCATATAGGTAATGGTTTGGAAGAAGCAGACACCATTTCCTATGGAAAAGGTAATTTTTTCTTTTTTTATCTTAGTAATACTAGCTCCGAAATTTAGGTACGGCTTATGCAACACCGCTTATCGTGTCCCTACTCAGGCTTCATGATCAAAGTTACCATAATTTCATTTAATATGAGTATTAATTAATTCAGGCCTTGGCAAACTCTTGCTATCTTGTTAAAGGCACAAACTGTGTGCCGAACGCATAATGGGCACGTTCCAAGCTGGCATTATGTGCCAAACGCATAATGGGAATATTCAAGCTGGCACAAACTGTGTGCCAAACGCATAATAAGTACATTCCGAGCTGGCACAAACTGTGTGCCAAACGCTTAATGGGAACATTCTGAGCTGGCAGATACTATGTGCCAGACGCATAATTAGTACATTCTGACCTGGCACAAACTGTGTGCCAAACGCATAATGGGCACATTCTGAGCTGGCAGATGCTATGTGCCAGATGAATAATTAGTACATTCTGACCTGGCACAAACTGTGTGCCAAAGCGCTTGGGCACTATCTATCCTGACACAAACTGTGTGCCAAACGTATAATTGGCACATTCCGAGCTGGCACAAACTCTGTGCTAAAGCGCAGTGTGCAGTATCCAAGCTGGCACACACTGTGTGCCAATAATATGTTTACTGTATCATCATATATAATATTTACTGTGATTTTGAAGTCCGACTGTATGTAGTGACCTATTGCATGAATTTTGGCATGACGTATGAGGTAGTACGAGGGGCTGTCGATGTCCTCATTCCTAGTCATACATACCCTTGACACGAGCCTATCACAATCCTAAAAAAACATGGACAGAAAAAATTCAACCCTTTCTCACAACCTAGCACAAACTGACGAGAGGTGGTATCATACATGATTAAAATAGCGAAGGACATTGCTACCATAAACCAAGCTAGGACACAAAATGCCCAACCCTCTTCTAGTGGAACGGAAGGCCTGTTGAGAACAGTCAGCAGTCCGGCTTCTCCCGAGGAGTGCAACGTGGTTTCCTCCCAGCAATGAGCAAATGCTGACAAGTTCCCGATCGGCCCACACTAGATTATCCCTCCTGTTCCCAACACAGATTCAAATAAAAACATATTGAATTAGCTAGAAGAAACAAAAATCCACTTAATGATCTATAAACCTTGTACATAATAAGCAAAGTAAATAATAAATGCATTTCCCAACTAAAAAAAAAACTGGCACCAAGTCCTAATTACGACACAGATAGACAATATCACAATGCAACACCTTACCCAAAGACAACATCACAATGCAGCACCTTACCCAAAGACAACATCACAATGCAGCACCTTACCCAAAGACAACATCACAATGCAGCACCTTACCCAAAGACAACATCACAATGCAGCACCTTACCCAAAAACAACATTACAATGCAGCACCTTACCCAAAGACAACATCACAATGCAGCACCTTACCCGAACACAACACCCTTTGAGCAAGCGTACCTTGTTGCGTTGCAGAGAGTCGGTCGGGCTTCTCCATGTACGTGTACATTGCGGTGGGCGCGATGGTGGTGCTGGTGGCCGGCGCGGTGCTCGTGGGCACCATCTTCTGCTGCAGGAGGAGCGGCTCTGAGCCCACTCCCAGCCCGGAGACCAGAGCCAAGAGGTGAGGCGTTTTTTCAACTGTCTTGCTTGAAGTTTCAGTGCAAGTGTCTTACTTGATTTGTAGTGCAAATATCTTATGTGAATTTTTAGTACAATTATTTTACTTGAAATTTCAGTATTGTACAATTTGCTTACTTGAGATTTAGCGCAATGATCTTATGTGAAGTTTTAGTTCAGTTATCTTACTTGAGATTAAGTACAATTACCAAGTCTACCAGATAGACGAAAAAACCATAGTCGAAAGTAAAGGAGAATATATTTTAGATAAAAAATGGTGAACACACCTTAATTTAAAAAAAATAAAAGTACTATAAAAAACTCTTTACTTAAGCAATGACCCAATACATTATCTTACTTGAAGTTTTAGTATTTTACAATTATCTTACTTGAGATTTAGTACAATGATCTTACTTAAAGTTTTAGTATAATACAATTATCTTACTTGAGATTTAGTACAATGATCTTACTTGAAGTTTTAGTATTACACAGTTACCTTACTTGAGATTTAGTACAATGATCTCACTTGAAGTTTTAGTATTGTACAATTATCTTACTTGAGTACAATGATCTTACTACATTGAGATTAAGTACAATGATCTTACTTGAAGTTTTAGTCAATACTACAATTACAATTATCTTACTTGAGATTTAGTACAATGATCTTACTTGAAGTTTTAGTATTACACAGTTATCTTACTTGAGATTTAGTACAATGATCTCACTTGAAGTTTTAGTATTGTACAATTATCTTACTTGAGTACAATGATCTTACTACATTGAGATTAAGTACAATGATCTTACTTGAAGTTTTAGTCAATACTACAATTACAATTATCTTACTTGAGATTTAGTACAATGATCTTACTTGAAGTTTTAGTATTGTACAATTATCTTACTTGAGATTTAGTAAAATGATCTCACTTGAAGTTTTAGTATTGTACAATTATCTTACTTCAAGTTTTAGTATAATAATTTGTAATACTGACATCACAATTTAAAAAATATATACTAGGCATTATTTGCCTTGGAAAAACTGATCGTAAGGTGTTTTAAAAGGTACCAGAGAAGTCCCTGAGGCACACTGCAAGGTATAATGAATGATTACCGGTGGTGTACCGCAGGGAGCTCCAATAGTTCCCCATCAATAATTTTGTTGAACGTTCCAGCACATACCAGAAGTCCAGTGCTTCCAATATCAAACCGCCCGACCTATGGATCCACCACGACCAGATGGAGCTCAAGCAGATGGACAAATCTCATCACAGCACATCAGGTAAGGGCATATGTCTTCTTCTTTCCATGTTCGCTCCCTAGGTGGAGCACATGGCCAACACGAGACGTCTCCGAGCCACTCTGTCACGCGCCATCTCCTTGGCTTCCTCCCAGGTCAGTCCGGCGTCTGGAAGTTCCGCTGAGTATAGTCGGTGAATGGGCGCCGGAATCCTCGGGGTTGGAAGAAGAGACACGAGGGATTGATGCTCTCAGGTGGCATTCTAAGGACATGTCCCAACCATGTCCACCTTCTCCTCTTCAGGATAAATGTACTTCCGCTTTACTATATTCTCTCTGTTTCTTCCAAAATCTGTGTATTTTTTTGAATAATTTATGTATTAAAATAGTATTCATAAATGTCCGCTGCCGTAGTGTAATGGTGTAGTGTATTTATTACAAAAAAGTGGTGTTTATGAAATTTCGTGTGGAGATTGTGATAGAAAATATATTGGCCAAACTGCGAGAAATTTAAAGATTAGAATTAAAGAACATCAAAGCGGTCTTGTTAGTAATTATTTTTCGGAATTTGCAAATCATATAATAGATACTAATCACTCATTTCACTCCCATAAATTAAAATTATTACACCTTGTTCCATATAAAGGCCAAATTATGAATTATCTTGAAAATTTAGAAATACAAAAAAACCTGAATTCTAATAATAATTTATTAAATAATATATTGTTTCAAAATTCTTCGCCATTGCTTTCAATTTTTCCTTTGTTTTCAAACTCCGTTCCTTGACTAACCCCTTCCCCTTACTTTCCCCCTATCCTTATTTATAGAACAATTTTATATTTTATATTTTAGTTATTATACAGACCTGAATGATGGAAGTTTAGCTTCTGAAACATGTAGTCTATAATTAAACTCAAGTGGTAAAAAACGAAGTGTTTTCTTTAATTAGTGTAATGGTCAGCACGCTCGGCTACCGTTCTGGAGGTCCCGGGTTCGATTCCCAAGGGGGGTAAAATAAATATAAGTGATTTTTTTCACTGTCATATTTATTCAATATTACCCTGGACTGGTACCTGAAGCGGAGGGCTGATCACCTTTCCTTCATGTGTAAACGATCAAGATAACACTGCATTTATATGACGCAGTGCCCTATGCACCATTGGGGTGCGGATAAGGGTTTTATTATTTATTAAATGTATGCGAGAAGAACAAGGAGACGCAGTTCATCGACTTTTATTTTGTTTATAATATTGTCCCCACCACATGTAGCTCGCACCAATGAGTCCATTCGTCAGGAACTACGCTTGGATAGCTTGACTCTGGCCAATATCTGTACCCGACGGATTCTCCAGTTCTTTGGACACGTTGCGCGTGGCAACGAGGATAGCCTGGAACGACTAGTTGTGATCCTAGATCCTGCCTGGAGGGAAAGAGAGGGAGAGGAAGATCCCCCACACGATGGACCGATCAAATTAAGGCAGCAGCAGGCACCTCGGTGGTTGGAGCGCTACGTGCAGCGCAGTCAAGGGATAACTGGAGAAGAGTCATTGCTTCTGCAAGGGTCACAACCCTCAGCAATGAGGAATAAGACGGAGAAGAAGAAGACATGTAACTCCTCTAAAATCGTATATAAGGGGTGGCGGACAAATTTTTGTGTGCTCATATTGAATAATATTCGAAACGTATATACGCCGCGCTCGCTCTGTTCCTATTGGCGTCGCTTTGTTCTTCTCGCCCTTGTGTTTTGTAATTTTTTTATATTTGTGTCCCTTTGTTCTTGTAACTTTGATTTTTTTTATAAATAAACAATTGTCTTATAACATTTTGAGTGTGTCCAAATACTTGTTCACAAAATCTGGATTATCTCCAATACCAGGAGTTATTTTCATATTATTTTTTGACATCTCATCAAAGATGAAGAAGAATATGGAAGTCTCATCTCAGATCTCACCAATAGATGTCTCTAGTGAAGTTCTAGTGATTCAAGGACAAGATTTCTAAATTGGTTCGTGTATATAGAACTTCCAAGAATTTGAATAGTGTGGTTGTCAATAATGGGTAGAATTGGTGAATGTTACACGTGTGTAAAGTGATCACTTAAACCAGCCTATGGCGGTCGTCAGCCCCGTAAATGCCCAGACTTCCATATTCTTCTTCATCTTTGATGAGATGTCAAAAAATAATATAACAATTGTCTTCATTTGCGCGTTTCCGTCTTCCTCGTCACAAGTGTTCCAGTACCGTTAGCAGTAACACTCTCCGACATCTGTGAAATAAATATTGTAAAATGTGCCCTCGGCACGGGATAATTCAGTGTCGGCACAATATTGTTAAGTGTACGGTGAAAAATAAAGAAAGTCAACCTTGACGACTAGCGATCTAACGCTGGACGGCAAACACATTACTCAGTTAACCTTCGATTGGTATCGCCAGGTTCGGGCGACGGCGTGTCGGGCGTGTCGTCCATGACGCTGCCGCGCCCGTCTCGCGACAGCTGCGAGTACGACACGGCGCTGCCGTCGGGGCACTCCAACCCGCCGTGCTCCTCGCTAGACAAGCGACACTACGTGCCCACATATGTCGGTAAGTCGTCAACACGGGCTTCCTTATTTCATAACCACCTCATGTGTAATTTGTCCTTGCCTTATTTTTTTACCATTTCATATGTAATTTGTCATTGCCGCTATTCTCCCTTTGCTGCCTACTGCTCTTCCCTCATTTCCTTTCCCAAACAGCAATTGTGTCCTTCACCCTTATCATTGCACTCCAATCTCGTGTCCAAAAATCTGGACCGCAGGACTTATTATTTTGACTTCACACAATTGATGATCAAGTACATACTTAACATTTTAACTTCACACAATTGATGATCAAGTACATACTAATCATTTCGCCCTCACACAATTGATGATCACTTGATATGTACTTACATACTTAACATTTTGCCTTCACGCAGTTGATGATCAAGTTCATACTCAACATTTTACCTTCACACAATTGATGATGAAGTACATACTAATCATATTGTCTTCATACAATTGATGATGAAGTACATACTAATCATTTCGCCTTCACACAATTAATGATCAAGTACATACTAATCATTTCGCTTTCACACAATTGATGATGAAGTACATACTAATCATATTGTCTTCACACAATTGATGATGAAGTACATACTAATCATTTCGCCTTCACACAATTGATGATGAAGTACATACTAATCATTTCGCCTTCACACAATTGATGATCAAGTACATACTAATCATTTTGTTTATAAATTCATTAGTTCTCAGTACTCTAACTGTCGAATATCATAAAAATTTTACTGCACTCTTATGATTTGTCCCCCGCACCGCACATTTTTTGTTTTGGCTCACTCCCGCTTTTTCTCTTTTGGTTTCGCTCCACCGTCACTCTGTCGACCAATCAGGATCCTCGTCGCCGACCCGCCGGGAGCCCTCATTGGGCGGCGGCTCCTCCACGGGCGGGGCCTCGTCGCGCAACTCTGCCCTGCTGTCGGCAGGCGGCCAGTCGGGCACCAGGATGGTGATGCCCAAGCCGAAACCCATGTTGTCCGTAGACCATTATAACCGGGACAATTGTAAGTTCTGATGGTAACTTTGGATGATTTGTATAGTAACATTTTCTTGAAGGGTGCTCCGATGTGATGTTATATCGCTCACTCCTTTCAAGGACGTCATAAATCGAAAAACTTGATTTTTCAGGAGATCGTTTTTAAAGTTAAAAATATAATAAAATGTATTAAAAAAATATATCAAACCACTTATTGAACTTTTTACTGTGCAACAGATCTTTTTAGGAAAAACCTGAAGGTTTTTTCTCCATTTGAAAAATATTTAGTAAGTTTAAAAAAATAATTAAACAATACCTTTTCTTCAAAATGCAAAAAACAACGCTTTCTGCCCTGTAGCGGGTAAATATTAAGTTAAAAATATGCCTCTTTTGCTGGGATATAGTACATTTTTTGGGCACTTCGAAAACGTGGATAACTGTAAATTGACGATTTTTGATTTATGACGTTCTTGAAAGGAGTGAGCGATACGATATATTGTTTATTTTAAGGTCTTTGAAAGAGAAAAAGATATAACATAATGCAAGATTATCCGTACATAATGAATCCCTGGAATAGGTTCAAGAATTTTTATATATTTTTTATTTTATTTATTTGAACTTCATGTCCGCCTCCGTAGTGTAATGGTCAGCGCGCTCGGCTAACGTTCTGGAGGTCCCGGGTTCGATTCCCAGAGGGGGGTCTGATAAATATAAGTGACTTTTTCACTGTAATATTTATTCAATATTACCCTGGGCTGGTACCTGAAGCGGAAGGCTGATAACCTTCCCTTCGCGTGTCAACGATCAAGATAGCACTGCGTTTATATGATGCAGTGCCCTATGCAGCATTGGGGTGCGGACAAGGGTTCGAATGAAATGAAATTTATTTAAACTTCAAATACAGAAAAAAAGCGAAATCTTTCAACTAACCAAAAGCAGACTAGTGAAATTGTTCCAAGCTAGTACACAAAATGCCGAACCCCCTTCTAGTGGAACGGAAGGCCTGTTGAGGACAGTCAGCAGTCCGGCTTCTCCTGAGGAGTGCAACGTGGTTTCCTCCGAGCAATGAGCAAATACTGACAAGTTACCGATTGGCCCACACTAGATTATCCCTCCTGTTCCCAACACAGATTCAATTAAAACACCAAAACAAAATTTGATACCTTATATGTTTGCAATCAGAGGGCAGATAGTACTTGAACATTAAAAGAAAAACAAATTATATACAAATTGATGATAATAAGGAAAGCCAATATTATATCGCTCACTCCTTTCAAGAACGTCATAAATCGAAAAACTTGATTTTTCAGGAGAACGTTTTTAAAGTTTAAAAATATAATACAATGTATTAAAAATAAATATCAAGCCACTTATTGAACTTTTTACTGTGCAACAGATATTTTTAGGTAAAACCTGAAGGTTTTATCTCCATTTTAAAAATATTTAATATATTTAAAAAAAAAATTAAACAATACATTTTCTTCAAAATGCAAAAGCAACTCTTTCTGCCCTGTAGCGGGTAAATATTAAGTTAAAAATATGCCGCTTTTGGTGGGATATAGTACATTTTCTGGGCATTCCGAAAACATGCACAACTGAAAATTGTCGATTTTTGATTTATGACGTTCTTGAAAGGAGTGAGCGATATGATGTATTATTTATTCTTCGACAGCAATCTTCTTCAAAACCTTATCCACACCCCAATGGTGCATAGGGCACTGCGTTTATACGCAGTCTTGATTGTTAACACATAAAGGAAAGGTGATCAGCCCTCCGCTTCATGTACCAGTCCAGGGTAATATTGAATAAATATTAGAGTGAAAATATCACCTATATTTATTTGACCCCTTCCGGGAATCGAACCCGGGAGTTTCTCGGTTTAAACCCACTCTACCACAATTTGATACCCATTTTTAATAATGAGCCGCCAAGGCTCACAGAAATAGTATGAAATTGAAATAATTGCGTAAATAATAAAAACACAAAACTTATATATGTATATGTATATATATATATATATATATATATATATATATATATATATATATATATATATATATATATATATATATATATATATATATGTATAATAAACTTAAATAAAATGCATTTATACACACAGGCCATGTGCAGGCTTTGCGGGATTTTTTGTTGTATTAATATCTATCATATATGTTTTTGAACTTTTTCTTGTAAGAATTTGAAATAAAGAAAAAAGTGACTGATTTTCTGTTTGCATTGTAGCGATGTCGTCCATCAACGCCTGCAGCATCAGCTCCTCCAACCCGGACGCCATCCCTCCCGGCATGCGGCCCATGTACCCCCGGAGCCAGTACCCCGTCCCGGCGCAGACCTCGCGCCACCATCTCGGCATGGACCAGGTGACGTGACGACCCGCATCCGTGACAACTACCTCCGTCACCTGTCGGGATGTTTGCTACCCTATTTTACAGATTAAAAGAAAATGCATTTTGATATTTCAACCAAGATGATGAAGAAATGGAAGTCTGGGCATTTACAGGGCTTATGGTCACTCATTTTATGGGTTGAGTGATCACTTTACACACTTGCTACATTCACCACGGCTGTCCAAACTTAAAACACAGCAAGGGAAATTTTTTTGTAGTACATTTTTGTCCGCCTCCGTAGTGTAATGGTCAGCACGCCCGGCTACCGTTCTGGAGGTCCCGGGTTCGATTCCCAGGGGGGGTAAAAATAAATATAAGTGATTTTTTCACCGTAATATTTATTCAATATTACCATGGACTGGTACCTGAAGCGGAGGGCTGATCACCTTTCCTTCATAAGTAAAAACGATCATGATAACACTGCGTTTATAAGACACAGTACCCTATGCACCATTGGGGTGCGGATAAGGGTTTTATTATCATTATTTATTATTACATTTTTGGACTAAGTAGAATCTACTTAGTCCAAAAATGCAAAAAAACGTAATACAAAAAAAATGTCCCTTACTGTGTTTTGAGTTTGGACAGCCGACCATTCTACATCACATGATTGACAATTTCACTAATAAAATTTTTGGAACTCCTAGATGTGCCGGTTGCTAAAGAATTACATACAACATTTTGAGTGTGTCCAAATACTTGTTCACAAATCTGGATTGTCTCCAATTATTAACTAACTAACTAACTAACTATCACGCCGCTTCCCCGCAGGGGTAGGCAGAGAGAATAGAGCGCCACACCACTCTGTCCTTGCAAACATTCTTCGCCTCTTCCACGTTCTGTTCCAATTATAGGAGTTATTTTTAAAATTTAGAATTACCTTCGCATACGGTGTTTGAAAATGATGCGGAATGCATCGAAACACGTGTCACGGTGGATTTTAAGAAGTAGTGGTATGTGTTTACTAAATAAAAATGGATAGGTTTTTGCCACAAGTGACTGCCGAATCAATTAATTTAATTTTAAAATACAACATTTTGAGTGTGTCCAAATGCTTGTTCACAAATCTGGATTATCTCCAATTGTAGGAGTTATTTTTAATATAATTTTTTTACATCTCATCAAAGATGAAGAAGAATATGGAAAAAAATATGAAGAGTGTGCAAAGTGATCACTTAAACCGGCCTATGACGGTCGTCAGGCCCGTAAATGCCCAGACTTCCATGTTCTTCTTCATCTTTGATAAGATGTTAAAAAAATAATATTAAAAAATTACATAGTTGATACATTATTCTATGATGTTTCACTTGTGTAAAGTGATCACTTCAACTAGCTTGTGTCAGGTGGCAAGCCCTGCAATACCCAGGCTTCCATACATATTCTTCCTCTATGTCGAGATATCAACATTTGAAGTCGATAAGTGTCGGAATGATCAATATCCGGGGTCTAACAAAAAAAAATTACAAGAAAATCCTTGAGAAGCATTTGAACGTTGAAATGTCTCTATTCCAGAACACTCCGCTGCTGTCGGGCGGCGGCAGCTCCATGTCGGGCACGCTGCCCTCGCAGTCCTCCATCAGCTCGCTGGGCCACCACCACCCCATGCCGGCCATGGGCATCTCCCCCATGTCCTGTAAGTTCAGCTGGCTTCCCCGTAAAGTGTAAATTATGCAACCACCAATGAGTTACTGTAGACTCTCAATTCTACAGGTTTTTTTTACTTCAAATTGGATGTTTTACATATGGAATTGGCTGTTTGACAAACCAAATTGGATATAAATGTCACTTTGTTTAACGTTTAACAAACCAAATTTGATGTTTTACTAATCAAATTAAAAGTTTACACACCAAATCGGACATTTGACAAACCAAATTGGATGTTTTGAAGAGATTCCACCGTATTGTTGATGTTAAGTTGATGAAGAGAGTCCACCGTATGGTAGATGTTGAGTTGATGTGTGTGTTTGCGGGCAGGTTCGCAGATGTCGTGCGTGGCGCCGGGCGCCCCCGCGTGCCCCTCCCCGTCGCCCGCCTCGGAGGGCTTCCCGGCCGACGCGCGTGAGCGCGAGCAGGGGCACTACGTGGCCTACGAAGCCCTGCATCCTCCGTGAGTACTCGTATCAGTCCCTAATGGCTATTCATTTATCAATGTTGAAATTTAACCATATTTTTCTTATTATTTTTTGACATCTCATCAAAGATGAAGAAGAATATGGAAGTCTGGGCATTTACGGGGCTGACGACCGTCATAGGCTGGTTTAAGTGATCACTTTACACACGTGTAACATTCACCAATTCTACTCATTATTGACAACCACACTACTCAAATTCTTGGAAGTTCTATGTATATGAACCAATTTAGAAACCTTGTTCTTTAATCACTAGAACTTCACTAGAGACATCTATTGGTGAGATGTAAAGAAGCTTTTTATTAAGCAGAAACTCTTATATTAGTCACAATTTTTATGTCAATCAAGTGTTTTTAATAATAGAATACAATTTAGTAGAAAAATTAAGGGGCAGCGGCAAACATCTTGGCTGCGCAATATAAGAGATTGGACCGGGATAAGACATGTGGGGGAGCTGTTCCGGGTCGCGCAAGACAGAGAAGCCTTCGTCAGAGTTGTTGCTAACGTCGGGGGGATCTGATAAGGCACAAGAAGATGAAGAAGAAGAATTTAGTTGACGCTCAAAAATCAGTATTTGATTTTAATATTTAATACGTAAATTAAAATGGAGTTCTACAAATTAAACGCCAAATCTGTAAATAATTAATAAAGTGTTTTAATAATAATAATAAAACCCTTATCCGCACCCCAATGGTGCATAGGGCACTGTGTCTTATAAACGCAGTGTTATCATGATCGTTTTACACATGAAGGAAAGGTGATCAGCCCTCCGCTTCAGGTACCAGTCCATGGTAATATTGAATAAATATTACCATGAAAAAATCACTTATATTTATTTTTACCCCCCTTGGGAATCGAACCCGGGACCTCCAGAATGGTAGCCGAGCGTGCTGACCATTACACTATGGAGGTGGACGAGTGTTTTACTTTTATTAATATTTATATGTAGATTTGGCGTTTAATTTGTAGAACATTTTGAGTGTGTCCAAATACTTGTTCAAATAAATTATCTGGTCAAATTATAAGCTTAAATAATAAAAATGAAAATGGTATTTTCTGGCGTTTTTTCATGTGTGTGATTATAATCCAGGATTCGGACCTCACATACTAATAAAAGAGTTTCTGCTTAGTAAAAAAAGCTTCTTTACATCTCACCAATAGATGTCTCTAGTGAAGCTCTAGTGATTCAAGAACAAGGTTTCTAAATTGGTTCATATATATAGAACTTCCGAGAATTTGAGTAGTGTGGTTGTCAATAATGGGTAGAATTGGTGAATGTTACACGTGTGTAAAGTGATCACTTAAACCAGCCGATGGCGGTCGTCAGCCCCGTAAATGCCCAGACTTCCATATTCTTCTTCATCTTTGATGAGATGTCAAAAAATAATATAATTTGTAGAACTCTATTTTAATTTATATATTAAATATTAAAATCAAACGCTGATATTTTGAGTCTACTGAATTGTATTTTATTGTTAGAAACGCATAAAAGGAAAATTGTGACAATTGTTTCGCCTAGTTATGGCACTTTCAAACGAATGTGAAGATTAAATGGACTGACGGTCCTTATATAGCTATACAATTCTAGATACTTAAGTAATATGTAGGAAGAATCTGTTAACATGGCATTGCAAGACAATTAATGATTTTATAGTGTCATATATCCAGTTATAGCAAATAAAAACCTGTCGGCGGAAGCTAAACTGGCAGTGCACAACGGAGTCCTGGTTCCAACTCTAATGTATGAAAGTGAAACATGGAGTTGGCAAAAGAAGGATGAAAGTAGACTGAATGCAGTCGAAATGCCATCTCTCAGAAGAATGTGCGACAAAACGATGTATGATGGATGTTCGAATAGTGAAATAAGGAAGGAATGCAAAGCTGAGATAAGCATTATCGATAAAATTAAGAAAGGTCTGTTGAGGTGGTTTGGATATGTGGAACGAACGAGTGAGGAAAGAACGGTAAAACAAATTTATGAGGCGAATGTAATTGGGAAAAGAAGCAGAGGAAGACCGAGAAAAACATGGCACGATCAGGTATGCCAAATACTTGAAAGTGGTCAGATTAGGAGTCGTAACAATCGGCGGGTATGTGTGAGGAGATGCATGAACGTGGAAGAGGCGAAGAAGGTTTGCAAGGACAGAGTGGTGTGGCGTTCTATTCTCTCTGCCTACCCCTGCGGAGAAGCGGCGTGATGGTTAGTTACTTAGTTAGTTATATATCCTGTACAAAAAGTTTGATAAGTGAATAAATAATATGTGTTGCAGACGTGACAGCTTGGAGGCGGGCGCGGCCGGCAGCTTGAGCCGGGCTCCGGTACACCCGCTGCGCAGTTTCAGCGTGCCCGCGCCTCCGCCCAGCGACGCGCCACACACGCCGCACCATCACGGTAAGACCACGCAAGCACGCGGCCAGGCGTCGTTGGATGAACGAGCCAAAACAATGTGTTAATTTGCTGGATGGTGTTTATCTCAGCCTTGTGCCCTTTCCTTATATCAGCATTGGAACATCTACCATACATGGTTTTGCCGCACTGAGAGATGGCATTCCGACTGCATTCAGTCTACTTTCATCCTTCTTTTGCCAACTCCATGCTATACTTCAGTCAGTACTGGGACTCTAGACGTTGTGTACTGCCAGTTTTACTTTACTATAAATGTGGAAGTCCTCGCCTAAAAGTTACATTTCCAATATTGTACACAAAAATCCTTTGAATGCAAATCTGTTCTGTTTACTGTATTCTATCAAAATTTTTGTCCGCCTCTGTAGTGTAATGGTCAGCATGCTCGGCTACCGTTCTGGAGGTCCCGGGCTCGATTCCCAGGGGGGTTTAATAAATATAAGTGATTTTTTCACTCTAATATTTATTCAATATTACACTGGACTGGTACCTGACGTGGAGGGCTGATCCCCTTTCCTTCATGTGTAAACGATCGAGATAACACTGCGTTTATATGAAGCAGTGCCCTATGCACCATTGGGGTGCGGTAAGGGATTTATTATTTATTATCGAAATCCTAATTAACCTTCCCTTGCTGGTGTTGTGTACCTGGTACACATTGCTTCTAATAACCATAACATCTCTGTAAATACAGTGAAACCTCTATCTATCGTCCCTCAAATAATCGTTTTCCCGGATGTGTCGTTTATTTCTTCTACCCCGAATTCACTTCATACAAAAATAGATCGCATCGATCGTTTATCTATCACCATTTTACCGCATTCATCGTTAGAATTACGCTGCATATTTGATATATTTTGGCTGTTTTTTTTTAACATTCTCTTCAATGTTGTTACATTCGATGACAATGTTCCAACGTGTGGGATAGAAACTATCGAAAGCCCATGTGACGCAAGGTTGACGGATACAGCAGGAGAGGTCGATATTGATGAAGAAAGGCTGCTGCCTGTACTTGTATTTTCAGAAGCATGCACACTCTTTGAAAGATTGAAAACTTTCTTCGACGCACATTCGTTGGCAAAAAAAAATATTTGCAAAGATGAAAACATACTGTTGACTTACGGAAATAAAACAGAAAAAAAAAACAATGTCGATCACAGATTATTTTAATATTTTTTGGTTCTGTTTTATATTTCAACTTTGTATTTTTCAAAAAATAAATACTGTGGCAACCCACAACAATCGAATGAACGAGCATAATCGAACACGCTGTGGCAACTCGACAATCGAATGAACGAGCATAACCGAACACCCAAACCGAGCTCGCACCGAACGGGAACCAGAACGCTACATTTCGTCACCGCCCGTCCAGTGATCGACACGTCCTTCAACTGTTCTCACATTAGAATCACCCGATTATTCTTAAATATTTCTTGATTGTAATTTTCTAGAACTGAATAAATTTGTGTTAAAAGTAATCCGCTTTCATCTTGCTTCCCTTCTGTTAAATTAAGTTGGTGTTCAACTAGAACCCATAATACATTTATTTACATCTAAACGTTGTATTCCTCTTAGAATTTGAACCTACCACCAATGGTTATTCAGATTGGGAGGACAGTATTTTCACTCAGTAGCATCTCCTTGTGTATAAACTTCTTAATCCCGCTTTCATTGTTTTCCCGCATTCATAGTTAATTTCAATAGGTCCCTTTAAAAACTATGGATAGAGGTTTAACTGTATAATTAATATAATTCTAAGATTTTAGGTATTCCTCCATAACATATTTACGCATTCATTTCAAAAATAATATTTATAATAATCAGGATTTATCGGGTACATCAGAGGTATTTTGTGAATATGGGAAACAAATTCGCGTATAAACAGCGCGTGAAGAGTGTGCGGGAACCGCGACACTATATTCGCATCTCACTCTTGCATACTTACACTGTGCAAGCGTGAGGAGCTCAAAGCTCAATGTTCTCTGGCTAGGTAGCTCTTGAGCTTTCGACAGGAGTGGACCTATGCTTGTTCCGTGAGCGTTGCCAGATGGTTTTTTAATATTTTCAGCAAATAAATATAAATTATTTAAATTTTTTACTTCATTTATAATTAATTAAGGGGATTAGCTATGAATGTCTGTATTTTTCCGATTTAAAATTGCTAATTTTTGATCGTGTAATGACTACCCAACTCTGGGATGCGTGTTTTATTTTAGCACCGGAGGGAATGGTTAAAGTTGCGACAAAACGTTACCAATCCTATGTTAAACCAATATGAAATCATTATAAAATTAAATAACTTTGCTATAACCACTTTTTTATTTATACAATTTAACCTACCGGTTTCGACAAGAACTTTGTCATCATCAGGGTTTATTTTAATTCAAAAACATTGAAATACTCTCACTAAAAAAACTTCTACACGCTCCGTAAAAATCCTAAATGTTATTTTTATTATTCATTGCATACCAGCCCCAAATAACAACTAATGGAATCACCCAAAAAAACAGTATGAAGATACGTACGATACACATACGTAAAGTGGAGAACACACACAAAAAACATTCAGGAAAACAATTTTAAATCATTCAATCGCACCAAAACGTGACAATTTTACAAACTAGAATTCCTAAAAAAAAAACTAACTAACCATCACGCCGCTTCACCGCAGGGGTAGGCAGAGAGAATAGAACGCCACACCACTCTGTCTTTGCAAACATTCTTCGCCTCTTCCACGTTCATGGATCTCCTCATACATACCCGCCGATTGTTACGACTCCTAACCTGACCACTTTCAAGTATTTGGCATACCTGATCGTGCCATGTTTTTCTCGGTCTTCCTTTGCTTAAAATCATTTATAATGGAAATGTCACGTTTTGGTGAGGACTTCCACATATAAGGATTGTTCTATCTTTTATAAAAATCTGACTTTTTTGTATGACGACCATATCTGCAGTTCCAAAGGTAACAGAGGAGTTCTACTCTATATTTGTGGTGTTAACCGAGTGATTTGTTCGCAGCCGTGTCGGTGACGATCCGACCGACCAACACATCGCCGTACAAGAAGCCGCTGGTGCCGGCCCTCCCGGCCAACCACTCCCCCAGTGCCACCGCGGCCATGATCAACCGGCTGCAGCAAGGTAAGTGTTGGTGACGCGCAGCGCACTACAAAAAGTGCAATTCTGCAAGAGTGACAAGTACTCATTTGTAACGTAATAAAAAACTTCTTATGAAATGAAAAGTAAGAGAGAGGGAGAGGGTTAGGTAGAGGGAGGGGGATAGTGAGAGAGTGAGGAAGAGAGAGAGGGAGGAAGAGAAGGAGGAAGAGAAGGAGGAAGAGAGGGAGAGAGAGAAAGGGAGAGAGATGGAGAGAGAGTGAGGGAGATTGAAAGGTGAGTGAGGGAGAGGGAGAGAGATGGAGAGAGGGTGAGGGAGAGAGAAGGTTGAGAATGAGGAAGAGAGGGAGAGATGCCTGCTCGACACTATCTTATTCCAATTACTGATTGTCGAATCGCTTCCTAAGAAGTCTCACTTACCCAACGTTGCAAGTCGCAGTATGAATGATAATTTAACGACGCGTTTTGGTTCCAGGCTTGTCGGTGCCACATACCGGGGACGAGCTGGAGCCGCTGGCGCCGTCATGCTCTACGGAGAGGCTCCATCAGGAGATGGCCAACCTCGAGGGGCTGATGAAGGACTTGAATGCCATCACCGCTAACCAGTTTGAGTGCTAGACTTCCATCCCCGCTCACTGCCAACCAATCTGAATCTTGGCCTGTATCTCTGCGCGAGGACACTTCATCGCTGCGAAACGTAAACTGAGTTATTTAAACTGAGTGACTCAAACTGAGTGATGGTGGCCTTCATAACTGCACAAGAAACTACTCAGTTTATCAATCACTCGATTGACCTTCATCACTGCACGAGAACACTCTATCACTGCCAACCAGACTGAGTGATTGGCCTTCATCTCTGGACGAGAACTTTTCATCACTCCCAAATAATTGTAGTGATTGGACTTATCTCTGCACGAGAACATTTCATCACTGCCAACCACTGAGTGATTGGACTTCATCATTGCACGAGAAACTACTCAGTTTATCATTCACTGGATTGTCCTTCATCACTGCAATAGAATAGTTCATCACTGCCAACCAAACTGAGTGATTGACTTTCATCACTGGCATCCAAACTGAGTGATTAGCCTTCATCACTGGCATCTAAACTGAGTGATTAACCTTCATCACTGCACGAGAAACTACTTAGTTTATCAATCACTCAATTGACCTTCATCACTGCCAATCAGACTGAGTGATTGGTCTTCATCTCTGCACGAGAACACTTCATCACTGCCATCTAAACTGAGTGATTAGTCTTCATCACTGCACGAGAAACAGCTCAGTATATCAATCGCTCGATTGACCTCCATGACTGCAAGAGAACAGTTCATCCATCACTGCCAACCAAACTGAGCGATTGGCCTTCATCACTACACGAGAGCCCTACATCACTGGCATCCAAACTAAGTGATTAGCCTTCATCAACTGGCGAGTGATTGACCTTCATCGCCACAATACCACTTCATCACGGCCAACCAATTTGAGCGCTTGGCCTCCACCACTTCACGTCATCGCGGCATCACCGGCTGACCAATTAGACCACTAAGTCCTCACCCGATGAAGTATAATCATTCGCACCTAATTTACGATAGAAATGCTAGGCTTTTTTGATATCCCATGTACTGATATTATATGCAAATTTGTGCAGCAAGTTATATTATGATTTCATCATGTTATCCAACGGATGAAACCCATTTCTGCCGTGCTAAGCGCACAAGGGCTATCTACGTTCAAAGCAAACAGTATATCTTTGAAGGTCAGATGTCGGTTAGCCCGAAAGCGCCTAGTGCGGCACGTGGAGTAGTCAAAAATTTATTATACTTAAGTTACGATGCGGATATTTCATCGTAAGAAAAATGTAAAATAACTGATTTATACGTAGTTTACAAATTCGATGTAACGTTCTCACGGTTGATATTATTATTTAAAAATGTAAATAAATATATTATTATTGTTTAATATTAAATGTACGTGCAAATTGACGATAATTTGGTGATAATATATACACGGGAATGTACGCAAATTAAACTAAATGTATTATATAGCAACGTTTAGGATAAATTTTACGAATTTTTTTTCATCTTTGTAAAATGAAATATGATAATTTTTTTTATTGTTATCAATAATGTGTATGTAATTATTGCGATTTACGAATTTTTGAAATTTTTTGTAATATTTATGAAATTTCAGCGTTTTTTGAAAAATCTAAATGTGAAATGAATGTACCTCATTTGTGATTTTTTTTTTACATTTTTGTACATCTAGCAAGTAAGTCTGTTTATTGTGTATACATATATAGATTTTGGACATTTTTTGGGCATTTTCGGCCTAAAAGAGTTGACATATTTGACGACCGCTAAAGTATATTGACAATTGAAAATAAATTATTTGGGCATTTTTTAGGACGTCTAGGGACGTTTTGGGCATTTTTGGGCACAAAAAATTACACTATTTAATGGACAGTGTTTGACACTACAGTGTGTTTACAACGACCGTATTATTCTTTGGGCGTTTTTCTTTTTGGGCACAAAAATACACTGTTTAGCACGTAAGTGTGTTTACAGCCGCATTATTCTTTGGGCATTATAGGAACATAAGGCGTAAGGTATTTTTCGGCGCAAAAAATTGACACTAAAAAGAGTGTAAAATCTCTGAAGTGTGTTTACAGCCGTATTATTCTTTGGGCATTTTAAAACTTTAAAATTTAAACAGTTTCAAATTTTATTTAATTGTGCCCAAAATATTTCTTTTTTGGGCACAATTTTTGATTATTATCTTTAACACTCAATTGTGTGAAAACAACCATATAATTATTTGTGCTCTTTAAAGCGCTCAGGGTTTTGGGTATTTTTTGGGCACAAAAAAGTGTGTCTACAGCAGTATTATTCTTTGGGTTCTTTGGCTTTTGAGCATTTTTGTAACATTGACGGAACTGAATATCACCGTATCGCACCAACATATCAGGCAACTATATTATTTATTTTATTAGTTTAAGCGATTTATAATTTTAAGTATGTATTAATTTAATTTAATTTGTATTGCATCATGTTTATCACATATTGTATAAAGTGAACGCCATCGTAATGATAATTTAGTAAATTGTGGCATCGTTGCTCGTCATTACAGCAACTTTTCTTTACATGAATTTGAATATTAATTTCTCCACCGGTTTCTTTAAATAATATATGACGCCATGATGTTTCAAAGGGTGAGTGTGTTTGTGACGGAATTTGGAACGTTTAGGTTTTGGGCATTTTTGGGCACAACTAAAAATTACACTGTATAAAGCACTAACATGCGTTGGATCAACCATATTATTCTACGGGAATTTAAGGACGTTTTAGGATTTGGGCATTTTAGGGCACAGAAAAAATTTAAACTGTTATTACAGCTTTAATGTATGTTACAATAAATGCTAATTCTTTGGACGTTTTAGGAGTTTAGGATTTGGGCACTTTTGGGCACAAAGAAAATTGATACTGTTCAAAGCACTAACGTGTGTCACCACAACCATACTATTTGGGCATTTTTGTTCGTTTTTGGATTTGGGCATTTTTGGGCACAAGGAAAATTGACAGTTTATAGCAATAATGTGTGTTGTATCAACCATATTATTCTTTGGGCACTTTACATTTAGGATTTGGGGATTTTTAGGCACATAGAAAATTGATACTGTTCATATGAGTAACATGTGTTACAACTACCTTATTTGGGCATTTTGATACGTTTTAGGATTTGGGCATTTTTGGGCACAACAATAATTTACACTGTTTATGTAGCACTGATGTGTGTTACAACAACCATATTATTCTTTGGACATTTAATGACGTTTAGGATTTGGGCATTTTTGGGCACAACTAAAATTGACACTTTATAGCACTAACACATGTGTTACAACAACCGTATTATTCTTTGGACATTTAATGACGTTTAGGATTTGGGCATTTTTGGGCACAAAAATTGACATGTTTAAAACTATAAAATGTGTTTCAATAGCTATATTATTCTTAAAATATTATATAGGACGTTTAGTTTTTTGGTCATCTTTGGGCTCCATAAGTGGAATTTTTTTTTTTTTTTTCGGCACATTTTAAAACACCCTTTGTATCTTCCCGGCCTCATTTATTTTTAAAACGAATTATTTTCCATACATTTTATAAGACTGATAGCTTTTAATTATGTTTATTATACTTGTGTATTTAAATTTACTTAAGGCATTTAATTTTTATTATTATTATTATTAAGATATTTCAAAAAAGTGACATCTGTAGCGGTATTTCGGAGTTAATTGTGATCACAACATTTTGAGTGTGTCCAAATACTTATTCATGATGTTCAAAATGTTGAGAATGAAAATTTAAAGCGTAAAAATAGAAAAATCGTTAAAACAAATTTGTCAGAAATAGGAGCAGAGAATATTTCAAATTGTTAGGTCAGGAGTCGATCGGCGGGTATCTTACAAAGAGATGCTCGAATGTGGAAGAGGCGAAGGTTGCTCGCAAAGACAGTGGTGTGGCGTGGCGGTCCATTCTCTTTGCCCGGTCAGTTAGTTAGAAAAAAAGTAGAAATGAACCAATGGCTAGGGGACTTGGGGTTGCATACCTGCACTCGTGCTAGCTTGTGTGAGTGCCTTGGGTAAATACCAAAGTATTCATTCAAACCCTTATCCGCACCCCAATGGTGCATAGGGCACTGGATCATATAAACGCAGTGTTATCTTGATCGTTTACACATGAAGGAAAGGTGATCAGCCCTCCGCTTCCGGTACCGATCCAGGGTAATATTGAATAAATATGAGTGAAAAAATCACTTATATTTATTGGACCCCCCCTGGGAATCGAACCCGGGACCTCCAGTAGCCGAGCGTGCTGACCATTACACTACGAAGGCGGACAAAGCAAGACCACAATGAACTATCTGGAACGTCTCACAGATGTCATTTCTATGTACTTTTTGCAACACCTACGCGAATATTATCTGGTAATAAATAAAGTACTTAAATAAAAAAATGTCTTTTAAAAGCACGTCAAAGTTAACTGTACCCGAGACATTGATGGTGCTTAGAGCACTACATTGCATCGACGCAGTGTTATCTTGGTCATTGATAGTACAAAGGCAAGGCGATCGGTCCTGCGCTAAAAATAAGTCAGAAAGATTCAAAGGCAAGATCAATTTAAGCTTTATACTTCACTAATTCCTCGACTGAGGACGCCACCGTCAGCCGTAATTCTGCATCTATCAAAATTGCAAGTGACATACGAAAGAAATCCAATAACCAATGCATATATACATTTTTGAAAATTAAATGAAGAGTACGTTATATGTTTTACAATTTTTTAAACTGATGGCGCCACAATCAGCCATATTTTCAATTCTATTGAATTACTACCGACATGTGAAAGGGATCCAAGATCATTACATACATACAAGATTAAAAAATTAACGCAATATGGATGTTCAATAATAGGCAGAATGCTTACCTTCAAATTCTATTGAATTACTACCCACATGTGAAAGGGATCCAAGACCATTGCGTATAAACAAGTTTAAAAATTGTACAATACGGATATTCAACAAAAGGCAGTATGATTACTTTCAATTCCATTGAATTACTACCCACATGTGAAAGGTATCTAAGACCATTGCAAATATACAAGGTTCAAAAATAAATGCAATACAGATGATCAATAGCTGGCAGAATGGTGAGCGTTACACAAGTGCCAGGTCTTAAGCCCTAGCACGGTCAGACTTCCATCTTCCTTCGTATAAAAATGATTAGATGCTATGTCTCGGTTGGGATACATACAATATATGTAAATAAAATATTTTTATAATTTTTTTTGACTTGATGCTTTTTGCTAGTAATATATGTATGTGCTTTAATTTCTCTAATGACGAATTTTAAAAAATGACTTATTATCAGTCAATACAGATTTTTTTTATTTATTGACTGAGTCAGGAATTGAACCTTGGATACACTGTAGCCAATTCCTAAGTTGAGGTTTTTGAGAGAGATTGCATTTTTACGGGTCGTAAGCCCCGCAAATACTCGGACTTCATAATTCCCATTCAACCAGCAATAGAAAAATCCGAAGTGAATCCGGAATTTGTAAACGAAAATTCCGACAAGCTCTAAATATCGTAAGTTTTCATTTTATCTTAAGCGGAATTGTAAATAATCCTTTCACATTATTTGTGTATTGTAAAACTTATGCTTTGGCAATTTACGAAACTTGCCATATTTTGTAAAAAACAAAAATTTACACATTTTTAATTGTATGTACAAAATTATATGTATTTATTGTATTTACAGTGGAACCTCTTATAACGAGAACTTTTTATAACAAATAATTCGCATAACGAACTAAAAAAAAAGGTACAACATTTTGAGTGTGTCCAAATACTTGTTCACAAAATCTGGACTATCTCCAATTACAGGAGTTATTTTCATATTTACATCTCACCAATAAATGTCTCTAGTGAAGTTTTAGTGATTCAAGAACAAGGTTTCTAAATTGGTTCATATATACAGAACTTGAGTAGTGTGGTTGTCAATAATGGGTAGAATTGGTGAATGTTACACGTGTGTAAAGTGATCACTTAAACCAGCCTATGACGGTCGTCAGCCCCGTTAATGCCCAGACTTCCATATTCTTCTTCATCTTTGATGAGATGTTAAAAAATAATAATAAAAAGGTGATAAAGTAGCCCCCTTAACGAGGGACATTCGAGCCCCCTTTTTACGACATTCACTTGTGAGCCGAGACTTCCGCGTAAATCTAAACCAAAAATATTTCCTTTAACGAGTAAGATTCCGATAACGAATTATTCTCTTTATGAGAGGTTCCACTGTATATATTGATGTCCCAGTGTATTATCGACGGCACTGAGCAAAAATGTCTCCTCACTTTGTATTTTGGTGTTTTCACTGTCAACGGATTGTCGTGCACCTTTTTATAAAATTTATCTAACGGCCTAGATTTTATATGCAACCATAAAAAATTAATTATAATCGAAACGTTTACTGCCATTATCAACGACTTGCGAATGAGAAAATTGATTACACACAATATCTATCCATCTAAAAGGGTATTTAATTCAAACCCAATGGTGCATAGGGCACTGCATCATATAAACGCAGTGTTATCTTAATCGTTAACATGAAGGAAAGGTGATCGGCTCTCCGCCTCAGATACCTGTCCAGGGTAGTATTAAATAAATATAAGAGTGAAAAAATCATTTAAATTTATTTGACCCACCTTGGGAATCGAACCCGGGACCTCCAGAACGGTAGCCGAGCGTGCTGACCGTGCACTATGCAGGCGGACAAAGGTATTACATCATTCAAACGGGTTCAACATACTCTCCATATGGACTGTTGGCAGTCAAAGGCTGGAAAAGGGTATTACATCACTCAAATGGATTTAACATACTCCCCATATGGACTGTTGGCAGTCAAAAGTGTGTGTGACAAACGGCTACATTTCGGGAGACACATTCGAATCGCTATAACTCACCCAGGTAGTCATGTATATCAACATATCGCTCACTCCTTTCAACAACGTCATATATCAAAAAACTTGATTTTCAGGAGAACGTTTTTAAAGTTTAAAAATATAATACAATGTATTAAAAATAAATATCAAGCCACTTATTGATCTTTTTACTGTGTAACAGATCGTTTTAGGTAAAACCTGAAGGTTTTTTCTCCATTTGAAAAATATTCAGTATATTTTAAAAAATAATTAAACAATTCCTTTTCTTCAAAATGCAAAAACAACACTTTCTGCCCTGTAGCGGGTAAATATTAAGTTAAAAATATGCCGCTTTTGCTGGGATATAGTACATTTTCTGGGCATTCCGAAAACATGCACAACTGAAAATTGACGATTTTTGATATATGACGTTGTTGAAAGGAGTGAGCGATATTATACATTGACTTATTGACAAGACTTCATTCTACATGGTTATTATAAAATAATATTTATTTATTTAAATTTCATGTGCAGAAAAGAAATATGCACATTGGCGGGATAATTGCTCAGAAGCAATATATTACAACCAACCAAAAACAGACTAGTGATATTGTCAAAACGTTTGATACCATATATAGCTGTTTGCAATCAGAAGGTAGATAGTACTTGAATATAAAACATAAATTAAAATAGATGATAATAAGGATGGCAAAGGAAAAAGGGAGTTTAGGGAAGGCGGTAGAGGGAGGAGGTTTGATGGACAGTTAGGATTCTAATGATATAGCGACATCACTCAGACAGATTTAACATACTCCCCATATGGACTGTTGGCAGTCAAAAGAGTGTGAGTTACAAACGGCTACATTTCGGGAGACACATTTGAATTGCTATAATTCAGATTACATTAAAATATTGTAAACTTATTGACAAGACTTCGTTCTTATGATAAGATCATTATAAAATAATATAGCGACATCACTCAGACTCTTTTTTTTTAATTAAAGAGAAATATTTGTGTTTTTATTATTTACATAAATATTTTAATTTACTATTTCTGTGAGCCTAAGCGGCTCATTATTAGAAATATGTATCGAATTGTGGTAGAGTGGGTTCGAACCGAGAAACTCTGACTTAAGAGTCCGCGACACTAACCACGGGACCACAAGCCGACTCAAAGATTAATAATCCTTTGTGTATTTAACAATCAATAAAACACTGCTTATATACGATGCAGTGCCCTATGCACCATCGGGTGCAGAAAAGGGTTAGAAGAAGAATATTTCTCTAAATTGTTATTTTTCACGTCCCCAAGTTTGCACTACAGCAATCCAACGGAGTGCCCTAGGCGCCATATTTAACTTGTGTGTAATTTGTTTTCTCCTCGCATTTAAAATAAGAAACTAAACCTAGCACTATTTTTACTATTTATTATTTTTATTTTTTTAAAATACTCAATAGTGAATTGAAACCATCTGTGAATATAAAATATTTAGTGATTATTTTTATTATTTTTAACATACATATTGTCTTTGAAGTACGAAAAGTCAACAAATTCAAATTTATCTAATTGATTGTCTGAATTATATCGCTCACTCCTTTCAACAACGTCATAAATCAAAACACTTGATTTTTTAGGAGATCGTTTTTAAAGTTTAAGAATATAATACAATGCATTAAAAATAAATATCAAGCCACTTATTGAACATTTTACTGTGCAACAGATCTTTTTAGGTAAAACCTGAATGGTTTTCCCAATTTGAAAAATATTTAGTATATTTAAAAAAATAATTAAACAATACCTTTTCTTCAAAATGCAAAAACAACACGTTCTGCCCTGTAGCGGGTAAATATTAAGTTAAAAATATGCCGCTTTTGCTGGGATATAGTACATTTTCTGGGCATTCCGAAAACACGTACAATTGAAAATTGACAATTTTTGATATATGACGTTGAAAGGAGTGAGCGATATGTCAAATATGATTGGCGTACGACGCCATTTGTATAAATTACAACATCTTCCGATATTGTGATTAATTTTGTGTCATCCTGTATCATTCGTAGGGTGAATTATCTAGTGTCTGAATTTTTTAAAAAATAATTGATATAATTTGAATATTTTTTGTTTTATAAATATGCAGCAAAAGACATTGTTGGACTGTAAAAATATTATAATTTAATTTTTGACTTTTGACATTGTACGTACAGATTCTGTCCACGTTAGCGATGACGCATTGAATAATTTGTATCATACATTACTTTTGAATATGCCGGTATGAAAAGTAGTTATTTACAATAATAATAAATTTAAAAAATGTATTTTAAATGTTAATTTATTTGACTAAGCGATTGTACAATATTATTTTAAGGTATGTATAAAACCAGCTCTGTATTCTCTTTTGAAAAAGGTTGATATTTTATCAAGAAAACCACGAAATTTGCTTAAATATCAATAATTTCATTAATTGATTTGGCAGTCATTTTGTGGTAAAATCTATCCATTTTTAATTAATGTTTTACTTAGTAAATACCACTGTTTCAAAAATAGGAAATAGTGGTATTTACTAAGTATTAAAAAAATATATATATATCAACAGTTTAATCCCATGATATACGAGCGAAAATCACCAAATCCCTTAAAATCATTTTAATACACTGTATAGCATTTTGAAAATTTAGATTTTGTATCGTAATTTTTTACTTTATTCTTCTTCTAACCCTTATCCGTACCCGATGGTGCATAGGGCACTGCATCGTATTGACTCAGTGTTATCTTGATCATTAACACATGAAGGAAAGGTGATCAGCCCTCCGCTCCAGGGTAATATTGAATAAATATTAGAGTAAAAAAATCACTAATATTTATTTGACCCCCCCTGGGAATCGAACCCGGGACCTCCAGTATGGTAGACGAGCGTGCTGACCATTACACTACGGAGGTGGACAACTTACTTTATAATTACTTTATCCACACACAATGGTGCATAGGGCACTACACCATATAAACGCAGTGTCATGTTGATTGTTAACACATGAAGGAAAGGTGATCAGCCTTCCGCTTCAGGTACCAGTCCAGGGTAGTATCGAATAAATACTAGAGTGAAAAAAACACATTTGTTCATTTGACCCCCTCCCCCCGGGAATCGAACCTGGGACCTTCAGAACGGTAACAGAGCGTGCTGACCATTACACTACGGAGGCGGACAATCAATCAATTTTACGTCATATTAACTTTCAAGAACCTACTCACGTAATGTCTTAATAATAATAATAAAACCCTTATCCGCACCCCAATGGTGCATAGGGCACTGCGTCATATAAACGCAGTGTTATCTTGATCGTCTTACATATGAAGGAAAGGTGATCAGCCCTCCGCTTCAGGTACCAGTCCAGGGTAGTATTGAATAAATATTACAGTGAAAAAAATCACTTATATTTATTTTACCTCCCTTGGGAATCGAACCCGGGACCTCTAGAACGGTAGCCGAGCGTGCTGACCATTACACTACGGAGGCGGACAAATTAAAGAATATAGCATCCTTCTAACCGATTGGTGATTTGACCTTGAATGGGAGTGATGTAAATTTGTCACGGATCAATGTAATATTGTACATTTTCCTACTGGATTACTTATCAGTATTTTGTACCCCTTTTGATTTTATTTATTCCTTAAGTCATAATGTCATTTTGTATCGAAAATAAATGAGTTAATTGACCATTCTTATTGAACATGGTCAAGATATTGGTGTTTTATTTAATATATTTTACTACATCTTTTATTGGCAGGATTTCAATATCGCTCGCTCCTTTCAGCAACGTCATATATAAAAAACTTTGTTGTACGAGAGAGCACCTTGCTAGGATTGGTGTCTTTGACTCCCCCATTTGCGAGTGTCGTTTCGAAGAGGAAGACCTTAACCACATATTCTTTGTTTGCCCAATAAATGACCAAATGCCAAATTTTTTTAAATCTCTGGCCCCGCTTATTCCCCTTCCTACAGATATCCATCTCATCCTGGCGAGCAGGAACCCAATTTTGTACAGACTGTTGTTTTTCTGAAATTAAATGCAATAAATTTATAGTTTATCCTTATAATTTATATAATAATAATAAATAAAATCCTTATCCGCACCCCAATGGTGCATGGGGCACTGTGTCTTATAAACGCAGTGTTATCATGATCGTTTTACTTATGAAGGAAAGGTGATCAGCCCTCCGCTTCAGGTACCAGTCCATGGTAATATTGAATAAATATTACAGTGAAAAAATCACTTATATTTATTTTACCCCCCTTGAGAATCGAACCCGGGACCTCCAGAACGGTAGCCGAGCGTGCTGACCATTACACTACGGAGGCGGACAAAATTTATAATTTATAATTTATAGTCTATCATATTTATAATTTATAGTCTATCATATTTTATAATTAAGAATTCAATTAACTTGACATTGGCAAATGCATTGTATTACATGTGCAACGCCATTCCATATTAAAAAAATAACAATAAAAAACTTTGTTTATTGATATATGACGTTGAAAGTTGTTGAAAGTGAAAAGACCTGCATATCTATGAATAGTTACGAGTAATATTGTGTTCTTATTATGATATCGTAGTTAGCACTGTATGACGTCATACTGTGCTGAGGTACACAATGTCACAGGACTGCCCATGACCTCCACAGGCTAAAACATCCATGTCACCATTCCTCACATCGCTCACTCCTTTCAACAACGTCATATATAAAAAAACATGATTTTTCAGGAGATCGTTTTTAAAGATTAAAAATATAATAACATGTACTAAAAATAAATATCGAGCCACTTATTAAACTTTTTACTGTGCAACAGATCTTTTTAGGTAAAACCTGAATGTTTTTTCTCCATTGGAAAAATATTTAGTATATTTAAAAAAAATATTAAACAATACCTTTTCTTCAAAATGCAAAAATAACACTTTCTGCCCTGTAGCGGGTAATATTAAGTTAAAAATATGCCGCTTTTGCTGGGATATAGTACATTTTCTTGGCATTCCGAAAACATGCACAACTGAAATTTGACGATTTTTGATATATGATGTTGTTGAAAGGAGTGAGCGATAAAAGGTATTGTTTATTTATTTTTTTAAATACACTAAATATTTTTCAAATGGAAAAACATTCAGGTTTTACCTAAAAAAATCTGTTGCACAGTAAAAAGTTGAACAAGTGATTTGATATTTATTTTCAATACATTTTACTATATTTCTAAACTTAAAAATGATCTGAAAAATCAAGTTTTTTGATAAATGACGTTGTTGAAAGGAGTGAGCGATATGTACCCTAAAGCTTCCGTTCTGTGTACATTCATATTTACACTCGGAACACTAAAATGGTTTCTCGCCAGTGTAAGATAACACGTGCATTTTTAAAGTTAATACTTTTATATCTGCACTTGGACCATGAGTGTTGTGTTTCACCTGTTTTGTGAGTGAGTTTCATGAATATGTAGATACGTGCCTTCTGTTATTCAAATCCGGAAAGAAATGAGATTTTATTTTATTTATTTATTAAAAATGACGGTAAATAAACATGAATGACTCAGAAAGGCTGAAAATTATTGACATGTATATCATTACATGAAAAACCCAAAGGAACAGCCGAAAAATCAAACAATAGAAATCGGTCATTTTGTACGGGAGTTGCTACTTCGGATAACTTTCAATAGATGGCGTTCGTGGCGCATCTTTCGTTTGACAGCTGCGTCATGCTGTTATGCATTCCGTATTCCTTGCGGTTGTTTACATTTAAAAAGTCGAACACATTTAAAAATCATTTTATGTAAAAAAAGGTAGTGAATTTTGTGAATAGATTTCGTTGAAGCAAATTTAATTACATTTTGCGAACATTTTTAAAAATTAGACAGTAGAGTTAAATTGACGTTGCAGGCCTACTTCAAATTCAATCAAATGTGTTTTAACGAGACTCGCAGTCTGAGATATTGTATATTGTATTTAAATACTGAGGATTTTAAAGTTCTCATGGTAAGTTCGAGAGATTTGAGTGATTGAAAAGAATTCCTAAGTGTTTATTACAATGCCGAGGAGACGACAAGCCGACATAGGTTGTCGAAGTCAGTCAAGTGTGCGCATAGGTAAAGCACGTGAAAAACTCACTGATGACCAGCGAGAGACGTATAATGAAAAAAATCGTATTTCCATGTCCAAATTACGCTCGAAAGGGAATGAAAATGAACGAATAGCGAGTAAATTCAGAATGCGACGAATCCGTGCGAGTAAAAAACTAAGCCAACATCATGTGGATTCTAAAATTATTTGCCAAGAAACTACTCAACTCCACGATTCAACGCGGATCAAGGTGGAACCGGGAGACGTTGAAGACGCTGATCTTCCTACCGGAGAGGAAGCGTCGTATTCAGACGTACTCAAGAGCGAATCAGAATCTCTAATGGATGAATATGATATACCACAGCGTAATGTGGATTCTAAAATTATTTGGCATGAAATTCCTATAGTCAAGGCAGAACCAGGATCTGATTGTGAAGAAAGTGATACTCCCCATATTGAGGAGGAGGCACCATGTTATGACTTGACTGGACTGGGGACCAGTACTGAACTAAAGTACGAGGAGGTAGCTAGCAATATGAACTATATGGATATCGTTTATACCGACATAAAACAAGAATGTTTGGGGTCCTCTCTCCACATGGAAGGTAAATCTAATTAATTAGCACTCCATTCCTAAAGTTACTTTTATCCCGTAAATTGCCATTTTGAAATATGCATTACGACGTATTAGTTAATAATTTCCATTTTCATATCTACTTGGAATTAATAAAATAAAACAAAATCTCATTTCTTTTCAGGTTTGGATAAGAGTACGCACGTATCTACATATTCAAGAAACGTCAGTAAATCATCTCATAAAACAGGGGATAAACAGCACTCGTGTTCGAAGTGCGATTATAAAAGTCCAAAGAAAGGAAATTTAAAAGCACACATGTTAACTCACACTGGCGAGAAACCATTTTCATGTTCCGAATGTGAATATAAATGTTCACGGAAAGGACACTTAAAACGACACATGTTCATTCATACTGGTGTGAAACAACTTTCATGTTCAGAGTGTGATTACCAATGTTCACAGAAAGCTCATTTGGATATGCACATATTAACTCACACTGGCGAGAAACCATTTTCGTGTTCCGAGTGTGAATATAAATGTAGTCAGAAAGGACGCTTGACATTACACATGAAAATTCATACTGGTGTGAAAAATTATTCATGTTCCGAGTGTGATTACAAATGTTCACGAAAAGATCGTATTGAATTACACATGTTAATTCACACTGGTGAGAAAAATTATTCATGTTCCGAGTGTGGTTATAAATGTTCACGAAAAGATCGTTTAAAAGTTCATATGTTAATTCATACTGGGAAGAAAAAAATCTCTTGCTCAGTGTAAATATGAATGTTCGCAGAAATGTAATTTGAAGGTGCATGTAAGATTGCGTCATTGTGAAACGGAAAGATTTTTATGCTCGGAGTGTTTGAAATAATTACATATTAACTCAAACTGATCGAAAACCATTTTATGTTAAGAGTGTAAATATAAAGCTTTTCGAAGAAGTTATTTTAAAATACACCTGTCAACTCAAGATGGGATAACAAGTTTCCTAATTATTTCCATCCATCGGCAGTTCTTGTCTGAACTTCGAGAAGCAAACTTGACTGGGGAGGATGCAGTAGAGAATGCAGCTGACGGAAAAGCCTGGAGGCAGTGTGTGAACTCCATATGCTACACATAAGGAGTGGATATGAATAAATGATTGAATATTCAATGGGTGTGCCTCAATTTACAATTTGTTGTAATTTTTTTAATTGGACCGTGTTATCCAGAAACCACCCAACTCACAAATTGCAAAAGTTGAGTTTTTGAAGAATGCTACTTTATCGATGGTAAATTTTGATTTTGCTGAAGACACCCAACCCAAAAGATAAACACAATAGTTTTTGGAGAACTTTTTTCTAACCTACAACCAATAAATCTATGAAAAAATGTTAGAAACATACATGTGGGTTGACAGCTTTCAGTA
Organism: Brachycentrus maculatus; assembly: GCF_059751285.1. NCBI lineage: Eukaryota > Metazoa > Arthropoda > Insecta > Trichoptera > Brachycentridae > Brachycentrus > Brachycentrus maculatus. The sequence goes on along the minus strand of NW_028281039.1, from coordinate 220,117 downwards.
TTTTTTACGTTGAAATAATTTATTATGAAAAAATTGCAGAAAAATCTATGTGGTTTGGATGTGTTCGACTACAAGAAGAAGCAAAAACAATTTCGCTGAAAACATCCGAAATGGTTGGATGTTCATTCAATATATTTTTTAAAATTTTTCCTGAAACTATCCAACCAATTAAATACCGAACTATGACCTTATCGACGAAATAATATAAATTTTGAACATAACAAAGTAAACAATACTTCTTTATGGTAATATTAAAACAAACCTAACATCTACCATTTAACACAGTGATGTTATATATAACCGAATAAAAAATGTAGTTAAAAGGGAGCAGAGGAAAACCGATAAAAACATGGCATGATCAGGTGTGTCAAATACTTGAAAGTGGTAAGGTCAGGAGTCGAAATAATTGTCGGGTATGTATAAGGAGGATTGTACATTTTCCTATCGGATTACTCATCAGTATGATGTACCTCTTTTGATTTTATTTATTTCTTAAGTCGTTATGTAATTTTGTATCGGAAATAAATGCGTTAATCAACCATTCTTATTGGACATGTTCAAGATATCGGTGTTTTATTTATTACATTATTTATTTACAGGATTTCATTAAACCGACATGAGCGATTTTAAATGAGAATTATGTATTTGCATTCTGATAATGAAAATGGTTCATCGTCATAAGCTTCTTCTCGAAAGATAATAATTTACTTTCTTAGCGCCTTAAAATCGCTCGTAAACGAGTGGAGGCTTAATAAATCAAATAAATGATTTGTAACCAGTATGAGTTGACATGTGTATTTAAAAATAACTTATTCAGGAAACTTAATAGTTACACTCTGTACATGAAAATGGTTTCTCATTAGAATGAGTGTTTACTCAAACTGATGAGAAACTATTTTCAAGTAGAGAGTGTAACATGTTTACTTGTAATTTCGTGAACATTTATAATCGCTCACAAGGCATGAAACATCTTCACGCCGGTATGAATTAACATATATAACCTCAAGCTTCCGTTCTGCGTACATTAATATTTACACTCGGAACACGAAAATGGTTACTCGACAGTGTAAGTTAACAGTGCAAAAATCTCTTTTGTTAAGACTTTAATATTCGCACAAGGACATGAGTGCTGTGTTTTACCTGTTTTGTGAGATTTACTGACGTTTCCTGAATATGTAGATACGTGCCTTCTCTTATCCAAACCTGAAAAAAAATGCGATTTTATTTTATTTATTAATTAAAAATGACAGTAAATAGACATGACTGTCTCACAAAAGCTGGAAATTATTTAAATATATTTCATTACATGAAAATAAAGAAAAACCCAAAAAACAGCCGAAAAATCGACACAATAGAAGTCATATTGTAGAGTTGCCACTTCGGATAATTTTCAATAGATGGCGTTCGTGGCGAACCTTTCGTTTGACAGCTGCGGCATGCTGTTGATGCATTCCGTATTACGTACTGTTGTGTGGAGTCAATTACATTAAAAATCATTTTAGGTAAAAAAGGTACATGGTTGATTTTGTTAAAAGATTTCGTTAAAGCGAGTTTTATTACATTTTAAGAACTTTTTTTTCAGACGTTCTATTAAGTTTAATTGACTTAGATTCATGATGCAACGAATCCATCCGTGTCAAAAACAACACCAACGAACACAACGTCATGTGGATTCTAAAATTATTTGCCAAGAAACTCCTAAATTCCACGAATCAGCGCGGATCAAGGTGGAACCGGGAGACATTGAAGAAAATGATCTTTTTACTGGAGAAGAGGCGTCGTATTCAGACGTACCCAAGAGCGAACAAGAGTCTTTAGTAGATGGCTATAATTTACCACAACCTAATGAGGATTCTAAAATTATTTGCCAAGAAACTACTCAACTCCACGATTCAACGCGGATCAAGGTTGAACCGGGAGACATTGAAGAGGATGATCTTCCTATCGGAGAAGAGGCATCGTATTTAGACATAGTCAAGAGCGAACCAGAGTCTCTGGCGGATGGCTATCATTTATCACAATGTAATGTGGATTCTAAAATTATTTGGCATGAAATTCCTATAGTCAAGGCAGAACCAGGATCTGATTATGAAGAAAATGATACTCTCCATATTGAGGAGGGGGCACCACATTATGACATGACTGGACCGGAGACCAGCACTGAACTAAAGTCCGAGGAGGTAGATAGTAGTATAATGAGCTTAACCAATATAGATATCATTCATCCCAACATCAAACAAGAATGTTTGGAGTACTCTCTAAACATGGAAGGCAACTGTTGTAAGTAGCACCACATTCCTGAAGTAACTTCCAATTTCCATGTAATATCTGTCATTTTGAATAAATTAAATAAAACAAAATCGCTTTAAAATTCATTTCAGGTTTGGATAAGAGTACACACATATCTACATATTCAGGAAACGTCAGTAAATCATCTCGCAAAACAGGGAAAAAACAGCACTCATGTCCCAAGTGCGATTATAAAACTACAAAGAAAGGGAATTTAAAATCGCACATGTTAACTCACACTGGCGAGAAACCATATTCATGTTCCGAGTGTGAATATAAATGTACACAGGAAGGACACTTAAGACGACACATGTTCATTCATACTGGTGTAAAAAAACTTTCATGTTCAGAGTGTGATTATCAATGTTCACAGAAAGATCATTTGAAAGTGCACATATTAACTCATACTGGTGAGAAACCGTTTTCGTGTTCCGAGTGTAAATATAAATGTAAACAGAAAGGACGCTTGACATTACACATGTTAGTTCATACTGGTGTGAAAAGTTATTCATGTTCTGAGTGTGATTATAAATGTTCACGGAAGGATCGTTTTAAATCGCACATGTTAATTCATACTGGCAAAAAAACATCATCTTCTGCGGTGTAAATATTCGCAGAAATGTAATTTGAAGGTGCATGTAAGATTGCGTCATAGTGAAACGAAAAGATTTTTGTACTCAGTGTTCATATATTATTTACAAAAATACCGTTTAAAATTTAAACTTTTTGAAGATTTTTTTAAATTCACATGTCAATTCACACTGGTGACAAAGCATTTAGAAAGTAAATATGAATTTTAAAATTGAAGATAGAGACAACAAGTAAATAAAATTATACGACACGGGATGCCTTGCAAAAGCTTTTTAAAAATACTGAAGAAGTTTTCAAAATTATCCAAGATGGGATAACAAGTGTCCTAAATATTTCCATCCATCGGCAGTTCTTGTCTGAACTTCGAGAAGTGAACCTGACTAGGGAGGATGCAGTAGAGAATGCAGCTGACAGAAATGCCTGGAGGCAGTGTGTGTATAAATTATTGAATATTCAGTGGGTATGCTTCAGAAAAGTTATTTTAAAAAATCCATTGCTTAGATGAATGGCCTCTTTGGTATCCACTTCACACGAGGGGGTACGTTTAGAGGTATTGAAGCCTTTTGTCACCCTAATTAATATTGAAAATGAATAAAATACCAATAGCTCGACCGTGGCCAATAAGAATGGTTGATCAACACATTTATCTGCTATACAAGATGACATTACATCAAAGAATGATCATCAATCCTTCGTCTATCAAGAATATATGAATGAAAATAAACAGATAAATATTTCTAAGTAAATACGCAAAACCCTTTTCAATTTATAAAATAAAAGCTTTTGAATCTAATAATGCTTTGTATGTTTAATTTATCACCGTACATACACATATAAAATGGAATATATTTTTAGAAAAAAAAAACTCAACAAGCAATCGAAAAATGTTTAATTATCTCATTTATACATACATCAATCCAGAACATTTAAGGAAACTACATTAAATATAATTAAATCGCGTACATTTTTTAGATGTTTTTTTTTTGAATTTTGAAAATACTACCTCAAGGGTGTTTCTAAAGATATGATGATAATGATCGATAAGAAATAAAACGTCATCAATCATCTCGGGGCGTCGAGTAGGTTGAGTTTGGGGGGAGGGGAGAAGAGGAGTCATCGTATTATTATTATTACGCCTTCTAAGGCAGGAGCACGCCCCGGATATTGGGCAAGACGCCACCTTGAGCGATGGTCACACCGTAGAGCAGCTTTTTCAGCTCTTCGTCGTTACGGATGGCCAACTGCAGATGGCGGTGGATGATTCTGGTCATCTTGCTATCCCTAGCCGGCTAACTCTTCGCCGGTCACTTGCTGACGGGGCGAGGTACACGAGCTCACCGACCCCGACTCTCTCGGTATAGTTGGCAGCCTGTGGAAACGGCTCTCGGGGAATTGGAGGCCAGCGGGGTTCGAATGGGACATTGCCTTTCGCTTCACTTTGTCTCCCTTTCCGCGAACATTTCGATGTGTCTCTGAAGTTTTCTATTTTAGCTAGCTGTTTTTTTTTCGACTGCCTACATAGTGTAAGCTCGGCTACCGTACTGGAGGTCCCGGGTTTGATTTCCAGGGGGAGGTCAAATAAATATATGATTTTTTCACTCTGATATTTATTCAATTGGACTGGTATCTGAAGCGGAGGTCTTTCCTGCATGTGTTATTCATTAATCGTTAGACCAAGATAATACTGCGTTTATATGATGCAGTGCTCTATCCACCCTCGGGTTCGGATTAGCGTTTGAAGTTTTCTTTTACTAATTGCATGTATGAGGTTGTCGCTCAATCCCATGAAGTTTAAAAGTTTGAAGAGTTTAACGTTATGCAAGGATATTCTTTTTCGCAAAGCTTTAATAACAAATAGACGCCGGAGTAACCACGTGTTCATGGATTGCCTTTCTTTTATACTCTCAATCATGACGTGACAACAAATGTGTTTTCAAGTATAATTACTAGAAATAAACATAATTACAGTTTGACGTAAGAATGAGTTAACGCGTGCTTCTTTAAATCTGCCTTTCGTGAACATTGATATCGACATTCTAAACAAGCGAAAGGTTTGACGCCAGTATGTGTAATCATGTGTAATTTTAAACTTACTCTCCGTAAACATGTGTAATGACACTCTGAGCATGAGTAGGGTTTGACGCCAGTATGAGTTAACATGTGTGATTTTAAATGCTCTTTTAGTGAACATTTATACTGACACTCAGAGCATGAGAAAGGTTTGACGCCAGAATGAGTTAACATATGTTTCTTTAAATCCCCTTTTCGTGAACATTTATATGGACATTCTAAGCAAGAGTAAGGTTTGAGGCCAGAATGGGAAACCATGTGTAATTTTAAATCGGTTTTCTGTGAACATTCATAGTGACACATTGAGCATGAGAAAAGTTTGACGCGAGTGTGAATTAACACGTGTTTCTTTAAATCTGCTTTTCGTGAACATTTGTACTGACATTCTAAGCAAGTGAAAAGTTTGACGCCAGTATGAGTTAGCATGTGTTTCTTTAAATCACCTTTTCGCGAACATTTATACGGACATTCTACGCAAGAGTAAGGTTTGAGGTCAGAATGAGTAATCATATGTAATTTCAAATTTGCTTTCAGTGAACACTTATAATGACACATTGAGCATGAAAACAGATCGACGCCAGTATGATTTAACGAGTGTTTTTTTAAATCTGATTTTCGTGAACATTTATATTGACATTCTAAGCAAGAGAAAGGTTTGACGCCAGTGTGAATTACCATGTGTAATTTTAAATTGCCTTTGTGAGAACATTTATACGGACAATCTGAGCATGAGAAAAGTTTAAGGCCAGTATGAGAAACCATGTGCTTATTTAAGTCCCCTTTCCGTGAACATTTATAATGACACTCTGAACACGAAAATGGTTTCTTATTAGCATGAGTTAAAACTTGACTCTTAAAATGTTTTTTTCCCGAATTTTCATATGTACACCCGGAATGTGGGGGTTGTATTTTCCTTGAAGTATTAGAATATTTACGGATATTTCCTGAATTTGAGGATGTATGTCTGGTTTCATCAAAATCTGAAAAACAATTGCAATTTTATTAAATTAAAATGACAGTAAATAGACACGACTGTCTCAGAGACCTGGATATTATTTATGTATAACCAGTGCTGAGAGTGTAGATGATTATTTATTCTTATAGGCTGCAGAACAATAAGTCGATGGTTATTTTTTAAATAAAATGTAAATGTTAAAAATGGAGTACGGTTAGAGCTGCGTGCAGTTATTACATAATTTTGCAATGCACTTACTAGATTCTATTTTCATGTGGCGAAGGGGATCCAGAGATGCCTGTTTAATATTAGGACAGGTAATGTCAATGTCAATGGACTTAAGAGCAGCACTGGTCTCTGGAACAGCTAGCTCCTGTCCTGATTCATGTTGGGTCTTGGTGTATTTTGGATCTTCAGGGTAGATTATCTCAGTCTTAATAGCTGAATATGATACATCTCCACTACACTGTGGAACATTGGAGATAAATCTATCAGCCTCTGGTTCACTTTTGGGTATAAAACAACATGGTATTTCCTCACCATTTTCATCTTCAGTTCTTAGTTCTTCTTTTATAATTGGAACTTCGAGGTAGGTGTTCTCATTTTTAACACCACAATACGATATATTTTCGCTACAGCGTGGAATATTACAAATGACCCTGTTAGACTCTGGTTCCAGTTTGACTCTGACAGGAGATAATGCCCCTTCCTCAGTATGGAGAATATTATCTTCCACATCTTCCGGTTCAACCTTGATATACAAAGAAGTATTCTCCATCTGTTGTTCAACTCTGTATATTTCTCCAGTTTATGAATCACCTGCAATTATTGCAATATTATAACACCGCGTTAGGTATCAAAGGATTAAGTTTGGTACGGGTTCGATAAACATTCTATAATCTCCTGACAGGGCGGAATGATCGTTAGCACGAATGTACGAATATAAGCATACTTTTCAATTTGTGTTCAATTATAATTTTGTGTATAAAGGTAAACTGCTTAGTTGGTAATCAAAGGGTGATTTGTGTAAAATGGTTACTTTTGAGTGTAAATGTGGTTTTATCAAAGCTGAGATAAACTTATCGATAAAATTTTTAAAAAGGTGTGTTGAGATGGTTTGGACATGTAGAACGAATGGGTGAGGAAAGAACGGTAAAACAAATTTATGAGGCGAATGTAATTGGAAAAAGGAGCGGAAGAAGACCGAGAAAAACTTGACACGATCAGGTATGCCAAATACTTAAAAGTGGTCAGGTTAGGAGTCGAAACAATCGGCGGGTATATATGAGGAGATGCATGAACGTGGAAGAGGCGAAGAATGTTTGCAAAGACAGAGTGGTGTGGCGTTCTTTTCTCTCTACCTACCCCTGCAGAGTAGCGGCGTGATGGTTAGTTAGTTAATTTTTAATGCTATATTGACAGAACGCTTTTAAACTCAGAGGACATAGTCATGTGCACGCCTGACAGGCTTGACTTGTAAAGACATAGCACATAATATGGACAAAACAAAAGTTTAATATGTATGTATACGTACTAATTAAAATGATCTATTCGTTACTAATGCATTAAATAGTAAAAAAGAAATATATTACTTAGATTAAAAACATTATCACTTGAATAAGATTAGTGCACACAATAAGGTAAAGTACATAGACAATAAAGTAAGCATAGACATTAGGCCATCTCTGACGACAATAATTGTGCTAGATACCTACTTACAAAAAAAGAGGAACGAGTCTAAACCCACAACTAATATAAACTATTATTTACTCTTGATTTACATCATCTGTATATATATATATATAAAAACAGAACAGCGAGTCATTACTTTATACATTGAAGAATATATGAAGAATAAACATAAAAATTATTATAGGTAATATACGAAAAATACGAAAGAGCATTTTTATGAAAAAAAACGACATACTTTTCATAATCTTTTAATGCTTCATATATTTAATTTATCACCGCACATACATACAACGAAAAAAATCTAAGGAAGAAAAACCCGCTCAAGTGAGATGAAATATGTTTTATTTTTCGAATAATACAAAATCCATAAGAATTTGAAAATCAAACACATGTCGTTACAACAAGCAGAATAACGTCATTATATTAAAATATATATTTTGCAAATTTTTCAGTTCAAAATTCTATTAGATTATTAAATACATTGCTTATTCACAAAATTCATCTTATTTACTTGACTTTATCCGGATTGTCGTGTGCATTAATCGGAATTCAGAGATGTATATTTTGATATGCCTCGTAGCAAGTTTTGCTAAGTGAGTTGTTCATCAAAAAATGTATTAAAAAAGTAAAAAAATAAACTAATAAAAATGACAAAAGCTAAAGCATATTATTAGTAATGTATTAATGTATCGCTTTAAAGAATAAGGCGCTTATGATTTCTTTATGAAGCTGAAACACATGTCGTCAGCACGAAAAAAAATTTATTAAGGAACAAAGAAAACTACAGTTTTACATCAGTATGGGTTAACATGTGTTTCTTTAAATCTGCTTTTCGTGAACATTGATACCGACATTCTGAACAAGCGAAAGGTTTGACGCCAGTATGTGTAATCATGTGTAATTTTAAGCTTACTCTCCGTAAACATGTATAATGACATTCTGAGCATGAGTAGGGTTTGACGCCAGTATGAGTTAACATGTGTGATTTTAAATGCTCTTTTAGTGAACATTTATACTGACACTTAGAGCATGAAAAAACTTTGACGCCAGAATGAGTTAACATATGTTTCTTTAAATCTCCTTTTCGTGGACATTTATATGGACATTCTAAGCAAGAGTACGGTTTGAGACCAGTATGGATAACCATGTGCAATTTTAAATTTACTTTCTGTAAACATCTATATGGACACTCAGAGCATGAGAAAAGTCTGACGCCAGTATGAGTTAACACGTGTTTCTTCAAATCTGATTTACGTGAACATTTATATTGACATTGTAAGCAAGAGAAAGGTTTGACGCCAGTATGGGTTACCATGTGTAACTTTAAGTTGCCTTTCTGAGAACATTTATACTGACAATCTGAGCATGAAAAAAGTTTGAGACCAGTATGAGAGACCATGTGCTTATTTAACTCGCCTTTCCGTGAACATTTATATTGACACTCTGAGCATGAAAATGGTTTATTTCCAGTAATAGTTAAAGCGTGACTTTTGAAATGTCCTTTGCCCAAACTTTCACATTCACGCCTTGAATATGGCTGTTGTATTTTCTTTTGTGTGTAAGAATATTTGCTGTTATTTCCTGAATATGTAGATGGGCGTCTGCTGTCACCAAAATCTGAAAACAATTGCAATTTTATTTAATTATAATGATAGACATGATTTTCTGAAGAGCCTATTTATATATATAATCAGTAGTGAGAGCGTAGATGAATGTAGAATATTAGCGGCAGTCCAATAAGGCAATGAATTATTTAAGGATAAAAATAACTTTGGGATTAAGATATGGTAAAAATGGAGTATGATTAGAGCCATTCCCATTTAATAACTTTTATTTAATAAATATATAATAATAATAAGTTAATTTCGTAATCAGAATTAAAATAAATCAAAAGAATCAATTTCCATGTTGGTAAAGGAATCCAGACATTCCTGTTTTATACCAGGACAAGTAATAGTACAAGCAATTGTAAGAGTACGATTAGAGATGCTTGAACTTAGTACATGGTTTAATGTACTTACTAGATTCAGTTTCCATGTTGCGAAGGGAATCCAGTGATGCCTTCTTAATATCAGGACAGATAATGACAGCACTGGTCTCTGGAACAGCTTGCGCCTGTCCTGATTCATGATGGGTCTTGATGTATATTGGAGCTGAATATGACATTTCTCCACTACACTGTGGAAGATTAGAGATAACTCTATCAGCCTCTGGTGCCCTTCTGTATATGAAAGAACATGGTATTTCCTCACAATTTTCATTTTCAGTTCTTAGTTCTTCCTTTATAATTGGAACTTCGAGGAAGATTTTCTCATTTTTAACACCACAATACGATATTTTTTCACTACAACATGTAATATTACTAATGAGCCTATTAGACTCTGGTTCCAGTTTGGCTCTGACAGGAGATAATACCCCATCCCCAGTATGGAGGTCATCTTCTTCGTCTCCCGGTTCAACCTTGATATACACTGAAGAGATCTCCATCTGTTGTTTAACTCTTCATACGTCTATTTCTCCAGTATATTAATCACTTGCAATTATTACATTATAACTCCATGAAGTACCAGAATATTTAGTTCGGTCCATGTTTTAATGCTTATAATCGACGTGGGAGCTAAAAGAGGGTTATATCAATGCACGTAATGTTTTCTTGACAGAACGATTTAAAACTCAGAGGACGTAGTCATTATGTGCACACTTCTGGAGTTATCATTTGACGTGTTTGACTTTTAACAGCCTAGCTCATTATACATATATAATAAAAATTATCTCTTCGTTATACTATACGTACCAATTATAACGAACTATATTGGTTACATTAATTATTACCACAGGAATAAATAAAATCATACGGATGAAGGATCGAGTTATGAAAAATACATAGACAAAATACAAATATAGTCATAGACATTTAGCCATCGCTAGGAAAAATAATTGTAGTAGGTACCTACATAAAAGGGGAAACGAGTTTTTTTTTACCATCAGAGGTATTTCGCGAAACTTAGAACAGCTTAGGTTTTTGATAGATATTATACTGATGAACTTAAAACAAAATATAAATGAAATTTTCTCGGTCTAAGACTACTTAAAAGGAATACGTCATATTATGGGACACCCTGTATGTATATATACATATATATATATATATATATATATATATATATATATATATATATATATATATATATATATATATATATATAAATATATATATATATATATATATATATATATGTATATATATATATATATATATATATATATATATATATATATATATATATATATATATATATATATATATATATATATATATATATATATATACATATATATATTTATATATATATATATATATATATATATATATATATATATATATATATATATATATATATATATATATATATATATATATATATATATATATATATATATATATATATATACATATATATATATATATATATAAATATATATATAAATATATAAAAAAAATAAAAACTCTAAAAAACAGTTTGATTTTAATATTAAATATGTAGATTAAAATGGAGCTCTACAAATAAAACGCAAAATCTATAAACAAATTCAATGTATTTGACGTTATACAATTTTTCTTTATGTATGAGGCACAATGAAAATTTTTTTTTTTAAAATATTATCTTTTTTCAAAATTTAGTATAGAATAATTATTATGACTAAATAATTCATCGGTTCATATAGATTACACACAATTATCATATTATTTTTTTATATCTCAACATAGATGAAGAACCATATGGAAGTCTGGGCATTTACGGGATTACGACCGTCATGGGCTGGTTTAAGTGCACTTAACACACGTGTAACGTTCACCAATTCTACCCATGATTGATTCTTGGAAGTTGTTCTTGGAAGTCTTGGAAGTCTTGATACATGATCCAATTTTGAAACATTACACTTGAATCACTAGCGAAAAACATTTTGAGTGTGTCCAAATACTTGTCACAAATCTGGATTATCTCCAATTATATGAGTTATTTTTCATGTTACATTTTTATCAATATGAGCATGAAAATGGTTTCCTACTTACGGGAATGAGTGTACATGTGTCGTTTTAAACACCTTTTAGCTGTACATTTATATAGACACTCTACGCATGAGAATGGTTTCACCCCAGTGTGAGTTGACATGTGCTTTTTTAAATTCTCCTTACATGAACCTTTATACTGACAATCCAAACAGGAGAAGGGTTTCTCATTAGTATGAGTTAACTTGTGCCGGACTAAATTTCTTTTATCTGAACATTTATACTGACACTCGAAGCACGAGAATGGTTTTTCACCATTATGCGTTGCCATGTGTCGTTTTAATTGTGCTTTATCCAAAGATTTATAGTTACATTCTAAACATGAAAAGGGTATTGCACCAGAATGAGTAAACGCGTGTCTTCTTAAAGTTTTTTACGTGAACATTTATATTCACAATCTAAACAAAAGTAGGTTTTCTTAACAGAATGAACGATCATGTGTTTATTCAAATTCGTTTTGAATGAACATTTATACTGACACTCTGAGCAAGAGAAGGGTTTTTCACCAAGATGAGTTAACATGTGTCGTTTTAAAATCCCTTTTCGTGAACATATATATACTGACAGTGTGGGCACAATATTGGTTTCACGCTTGAATGAGTTAAAATGTGCTTTCTTAAAGTCCTTTTAAATTAACATTTATTGTTTGTAAAAAAATTGAGTTTATCAATCGACTTGTTTTCGAGTTTTGCGTACACAAACATACGAGAACTTTATTTTATACAAATACATTCAGTTATTTTTAATTTGGTACAAGTTAATAGGCTGTATCAGAGTAGCTAAAATGCCTCAGGTTTGCTATCCCTAGTCTTGATATTCCAACTTTTAAATTTTCCTTTTTTTAAATACCTAATGTCCAAGTTTTTTTTAAAAGCTTGACTGCAGATAAAATAATAAGGATTGGAAAGGTAAATGTTAAAAATAGATCACAAACACTAAGACTAATTGAAAGCTAATCTCTCTTGAATTTATTTAGCAATCGACGGATATCGAACCCATTACGCTAGTTTCGCAGTCAAGTGTTTACTCAACTACGCCACAGCGCCTATCTAAACTAACTTTAAAATTTAGCCAAGTCTTATGCAACACCGCTTATCATTGTTTTGCTTTAGCTCCAACTTTATGAGTTTTATAGCCAATTCCTACTTATGATTGGGTTTACTCTTTATGTTTAAATGGGATACGTTGCCTCTTCCCTAGTATGGAGAATATCTTCTTTATCTTTTGTTTCCGCTTTGATCCTAACTGAAAGGAGTTTCACTGTTCATAAATCATTTAGTGCCAGTCGACAAATTTTCCCTGTATTTTTTCACCAAATAAATGTACTTTAAGTATTATTATATATTATAAAGTTTAATTCTGTTCCGCATGTAATATTCATTTATTTAATTTTTATATATATACTCGGGCTGAGAGGTTATAATTATACGCCGCGATCGAACTAAAGATCTACCTTTGTGAAAATGAATCACTTCCTATCGTTTCTTGAGTAGATACCAATTTTTCTAAGTTACGTCGCATTATCTATACTTTTCTATTATTGTCAATGTTTCTCTTGAAATAGCGTCCGTGTCGCTTGAGTACAGTGGAGTTCAGTGCTAGATATAATAATAGTGTTTCAACGAAAATGTTTATGCCATGTAGGGATTTCCGCTTATGAAAGATCGGTTTAATGGTGTTTCTATAATCGCTGCGTATTTTGTGACTCCCAAACGGGAGCAGATACCAATATCTGTCAAAGTTTGGATGTGAAAACAACTATTGAATATATTGAATTAAGTTCACATTACTTACTGTATTAATTAACACGGATTTATAAAAGCACAAAAAAAGTTTCAGCTTGTCAATTAGACTACTGAAGAACTGATGGAACCCCCTTCAGTAAGGGTCAAGGCGAAACCGCAAGATGTGGATGTGGATATTCTTCATACTGGAGTAGGGGCATCATGCCCTGTTATACCCAAAAGCGAACCAGAAACCGATAGAGTCATCATTAATATTCCAATCTGTAAGAGAGATGTATCATATTCCGATTTAAAGGAGGAAATAACATACCCAGAAGTTCCAATTGTAAAGATCGAATACGAATCTTGCAATGAAGAGGGTGATGATGCTGGAGAAGGGACATCATCTCCTGACGTTAGTGAACCGTGTACCAGTGCCAAACTACAGTACGAGGAGGCAACTGGCAAGGTAGTGCCCTACACCGAAATCGATATTGAATATGCCAACATTAAACAAGCATGTTCGGAATCCTCTGGTATATTTAAAGCAGATCCCAGTGAGTAATACTAAATTCCTTTTGACCTATCATTATTTTTACTTATTTATTTTTTTACAAAAATGTTAATAAAATTAGTATATAACCACTCACCGAGATTTTTACGTCTACCGGTTTCGAGACGTACCCGTCTCTTCGTCAGGACAATCACTAACACAGCATGCAAACAATACTACCCTTTACCACCATAGCACCATTTACACACTCAAAACTACACAAAATGTCTAACACATGCGATTTTTGGTCGACCCGAAGACCAACATGCACTATAGTTTTCAATACAGACATGCGTTACGAGCCGAGGTTAAACGTATATTGTAGGGTAGTATTGTTTGAAGGTGAATATCTGAAATTCGTGAATATCGTGAAAAGGGTAGTATTGTTTGAAGGTGGTGAAGGGTAGTATTGTTTGCATGCTGTGTTAGTGATTGTCCTGACGAAGAGACGGGTACGTCTCGAAACCGGTAGACGTAAAAATCTCGGTGAGTGGTTATATACTAATTTTATTAACATTTTTGTAAAAAAATAAATAAGTAAAAATGACTAATCACAAAGTAAATGCTTTAAATATTAATAATATTGAGAATTATATCATTATTTGATTACATTTTTAAATACGCGTCAACACATTTCGTGTTTTAAGAAAAATATTTGCTTTATATTTATTAGTTGCCTTAGAAAATTCCCGTATGAATGACCCGTAAAATTTTTAGTTTGTTTTCATTTCGCGATTGGTTTTTATCTTTATCTTATTAATTGTTTTTATTTTAAAGATACCAACGATTCGAGTGAAGCTTGAAGCGTATGGCTAAGAACCTATGCAATTGAATATTTACATAAAACGTATATATTATTCTTATAGAGTAATTACCATAAATACGAGAGTAAAGTTTTTAAGCGAAAGCTTTCCGAACATAAAACTCAGTGATGTTTTAAAGCGATACTTATTTTATAGATAATAGATATAGAATTATTATTAATATAAATAATATAAATATATAATTATAGAATTATTATTAATATAAATAATTCAAAACCACGCGACGTAACATTGAATGTTGTTGATGATTCAAGATGATCCTATGGTATATATATATATATATATATATATATATATATATATATATATATATATATATATATATATATATATATATATATATATATATATATATATATATATATATATATATATATATATATATATATATATATATATATATATATATATATATATATATATATATATATATATATGTATATATATATATATATATATATATATATATATCAGTATATAAAAATGGCAGTTCAATAGTATTTTTAATAAAATTGATTGATGTTTTAGCCTTTTTTAAATAACATTTTCCGTTTCTTTTCAGATTCAAAGAGTATTAAAAAAACGCCGAAAAAACATTCCAAAACAAGGAAAATTATATCATGTTCTAAGTGTACATTTACATGTTCCATGAGAGCGATCTTAACTTCTCACTTGTTAACTCATATTGGTGAGAAACCGTTCTCATGTTTGGAGTGTCCATACAAATGTTCTGATAAATGGAGTTTGAAGCGACACATGCATATTCATACCAGTGACAAGCTATTCTCGTGCTTAGAATGTCAGTATAAATGCTCACGGAAAGGGGATTTAAAACAACACATGTTAACTCATACTGGTTTAAAACCTTTCTCATGTTCAGAGTGTCAGTATAAATGTTCAGATAAAGGGAATTTAAAACAACACATGTTGACCCATACTGGCGAAAAACGTTTCTCATGTTTAGAATGTCCGTGTAAATATTCAGATAAAAGGAATTTAAGACTACACATGTACACTCATACTGGCGAGAAACCCTTCTCTTGTTTAGAGTGTCAATATAAATGTTTGGATAAAAAGAATTTAAAACGACACATGCTAACGCACACTGGTGAGAAACCCTTCTCGTGTTCAGAGTGTCAGTATAAATGTTCAGATAAAAGGAATTTAGTCCGGCACATGTTAACTCATACTGATGAGAAACCATTTTCATGCTCAAAATGTAAGTATGTGTGCTCCCGCAAAGACCATTTGGAAAGACACATGATCACTCATACCGGGGATAAACCCGTCCACATTTAGATTTTCAATGTAGCCGTTAAGATAATAAGTTTGAACACTATTTCACTCCAAAGAATGAGTATTCATACTCTTATTTTATTCTAGGGATCATTATGTTGATACATTTATTGAATTGTTAGTGAAACAGTTTTTCATATATAGTTGTTATGTGTGTGAGTGCGCCTTACATATACAAATATAAACGTAGATTTTCATGACCTTCGCTTCTTTACTGAATTCGCTGCATACTGAATTTCAGATATCAATCAAACTGAAACTATTTGGAATAAACACTTGAAAACTACCCAAGTTACAGTATCACTTCACGATACATATACTTTGGCTAACGAATATATTTACTTTTTTGTACATCTCAAAAGATTTAAAACATTATCCTCAATAAACATGAAATTTTTTGCAAAAACCCTCTTTTTAATTAATCTTTCCCCATTCTTCAATATTTTATCCTAGCTACCCTACTGGGTTTATTCTACATGAATTACTAACGATTGATGGCGCCATGCACGACTGTTTTCAGTGTTCTTTTTGAAAACGTGACGTACCCTGAAATGTACATCCATAAAAAATTACCAGATCTTCACCTCTTCAGGCATATCCCCATTTATATAAACATCATTTTTTATTTTAAATAACCGCCGTTCTATATATATACTAATATTTGATATAAACGCAATCTGAATCGTTATGTTTAACGAAACGGCAAACGGCAATAATAATCCTAATTATATTTTCTACTCAATTTGTGTACTATTTTAAGGGACTCCGAATAAAACATAAAATAAATTCAAAATAATTTTGACGAATTTAAAATTATATTTTACAACAAATAATGCAATATGGGTATGTATGTAAAACTATATTGATAACACACGGTGTTTACTGATAAGCTTTGTTTTAAATCGAGGTTAGGTCTTAAGGTCTAAATTACAAAAATTAATATATTTATGGGGTTTTCTTTATTTTGTATGTACGTAGGTAGGTATTTGAGAATACAATTGTTACTTGGGTAGGTACAAACTATTTCAGAATTCGGTGGCGCTACTTTGTCTATACCTTTATCGATTGTCTATATCTTTCTTGAAATGGCGTAAACGTCATTTGAGGTTGGTGATGGATATAATATCATTTTAACGAACATCCAGAGTTTGTTCCTTGTTACTGTTAAGATTAAAGAATCCCTACTCATGGTTACTCAAGTATTAAAAATTAGTTTTATAACCAAGTATTAGTTGAATTGCAGTTCACTGTTATAATCTCTAAACGAGAGTACTGTCAAGTTTCGATGAGATAATTGAATACTGGATTAAACATTACTCTCATACTTTACACGGATTTATAACGTAATAATTTTAGACATTATTGATGTATTTTAGAAGTAGAGGCGAAGTTTGATGGGTAGAATATTGAATAACAGATGGAGCTCTCTTTAGTGAGGGTCAAGGTGGAACCGGGAGATGTAGATGTAGATATACCCCATTCTGGAGAAGATGCACTATATCCTGCTGTACTCAAAAGTGAACCACAGACTGATAAGATTCTTAGTAATATACCACACAATACTAAAGATGTATCATGTTCCGGTATAAAGGAGGAGATAATTTACCCCGAAGTTCCAATAATAAAGGCCGAACCGGAATCTGGTGATGAAGAACATACTAACCATACTTGGGAAAGAGAAACATGCCTCGCATCATTTCCCGATACGACTGAAGCGGGAACCAGTGCTAAAAAGTGCAACAAATTAACTAGTGCAGCAATGACGTGTAATGAAATAGAAATAGCTTATTCTGAAGAATGTTTGGATTCCTCTGGTATAATTACAGACACCAGTAAGTATCATCGTTTTTTCTCGTTATAATTCAAATGAACTTGAATTGTCGCTTTGATTGCGTGCGTTAGCACTGCCATAAATGGAATTTCCAAAAATTTGCAGATCAAATTTAGTATACATATGTCGTTTGCCTATTGAATACCTACGGACATATGGCATTACTTTACGGACAAATACCTGTTCCGTTAGGATTTTATTTCCTGTTAATTGGGTCCAATTGACTCGAGCGAATTTTGATTAAGGACTGAAATAACTACATATTTATGTATTTCTTTAAATACATAATTTCTTTGTTAATATGTGTTTAAATAATCAACTAATTAACGAAATCAAACGTAAAATTTTGTATTTGTTGGTTTTAAAATTTTACTTGTATTTATAGTAAATTAATTAATAATTCATTAAAAAATACATCTATTTTTCCTTAGCCGTTTTGAACATTTTAAAACAACTATTTAAACGCTAATTATTTTAATTACAGTGGCATTTTTTTTTAAATTTCTTTTCTGAAATATATTAGGGTATGCGTTTCTATATTTTCAGCGCAGTGATACAAAATTCTAACTCTGATGAAATAAATAATATTTAACGATGATTTAATTAAAACCAGTTATGTTTATTATAAAAACTATAATGTTTAAAAGATTATTTCTCAAAGATTATTCCCGTTTTCCAGATTTGGAGAAAATTAAAACCAAGCCAAAAAAGTTGGGTACTACAAAATCAACGAGAAAAAAATGCTCCAAAGATAAATTTATACGGCCAGTGGAAGAAAAATTAACGTCGGACATGCTACTAACTCAGACTGTTGAGAAACCATTCTCATGTCCTGACTGTCACTATAAATGCTCACGTAATAGCGATTTAAAACGACACATGGCAATTCATAATCTCGATAAACCCTTCTGTTTAGAGTGTCAGTACAAATGTTCAGATAAATGGGTTTTAAAACGCCACATGTACACTCATACTGGCGAGAAACCCTTCTCATGTTTAGAGTGTCACTATAAATGTTCACGGAAAGGGAATTTAAAACAACACATGTTGACCCATACTGGCGAAAAACGTTTCTCATGTTTTGAATGTCCGTGTAAATATTCAGATAAAAGGAATTTAAGACTACACATGTACACTCATACTGGCGAGAAACCCTTCTCTTGTTTAGAGTGTCAATATAAATGTTTGGATAAAAAGAATTTAAAACGACACATGCTAACGCACACTGGTGAGAAACCCTTCTCGTGTTCAGAGTGTCAGTATAAATGTTCAGACAAAAGGAATTTAGTCCGGCACATGTTAACTCATACTGATGAGAAACCATTTTCATGCTCAAAATGTAAGTATGTGTGCTCCCGCAAAGACCATTTGGAAAGACACATGCTCACTCATACTGGGGATAAACCCGTCCACATTTAGATTTTCAATGTAGCCGTTAAGATAATAAGTTTAAACACAATTTCAATCAAAATAATGAGTATTGATACTCTTATTTTATTATAGGGATTATTATGTTGATATATTTATTGAATTGTTAGTGAAACAGTTTTTCATATATATAGTTGTAATGTGTGTGAGTGCGTCTTACATATACAAATATAAACGTAGATTTTCATGACCTTCGCTTCTTTACTGAATACGCTACATACTGAATTACAGATATCAATCAAACTGAAACTATTCGGAACAAACACTTAAAAACTACCCAAGTTACAGTATCACTTCACGATACATATACTTTGGCTGACGAATATATTTACTTTTTTGTACATCTCAAAAGATTTAAAACATTATCCTCAATAAACATGAAATTTTTTGCAAAAACCCTCTTTTTAATTAATCTTTCCCCATTCTTCAATATTTTATCCTAGCTACCCTACTGGGTTTATTCTACATGAATTACTAACGATTGATGGCGCCATGCACGACTGTTTTCAGTGTTCTTTTTGAAAATGTGACGTACCCTGAAATGTACATCCATAAAAAATTACCAGATCTTCACCTCTTCAGGCATATCCCCATTTATATAAACATCATTTTTTATTATAAATAACCGCCGTTCTATATATATACTAATATTTGATATAAACGCAATCTGAATCGTTATGTTTAACGAAACGGTAAACGGCAATAATAATCCTAATTATATTTTCTACTCAATTTGTGTACTATTTTAAGGGACTCCGAATAAAACATAAAATAAATTCAAAATAATTTTGACGAATTTAAAATTATATTTTACAACAAATAATGCAATATGGGTACGTATGTAAAACTATATTGATAACACACGGTGTTTACTGATAAGCTTTGTTTTAAAACGAGGTTTGGTCTTAAGGTCTAAATTACAAAAATTAATATGTTTATGGGGTTTTCTTTATTTTGTATGTACGTAGGTAGGTATTTGAGAATACAATTGTTACTTGGGTAGGTACAAACTATTTCAGAATTCGGTGGCGCTACTTTGTCTATACCTTTATCGATTGTCTATATCTTTCTTGAAATGGCGTAAACGTCATTTGAGGTTGGTGATGGATATAATATCATTTTAACGAACATCCAGAGTTTGTTCCTTGTTACTGTTATGATTAAAGAATCCCTACTCATGGTTACTCAAGTATTAAAAATTAGTTTTATAACCAAGCATTAGTTGAATTGCAGTGCACTGTTATAATCTCTAAACGAGGTACTGTCAAGTTTCGATGAGATAATTGAATACTGGATTAAACATTACTCTCATACTTTACACGGATTTATAACGTAATAATTCTAGACATTATTGATGTATTTTAGAAGTAGAGGCGAAGTTTGATGGGTAGAATATTGAATAACAGATGGAGCTCTCTTTAGTGAGGGTCAAGGTGGAACCGGGAGATGTAGATGTAGATATACCCCATTCTGGAGAAGATGCACTATATCCTGCTGTACTCAAAAGTGAACCACAGACTGATAAGATTCTTAGTAATATACCACACAATACTAAAGATGTATCATGTTCCGGTATAAAGGAGGAGATAATTTACCCCGAAGTTCCAATAATAAAGGCCGAACAGGAATCTGGTGATGAAGAACATACTAACCATACTTGGGAAAGAGAAACATGCCTCGCATCATATCCCGATACGACTGAAGCGGGAACCAGTGCTAAAAAGTGCAACAAATTAACTAGTGCAGCAATGACGTGTAATGAAATAGAAATAGCTTATTCTGAAGAATGTTTGGATTCCTCTGGTATAATTACAGACACCAGTAAGTATCATCGTTTTTTCTCGTTATAATTCAAATGAACTTGAATTGTCGCTTTGATTGCGTGCGTTAGCACTGCCATAAATGGAATTTCCAAAAATTTGCAGATCAAATTTAGTATACATATGTCGTTTGCCTATTGAATACCTACGGACATATGGCATTACTTTACGGACAAATACCTGTTCCGTTAGGATTTTATTTCCTGTTAATTGGGTCCAATTGACTCGAGCGAATTTTGATTAAGGACTGAAATAACTACATATTTATGTATTTCTTTAAATACATAATTTCTTTGTTAATATGTGTTTAAATAATCAACTAATTAACGAAATCAAACGTAAAATTTTGTATTTGTTGGTTTTAAAATTTTACTTGTATTTATAGTAAATTAATTAATAATTCATTAAAAAATACATCTATTTTTCCTTAGCCGTTTTGAACATTTTAAAACAACTATTTAAACGCTAATTATTTTAATTACAGTGGCATTTTTTTTAAAATTTCTTTTCTGAAATATATTAGGGTATGCGTTTCTATATTTTCAGCGCAGTGATACAAAATTCTAACTCTGATGAAATAAATAATATTTAACGATGATTTAATTAAAACCAGTTATGTTTATTATAAAAACTATAATGTTTAAAAGATTATTTCTCAAAGATTATTCCCGTTTTCCAGATTTGGAGAAAATTAAAACCAAGCCAAAAAAGTTGGGTACTACAAAATCAACGAGAAAAAAATGCTCCAAAGATAAATTTATACGGCCAGTGGAAGAAAAATTAACGTCGGACATGCTACTAACTCAGACTGTTGAGAAACCATTCTCATGTCCTGACTGTCACTATAAATGCTCACGTAATAGCGATTTAAAACGACACATGGCAATTCATAATCTCGATAAACCCTTCTCCTGTTTAGAGTGTCAGTATAAATGTTCAGATAAATGGGTTTTAAAACGCCACATGTACACTCATACTGGCGAGAAACCCTTCTCATGTTTAGAGTGTCACTATAAATGTTCACGGAAAGGGGATTTAAAACAACATATGTTAACTCACACTGGCGAGAAACCCTACGCATGTTTACTGTGTCAATATAAATGTTCAGATAGAGGGAATTTAAAACAACACATGCTGACTCATACTCGTGAGAAACCCTTCTCGTGTTTAAAGTGTCAATATAAATGTTCACGGAAGGGGGATTTGAAACAGCACATGTTAACTCATACTGTAGAGAAACCTTATTCGTGTTCAGAATGTCAATATAAATGTTCCGATAAAAGGAATTTAAAAAGACATATATTAACTCATACTGGTGAGAAACCCTTTTCATGCCCAAATTGTCAATACAAATGCTCCCGCAAAGGCCATTTACAAACACACATCAAGTTTACACATGCTTGGATGAAACTTTTCCCTGTTTGAGTGTCAATTCAAATGTTGAGATTTTTAAATAAAAATGATTTTAAAATACATGGTCACTCATTTACTAGGACAAGTAACAGTAATAATCTTTAAAGCGGACTTTGTAGTTAATAATAATAAACCATATCCGCTCCCTAGGTGGAGCATATGGAGTCCCCAAACTGTCTCCAGGCTTTTCCGTCGGCTGCCAGCTCCCTTGTATCCTCCGAAGTCAAATCCGCGTCCCGAAGTTCTGACGAGAACTGCCGACGAATTGTCAGCAGTGGTCGTCCTGGGCGGCGCGAACCTGCGCCTTGTAAAAGAGGCAAGCTTGATGGCGGCTCTCAGATCTCCAGACAGCCTCATACTGTTAAATGCGGACCCTGGGAGTCCTAATCGCACTCCTGCCTTCTTTGTATTTAGACAGAAAAAAAAAAAAAAAATAAAAATAAAAAATATATATATATATATATATATATATATATATATATATATATATATATATATATATATATATATATATATATATATATATATACATATATATAAATACACATGCATATCATTGTTGAACTTATTTCAAAGTATATCACATTAGCAGGTCAGAAACCTTTATCATGTTTGAAATCAAAAACAACATATCTCGATTCGTACGACGTTAACACATATGAAATTAACTCATGGTTGAGAGAAACCATTGTACATTACGAGTGTCGATTTAATATTCCAATAATCAAATAATCAGGAATTTAAAATACATCTTTTGTCATTGTAGGCGCGAGCTAGTTCGCAAAGTAGATTATTATATTTTGAAAAATGTCTGCTCAAATGTATGATAAGGATATGGAAATTAATTGACTGACCTGTTTGTAGATCTACTGATTCTTCTAAGGAGAACTGTTATAAGCTGCAAACTCCACACTGCAATGTTCCTTGTGTATCGTCACTGTAACTTTGATTTATTTAATACTTTATATCGATTTAGCGCGGATTTGTTTAATATTTTATCACGTCGTTTTAGCGAGTTTACCGAACGAGTATACCGTACCAAGGCGAAACGAGTACTCCTTTAGCGAGATTTGATTAGCGGTTTCAACAAGCGTATCGAACCAACGTCAACAAAGTACTGAAAAATTGCAACAAAAATGTTACAATTTGCGATTTCGGAATCTTCAAAATGTGCGAAAGGGACAGGCTAGAGTTGTGTAGTTTTTAATAAAATAAAAAATCTTCTCTGTAACAATAATATAAATATGAAGTTCAGACAAAAAATTATCAAATGTTATGTGTGGTCAGTTTTACTTTATGGTGTCGAGGCATGGACCCTCAAGTTTAATATCACTAACCCCTTGGAGGCTTTTGAAATGTGGATCCACCGAAGGATGCTGAGAATATCCTGGACTGACATGATAAGTGACATTAAAGTGCTGCATAGAGCAAATGCGCAGAGAGAATTGTTCACAGCAATCAAGCTCCATAAAACTTTAGTCATAGAGGTGAAAAGTATGCCATCCTAAAACTGGTCACAAAAGGGAATATTGAGAGTCGCAGAGGGGTTGGAAGAAGGCCGCTTTCCTGGCTTCGGAACATTCGAGAGTAGACTGGGATGAGAGGTGTGCAGGAGCTGTTTCATGCTGCCCAGGACAGACAAGGTTTCTCCAGAGTGATCGTCAACGTAATGAAGAAGAAAAGAGTAGAATAGAAGGTAGGGATAGGGATCAATTTTGCACTGTGACACTTTATGAACGGCCTAACCACTTATACTGGGGAGAAACCCTTTTTATGTACGTATTGTCATTTCAAACGTTAGTATCACCGTCATTGAGGCTACATGTGGTATAACGCGACACGCAGAAATGGTTATCGTGCTAATTGATAATTTTATTGAAGAGCTTGACACCCGATATCACCAACGACACCAACGAAAATAAATGTGTGTCATAATCAGTTGCAATCACTGGGTTTGCAGCGGGAAGGGGAATGGAGCCGTATTTTACTAATAAAAAAAAAATGGACAGAATACAACTGGAACGTACGAACATTAAAAATATGGAGGATAACACCTAAGCATAATTTTTATTAGATTTAAAAAGAAAAAGAATAAATATATTTGTAACAGATAAATTGATTATTTCTACAATTTTCCTCATGCCTCATTTTTGTTATATGGGTGATTTTTTATTTATTTATAAACATTTATTTAAATCACAATTTATACATATTTAGAACTTTTTTTTTGCAGAGACCCACCAAGCCGCCACCTTGTGTGTCTTGTCGGTGGAGTTCTTTTTTAATACATTTTTATTGTTTTTAACGATTTTAACCAAATATAGACACAAAAAAGAGAAAAAATTAAGAATATAAACATTTTACAATTTTCATAAAATGAACTCTTGATCATTTACCCATTCCTTTATTTTGCCTTTGTTCCATATTTTATTTTGACCTCTAACATCCGTCGGCAACAAATTAAAAATGTTCGGAACGATATATTGCAGTGTTGGACTCCCATATTTATTGTTAATTCTTGGCAATTTAATAGCAAACAGAATTTTTTTTAAAACACATAAAATTCATAAAAATTCATGAAATCTTCATTTGAATCGATAGTACGGTATATATAATTTAATGTTTGAAGATTATTTCATTGAATTGTTGACTCAAATGGTCCATCCGCTTAGTCCAATTTTGGCATACACTTTCCAACATTTCGGCCGGTATCTCTCGAATAAATGTATGTATATATATATATATATATATATATATATATATATATATATATATATATATATATATATATATATACATATATATATATATATATATATATATATATATATATATATATATATATATATATATATACATACATATATATATATATATATATATATATATATATATATATATATATATATATATATATATATATATATATATATATATATATATATATATATATATATATATATATATGTATATATATATATATGTATGTATATATATATATATATATATATACATATATATATATATATATATATATATATATATATAAATATGTATATATATATATATATATATATATATATATATATATATATATATATATATATATATATATATATATATATACATACATATATATATATACATATATATATATATATATATATATATATATATATATATATATATATATATATATATATATATATATATATATATATATATATATATATATATATATATATATATATATATATATATATGGTTATTGATAAAAAAAAGTATATTCACAACAAGAATTACAGGATTTAACAGCATCTAACGGATTTGCAGATCTTAATAATCCTTGTGAGGATGTTCCAGCATTTGAAACATCCACAGAAACTGGTTGGGAGGAAGATCTTCTTTTTGTATCTCTTGAATCATCAGACGAAGAAATTGAACCAATTGTTCAAGAAATTCCAATTCCCAAGCCCACAATTCAAGGTGCATTTGCCAGCTTAAAGTGCCTCTCAGATTTTGCCTATACACATGAGGTCAAAGGTCTTTCACAGACTTTAAACTCTGTCCGCCATCAGTTGTGCAAGTACCAAGTGGAAAACGTAAAACAAATGACAATTGAAAATTTTTTCTCAAAGAAACAATAAATATTTTCATTTAAATTTAATAAAAAAATTACTTGTATTGGCACAAATTATTTTTTTTTCTATAATTTTTTATTTACCTGTTAAATTGAACACCTCCTTACATTGAACGTTTTATTCAGTGCACTAGTGGTGTTCAATCTAACAAACAGGTTTCACTGTATATATGAAAGGAGTGTAAGGCTGAACTAGGGATAATTGATTAATAAGAAGAGTTCTTTAATGTTGGTATGGACATATGGAGCGAATGGACAATGAAAATGACCAGGGCTTTTTTTTTAATCAAAAAAGGTCCCGGAAATCAAATATCATTTGATAAAAAATATATTGGCCAAACTGCGAGAAATTTAAAGATTAGAATTAAAGAACATCATAGCGGTCTTGTTAGTAATTATTTTTCGGAATTTTCAAATCACTCATTTCACTCTCATAGATTAAAATGATTACACCTTGTTCCATATAAAGGCCAAATTATGAATTATCTTGAAAATTAAGAAATCCAAAAAAAACTAAATTCTAATAAAAATTTATTAAATAATATATTGTTTCATAATTCTTCACCGTTGCTTTCCATTTTTCCTTTGTTTTCAAACTCCGCCCCTTGACTAACCCCCTCCCCCTAACTTTCCCCTCTCCTTATTTATAGAACAATTTTATATTTTAGTTATTATACATACCTGAATGATGGAAGTTTAACTTCTGAAACATGTAGTCTATAATAAAACTCAAGTGGTAAAAAACAAGTGTTTTCTTTAATCATTGATAAAATGATCATTGTTGATCGTGAAAATATTTAAATATAATTTGATTATTCATTACAATACGATATGTTTTCATTTTGACGAATTATATAAATATAGATTTTAATTATACGTAAGCACAAACATTATTTCCTGTAATTGATTTTGAAAATTGAAAAAAAATGATATCATGAATTGATTCGGCAGTCACTCTGTGGTAAAATCTATCTTTTTTATTTAAATTTTACTTAGTACATAACACCATTTCTTAAAATCTACTGTGACACGTGTTTCGATGCATTCCGCATCATTTTCAAACACCGTATACTCATACATAGAGTGAACGCTGTTGAAATGCGCTCCCTCAGACGAATGTGTGGAAAATCATTGTATGACATATTGACATTGTAGTAAAAACGAAGATGTAATAAAGGAATGTAATGCAAGGAAAGAAATGCAAGAAATAATTGAAAAGATTAGGAAGAGTTCTTTACGGTGGTATGGACATGTGGAGCGAATGGATAACGAGAGAATGACTAAGAAAACGAATGTGAGAGGGACGAGGACGTCCGAAAACCTAAAATCTGGTGGTGTCAAATGTCTGCGTAATCGGAGGGCGTGTGTGACTAGATGTATGGATGTGAAGGAAGCGAGGATTGTGTGTCAGGACAGAAGAATATGGCGTTCCATCCTCTCTGCTTACCCCTGCGACGAAACGGCGTGATGGTAACGAACACTTCATAGGTACATGTGTATTTTCTTTTTTAATATGGTAACTGAATAGCTAATATTGTTTTCTAATATGCATTCCCCAAAAATCCTGTTAATAAAAAAACTGTCTCAGACAGTGCTCAAATTTAGCATTTCTGAACTTTGAACATAGGTACTCAAAATACAGTAAAACCTCAATATAACGGACTAATATAGGGAAGGGAGTGTACGTAAAAACCGAAAGTCCGTTTTATAAAAATAAGTTTATTTTTTGACATCTCATCAAAGATGAAGAAGAATATGGAAGTCTGGGCATTTACGGGGCTAACGACCGTCATAGGCTGGTTTAAGTGATCACTTTACACACGTGTGACATTCACCAATTCTTCCCATTATTGACATCCACACTACTCAAATTCTTGGAAGTTCTATATATATGAACCAATTTAGAAACCTTTTCTGGCGTTTCTCATGTGTGTGATTATAATCCAGGATTCGGACCTCACATACTAATATAAGAGTTTCTGCTTAGTAAAAAGCTTCTTTACATCTCACCAATAGATAGATGTCTCTAGTGAAGTTCTAGTGATTCAAGAAGAAGGTTTCTTAATTGGTTCTTATATATAGAACTTCCGAGAGTTTGAGTAGTGTGGATGTCAATAATGGGTAGAATTTGTGAATGTTACACGTGTGCAAAGTGATCACTTAAACCAGCCTATGACGGTCGTCGGCCCCGTAAATGCCCAGACTCCCATATTCTTCTTCATCTTTGATGAGATGTCAAAAAATAATATGAAAATAACTCCTGTAATTGGAGATAATCCAGATTTTGTGAACAAGTATTTGGACACACTCAAAATGTTGTAGAATAAGTTTAGAATAAATAAATAAAACTTTTATTGAAAATATGAACAGTGTATTTAGATAAATAAACAATACTTAACACAAACTAAGTTCTATTTGTAATTATCATGGCCGTTAAAAAGTGTTACATGCGGGGACATTTGAATTTAACAGAATGTCTTAATTTTTTCTTAAATTTACATTTGACCTGATTTTTCTTACTTATATCCAAAGTTCGTTAAATAGTGTCCGCCTCCGTAGTGCAATAGTCGGCACACTCGGCTACCATACTGGAGGTCCCGGGTTCGATTCCCAGGTGGGGGTCAAATAATAAAAGTAATTTTTTCACTCTAATATTTACTCAATATTATCCTGACTGGTACCTGAAGCGGATGGCTGATCACCTTTCCTTCATATTTTAACGATCAAGATAACACTACGTTTTTATGATGCAGTGCCCTATGCACCATTGGGTCGAATAAGGATTAAACAAAATAATAATATTGAGAGGACGTTTTTATTTTTTTTTACATTTGACTTTGACAACACTTGATTTTTGTTCGTTATTTCTGAAGTTCGTTAAAAAGATGTCCGCAATATCGAGATTTATTTATTGTAGCTGCAGACAGTTGGTAGAATTCCATATTGAATTGTTGGGTAATATCGTAGTCATACAGGAGAAAGTGACCAAGTGCATTATTTTTTACAAAAACGTGATCATTGACTATTTGATATCTTACTAGCTTAATATTGCCCTGAAAAACATCCCAAAGGATTTTAAACTTGGAAGTATAATATGTTGACTTGGTAAAAATGACTAACTGCATTGGTGTTTATTTTCGTGCCAAGTTAAAGTGACTTAAGTGGCCCTCCTGAACATTTTACCTTTTGTTAGTTGGTCACTTTCTCCTGTAATACTACGATATATTCAAAATTAAACACGGTTATTGGATTGAATTCTACTTTTATTTACATATATCGCTCACTCCTTTCAAGAACGTCATAAATCAAAAAACTTGATTTTTCAGGAGAATGTTTTTAAAGTTTAAAAATATAACACAATGTATTAAAAATAAATATTAAGCCACTTATAAATTTTTTTACTGTGCAACAGATCTTTTAGGTAAAACCTGAAGGCTTTTTCTCCAGTTGAAAAATATTTAGTAAATTTCAAAAAATAATTAAACAATGCCTATTCTTCAAAATGCAAAAACAACACTTTCTTCCCTGTAGCGGGTAAATATTAAGTTAAATATAAGCCTCTTTTGCTGGGATATAGTACATTTTCTGGGCATTCCGAAAACATGCACAACTGAAAAATGATGATTTTGGATTTACGACGTTCTTGAAAGAAGTGAGCGATATATGATAATATGTGACGCGTTTCCTCTTATTACGACATTATCAAACACTCTTTATATATGTCAATAAAAGTGGAATTTAATCTAATAACAGTGTTTAATTTTAGATAAATTACCCAACAATATCAAGACTTTATTGCAATCTATTTTTTTAAAAATTATTTCCAGGTCTATTCTGTTGCTACCATTTTAGGTTTTAAAATTGAACTAAATAATGTAACGCGATACTCCAAATATATACATCAGCCGTGAACCATTAATTTAGTGAAGGAATTCTAATTGGTGTGAAGTTTTGCGGTGCAAATGTGAGGATTTTGGGGAATTTTTCAAAAATGCGGATGGTGTAACCGTGCGAGGGAGAATTTGAGGCTCGGAACCTACTTTGGCGCCTCTCTGGCGCCTTGCGTTTTTCAAGCATGGGAAAATTAACTAATTTAATTAATATAAGAAAATTAACTAATCTAATTTATATAATATATTTAATTAATAATAATATTTAATTAGTGTAGTGCCATTTTACGAAAATGGCACTATACTCGTATACATTTTATAATAATTATTATTAGGTACAAACATACTGTTTGTTGATTTGGGGTCAACTTTGAGGATTAATATGAGGATTTCAATATAAATATAAAAATAAGACCAGTGTACAAAATTGGTTACGTATTACGTATTTCTAGCTCCTGATATATCGATTACTCCTTTCAACAACGTCATTTATCATAAAACTTTATTTTTCAGGAGATCGTTTTAAAGATTAAACAATTTTAAAATGTATTAAAAATAAATATCAAGCCACTTGTTGAACTTTTTACTGTGCAACAGATCTTTTCAGGTAAAACCTAAAGGTTTTTTCTCTGTTTGAAATATATTTAGTATTTTAAAAAAATAATTAAGCAATACCTTTTCTTCAAAATGCAAAAACAACACTTTCTGTAACGGGTAAACATTAAGTTAAAAATATTCCGCTTTTGCTGGGATACATTACATTTTCTGGGCATTCCGAAAACCTGCACAACTGAAAATCGATGATATATCGCTCACTCCTTTCAAGAACGTCGTAAATCAAAAAACTTGATTTTTCAGGAGAATGTTTTTAAAGTTTAAAAATATAATACTGTACGCGACGCGGCGACTAGGCAATCGCGCCGCAGCACAAAGTACTGTAGATGCCGCAGGTGCTGGCGTCAGCGCAGAGCGGCCGGGCAAGTCTCAGTCCGCGGCCGCGCTCGACGGTGAATCTACCCGCGTAGAGATCCACCGAAAGCCCAGAGATCCCTTGCGATCGCCGGCGAAGGCGGTATGTAGCACCGGCAGTCGCAACCTGCACGCAGCAGGCAACCGGGTCGTAAGTCCGGTATCGCTCCGTCGGGTCGTCGCGGCGGCTCCGTCGTCGTCCAGTCCGGGTGCAGTCAGCTCCAAAGTAAATCCGAGTCCAAGTCCAGGGGGTAGCGGCGGTCGAATGTTCCTGAGGGGCGATGAGTCCGGGCGGGCAGCGAAGTCGGGAAGAAGCGGGGCGGAGAGAAGAAAACGCAGCGGTAGTCGGTCGAAATCTGATTTATTAAGCTGAATGTAGCCCTATATATACCCGCTCTGGGTGCCTCGCCGTAGCGCCGCCCGGCCGTGCCTGACCAATCGCGGAGGGGGGTATGTCCGCCAATCACGGCGTAGAGGGAGCGAGGGCATTCGCGTACCGTCTCCCTCTAGCACGTATAAGGACATCCCCACTCCGCTACTTCGGCGCAGTCGAGCGCGCACCACAGAGCAGTATACACTTTACAATTTATTCAGTCTATAATAATGTCTTAAAAATAGCTTAATCTAGCCTAGAGCTAATTTCTCCCCTCGGTATGGGCAAAGACCACCCCCGAAAGCGGCACATTTCAGTCTTTATTGAGGGGGTAGTACATTGCTAACACATACCGAGGTCCCTAAGCTAATTAATTCTATTTCTAAGTCTACATTTTCTTTACGTCGGCTACACTCCCCCCTGCCGAGGAGGCATCCTTGCGCCGACGTCGTCTCCCAGCAGCAATACGGCGAGCTTGATGGCGGGTCTCGTGTATGTTCCGGCGGCTGTCTGGACCCTGGCGCTCCTCACTTGTCCGTCCTTCCCCGGGGTGACTGCTATGACGCGCCCCCGCGGCCATTCGTTCCGCGGCAGGGCTGCGTCCGTGATCACCACGATGTCGCCGACCCTAATAGGTGCGGCAGCCTGTTGCCACTTTCGCCTCTGTTTGTCTGATACTCCCGCATCCATCTCTTCCAGAAAGCATCCGCTAGCTTCTGTGCCACGCGCCATTGCTTCTTCAGGCATATCCCCGGCGGTACGCCTTTGTAGTCCGCCAAATGCGGTTGGGCCCCGCTCGACCCGATGAGGAAGTGCATCGGTGTCAGAGGGGCGGCGTCTCGGCTATCCAGCGAAACATGTGTCAGGGGGCAAGTATTAACTGTATACTCGGCCTCCGCTATCGCCGTCATTAGCGTCTCCTCCCGAGGGTACTGTTCTTTAAGTATTGCCATCAGCGCCCTCTTTACTGACCGGACGAGCCGTTCCCAGGCTCCCCCCATATGAGGTGCCGATGGCGGATTGAACACCCACTCGATTCCCCTCTTCGTGGCCTCGTTTTGGAGCTCGGGATCCTCAGCCATTCCTCTCATGGCGTCCGCGAGCTCCTTGTCAGCTCCCCTGAAGTTAGTGCCGTTGTCCGAGTATATGGTACTAGGGTGCCCCCTGCGAGCGGCCATCCTTCTCAGCGCCTGTATCGTCGAGTCGGTGCTCAGTGACGGTGTGACTTCTATGTGCACCGCCCGCGTCACCATACACGTAAACAGGGCCCCGTACCGTTTCTCACGTCGCCTTCCGATCGTGACGTGTACGGGCCCGAACATGTCCACCCCGCAATGGGTGAACGGCCTGACGTGATGATCCAGGCGGCCGACTGGCAATTGTCCCATGAGCGGCGGCTGCGGTCGCGCTTTCTGCATCCTACAGAAGCGACACTCGTAGATTACTTTCCTCACATTGGTCCGCAGTCGGGTGATGAAAAACTGTTGTCTAATCTCGCCGAGTGTTCGCTCCGTGCTTGCGTGCAGTCGCGACTCATGGTAGTGCCGGATCATCAATCGGGTGTATGCGTGTGCGCCGTCTAATATTACTGGCGCCTTCATGGGCTCGCTCACAGCGGGCGCTTTGGTTATGCGCGTCCCCATTCGCAGGACGCTTTCGTTATCTAGGAACGGGGTCAGCCCTATCAAGCGGCTCCCCCGCGGGAGGCACTCCCCCCGTCTGATTGCAGCTATCTCGGCTTGGTAGCTGTCTTCTTGGCATATCCTTATCCATGCCCTTTCTGATTCCTCGAGCTCCTGGACCGTGAGCGTAGCGCTCCCCGGACTCCTTTTTCGGCACCGATTTACAAACCGCAGTACCCACGCCGTAGTCCGGATTAGACGTCTCCAC
Organism: Brachycentrus maculatus; assembly: GCF_059751285.1. Taxonomy (NCBI): domain Eukaryota; kingdom Metazoa; phylum Arthropoda; class Insecta; order Trichoptera; family Brachycentridae; genus Brachycentrus; species Brachycentrus maculatus. The sequence goes on along the minus strand of NW_028281039.1, from coordinate 186,797 downwards.
GACGAAAACCGTAATTCGTCGGGGAGCATTGTCATAACGATAGCGCTGTCCGCGCACTTAAGCTCCACTTCTGATTGAGATGCTGCCGTCGTCACCTTGAGCGGCGGCCATTCATCCCTTCCTCTTCTAATAAATTCTGGCCCGCTGAACCATACACCGGTCGGCGATATGTCCGGTATCTCGCCGTCTCGTGTCCCGAGATCAGCCGGGTTCTGTTTCCCTGGAACCCACCGCCACTCACGAGCCTTCGTGAGCTCATCTATCTCCCCCAGGCGGTGGGCCACAAACGGCGTGTAGATGCGGGAATCGCTCCGGACCCAGCACAGCACCGTCATGGAGTCCGTCCAATAGAATGTTTCCCGCAGTTGTACGCCGCATTCCTTCTTGATGGTTGCTGCTAGCCGCGCAGCTATAAGCGCGGCCTGCAATTCCAGGCGTGGAATTGACAGCGCCCGTAACGGGCTCACCCGACACTTGCTGGCCACAAATGTCGCCCTTTTCCCGGCGGCGGTGTCCTCTACGATATACGCAACGGCGCAGCTAGCTTGTTCCGATGCGTCGGAAAACACGTGCAGCTCTACCTGCTGGCCCTTGCTCGCCACGCGCCGCGGGATGGCGCACTCGGTCTCGCGCAGTATGTTTATCCAAGTGCGCCACTTATCTGCCTGTTCTATGCTTATCTCCTCGTCCCACCCTATGTGGGATCGCCAGATATCTTGCAGTAGAATCCGTGGGCGTATCGTCAAACACCCGACGAACCCGAGCGGGTCGAATATGCTCATGACCTCGCTCAGGATTTTCCTTTTCGTTGGCCTCCCGGCCGGGACCTCCCGTGACGCCGCAAACTTGAAGCGGAACTCGTCAGTCACCGGGTCCCATTTTATCCCCAGAACTCTCTCAGTCGTCGAGGTTCCGCTGATAATGTCTCGCGCGCACTTGCCCCTCAATTCCTCGGGGATTGTTTCTAGGACTGCGGGATCGTTACTCGCCCAGTTCGCGAGGGTAAACCCGCCCCGCTGTAGAAGTTCGCAGACCTCTCTGCGCAATCGAATCGCATCTGTCGTGCGATCCACAGCATCCATGTAGTCGTCCATGTAGAACTTTCGAAGCACGGCATCTCTGGCGGCGGGCATGTCCTGCCCGTGGTCTTCCGCGACCCGGTTCCGCACATATTGGGCGCTGCTCGGGGAACATGCAGCGCCAAACGTCATAGACGTCATAACCATCTCCCGAATTTCCTCGTCGGGATTATTTCGCCAGAGGAACAGCTGCGCCCGCTGGTCCTCCTTCCTTATCTTTATTTGGAGAAACATCTCCCTTATGTCCGCCGCCAGCGCGACCTTCCCCTCGCGAAATCGCATGATATTCCCCACAAGCGATGAGAGGAGATCCGGTCCATTGGCCAACATGCCATTCAATGAGGCCCCGTTACAAAAGCTGGCGGCGTCGAACACAATACGTAATTTGTCGGGCTTGTTTACGTTTGTTACTGCGAAGTGGGGGAGGTACCATCGCCCACTCGAAGTGTCTTCTATTTCGGCCGTTGCCAATTCCCGCGCGTACCCCTTGGCGAGATATTCTTCAATCTTCCTTCGGTAGGCCCCGGCGAATTGACTATCCTTTCTGAACTTTTTCTCCAAGCTTGAGAAGCGGTTCAGCGCGATACGGCGATTGTTTTCCAAACAAGGCCCGCCTTCCTTCCATAGAAGCCCCGTCTCGTACCGCCCTTCAGGTAGGAAACGGGTCGTAGCCTTCATGACCTCTATGGCTTGCGCCTCCTGGCGCGATATTTTCGCTGCAGCGCATATTCCCAGCGCATCCGCAGCATAGTTCCGCTGGACTAGCTCTTCCAGCCTCTGGTCCGCACTTAACGCCATCAGTGTATTGACGCAAGTCTGGCGGAATCGCCCCCCATGAACGACCGTTCCCAGGGCCGTCTCGGAGGCGATGTAGTTCCCGCAATTACGCGCCTCTCTTGACACAATAAGTGAGGCGTTGTCCTGGCCGATCAGTAATTGCGGGCGCACATGCTGCACCCTACCATCTATACTAGCCACCGGTTGTGGCGGTAGATGCAGCTTCCGAATCGTGTTTGCACGGAGCGAGAATTGTCCCTTCGCAGTCCCGCGCACCTCCAGTGTCACCTTCCTCGAAGTTGCATCGGTAACGCACATCCCGCCAGCACCGTGAATCCTCAATCCTCGGGCACCCCCTGGTTCCGCGATGTCGTTGGCAATCTTCGAGTCCAGCAGTGTTATGGTTGATCCCTCGTCGAGCAATGCATAGACGTCCGCTTCTCCGCGCGGACCGCTTAGGGTGACGGGGATCACCTTCAGGAGCACTGGCTCCTCACGAGCGTGCGTGCTCGTAACCAAGTTGTAGACTCGGGAACTGTGTCCGGAGTCGATGTTCCTTTCGCTCGTACTCGCGGCTTGTCTCTCGTCCGCGAGTGGTCTAGCGCCCCCGGTGCCGGCAGCAGCGGGCGAATCCCGGCGGGCGCTGCTATCTGGCGCTCTTATGTCTGAGTCGGATCGAGCTTCGCGCACTTCGGCTCGATCCCTCGTATGAAGTGTTTTGTGGTGCATTCGGCGGCACCCATCGACGCCGCACTTCCTCGTATTTTTGCAACTCACATACCGGTGAGTATTCGCTAGACACGCGTAGCACAGATTTTTCCGTCGCACTATGTTCCATCTCTCTGTGACACTACACTCTAGATACTCCTGGCAAGATTGCAACCAGTGGCTCTGTCCGCACAAAACACATGACACGACACTATTCACATTTTTCTCCACAGAAATCACTGTATGCACCTGCTCCCGCTTGTGAGGCTTCTCGCGCTGTCTGTCTTTTCCGCTATATACGTGCGGCTCTATACCGCCGCCTATCATTGCCGATTCCGTCATGTCTTCCAAAAACAGCGCGAAATCCTTCGCGGTGGGCCTTGTGGGGTCTCCCCTTCTGCTATACCACCATAGAAACTTCATACACAGCGGCAACTTGCTCACTAGCTCGCTTAGCAGCTGAGGCGTCGACATGTAGTCCCCGCCGAAGCTTTCCAAGGTCGCTATCGCGTTCCGAACTGCACTCGATAGGTCCACTAATGCCTGCGTCGATCCGTCGTTCTGTATGCAGCGGAGTCTTCTCACCTTTTCCAGTAGAGATGACACAACGATGTCCGGCTGACCGTAGTGAAGTTCTAACGTCTTCATTATGACGCCTACTTGGCTCGGGTCCACGAGTAATGATGATACCGATTCTCTAGCTCGTCCCTTCAATGCGCGTTGTAGACGCAGGAGGTTCTCCGGATCCGAAAGGCAGCACATCTCCGTCGACTGAGTGTACTGCGATTTGAACGTGGCCCATTCCTGCGGCTCTCCGGCGAAGACGGGTAAGTCCTTGGCAGTGGACTGGCGCGCGATCAAAGCGCCGACCCTGCTGACGTCTTCTGGGACTGAAGCCGGGCTCCTTCCTTGCGAAGCCTCTAATAGTACCGCCATCCTCGATAATACTGTCATGATGTTGTCCATGTCTGTTGTACGCGCCGCGGGCTCGGGATTCGCGTCCGCGCGTCCGCGGCTGCTCTCGACGTCTCGTAGTGTAGCGTATTTCGAACTTGCGTTCTTAGCCTTTGGACGGTGTCCTCTGACGAATCCGATTCGACAGAGTCTCCTTCCATTGGCGGTTCTTCTCTGGGTGGTGTGCCTCCTCTCCCTGAGCGAAGCGATGGGGTTCTCGAAGTCATCTCTAGGCGCTCTGCGGTGAAGATCCGGCTCGAAGGACCAACTTGTACGCGACGCGGCGACTAGGCAATCGCGCCGCAGCACAAAGTACTGTAGATGCCGCAGGTGCTGGCGTCAGCGCAGAGCGGCCGGGCAAGTCTCAGTCCGCGGCCGCGCTCGACGGTGAATCTACCCGCGTAGAGATCCACCGAAAGCCCAGAGATCCCTTGCGATCGCCGGCGAAGGCGGTATGTAGCACCGGCAGTCGCAACCTGCACGCAGCAGGCAACCGGGTCGTAAGTCCGGTATCGCTCCGTCGGGTCGTCGCGGCGGCTCCGTCGTCGTCCAGTCCGGGTGCAGTCAGCTCCAAAGTAAATCCGAGTCCAAGTCCAGGGGGTAGCGGCGGTCGAATGTTCCTGAGGGGCGATGAGTCCGGGCGGGCAGCGAAGTCGGGAAGAAGCGGGGCGGAGAGAAGAAAACGCAGCGGTAGTCGGTCGAAATCTGATTTATTAAGCTGAATGTAGCCCTATATATACCCGCTCTGGGTGCCTCGCCGTAGCGCCGCCCGGCCGTGCCTGACCAATCGCGGAGGGGGGTATGTCCGCCAATCACGGCGTAGAGGGAGCGAGGGCATTCGCGTACCGTCTCCCTCTAGCACGTATAAGGACATCCCCACTCCGCTACTTCGGCGCAGTCGAGCGCGCACCACAGAGCAGTATACACTTTACAATTTATTCAGTCTATAATAATGTCTTAAAAATAGCTTAATCTAGCCTAGAGCTAATTTCTCCCCTCGGTATGGGCAAAGACCACCCCCGAAAGCGACACATTTCAGTCTTTATTGAGGGGGTAGTACATTGCTAACACATACCGAGGTCCCTAAGCTAATTAATTCTATTTCTAAGTCTACATTTTCTTTACGTCGGCTACAAATACAATGTTTTAAAAATAAATATCAAGACACTTATTGAACTATTTACTGTGCAACAGATCTTTTTAGTTAAAACCTGAAGGTTTTTTCACCATTTGAAAAATATGTAGTGTATTTAAAAAAATAATTAAACAACACCTTTTTTTCAAAATTCAAAAACAACACTCTCTGCCATGTGGCCGGTAAATATTAAGTTAAAAATATTCCGCTTTTGCCGGGATATAGTACATTTTCTGGGCATTCCGAAAACATGCACAACTGAAAATCAACGATATTTGATAAATGACGTTGTTGAAAGGAGTTAGCGTAATGTAAACACGACTAGTTTCGAGAACGTCTGCGTAGATATTAATGGTTTGTGAGAACTAAAATCCGTGATATATCGTTGGTTATTCGAAAAATACACCGTGAATCTAGAATCACGGGTGACTTTCGTCTAGAGGAAGACCAAAGAATTCACGGATGCTGCAGTAAGATAACATGATTCGAAGGCATGGCCTAGGTGACGTTGTCCATGATAGAAGGACCTACAACCTGAGGACGATGAGAGCTGTCTCCAACAGTCTACAAATACAATAAGGTAGGATGAGTAAGAAAAACAAGAGATTATATTTTCAATAATACATGTAAGATCAGTTCTATTTTAAGAGTAATAAATAAATAATTCCGTATCCATGGGCCCTAAATATTCAGCATAGGAAGTGGGCGTGGTACAAGATCCTAATTACCCGGGATTCACAGTTCTGAAGAGACAGACAGTCACAATCTTGAGTCACAAATGACTTCCCTCAGGGTTGTCACGATAATATTTTTATGTATTATACACACATAAATTTTAATGTATATATATATATATATATATATATATATATATATATATATATATATATATATATATATATATATATATATATATATATGAATTACATGCAATTATAGTAACTTTATTAACTTTATTAAAACTAGAAAGGAATGTAAGGCTGAACGAGGAATAATTGAAAAGATTAGGAAGAGTTCTTTACGGTGGTATAGACATGTGGAGCGAATGGATAACGAGAGAATGACTAAGATTATATATTTGGCGAATGTGAGCGGAAAAAAAGAACGAGGACGACCGAAAAAGACTTGGCACGATCAGATCAATCAGAACCCTAAAATCTGGCGGTGTCAAAAGTCTGCGTAATCGGTAATGTATGACTAGATGTATGGATGTGAAGGAGGCGAGAAGGGAATGTCAGGATAGAAGAGTGTGGCGTTCCATCCTCTCTGCCTACCCCTGCGGGGAACGGCGTGATGTTAGTAGTAGTACGGCTGTCTAAACTTAAAACACAGTAAGGGACATTTTTTTGTAGTACTACTTATGCATTTTTGGACCAAGTAGAATCTACTTGGTCCAAAAATGCAAAAAAAACGTACTACAAAGAAATGTCCCTTACTGTGTTTTGAGTTTGGACAGCCGAGTAGTAGTATAGTAACTTTAAACATAAAGAGTAAATCCACTCACGAGTAGGCAAAGGCTATGAAACTTATCCAAATCTACTTGGTCCAAAAATGCAAAAAAAACGTACAAAGAAATGTCCCTTACTGTGTTTTGAGTTTGGACAGCCGAGTAGTAGTATAGTAACTTTAAACATAAAGAGTAAATCCACTCACGAGTAGGCAAAGGCTATGAAACTTGTAACTTACTTTGAAGCCTGAGTAGGGACATGATAAGCGGTGTTGCATAAGCCCTAGCTAGATTTCAGAGTCACTTGGACGTTAGGTAATTAAAAAAAAAACGATTTGTCCGTACCTCTGAAAATATAATGCGGACACGTCATTACGATCGCGCCCTGTTGTATTTTTTTGGTTCGTTGTTGAGTAATTATCATCTTCTTTTTGGTTGTAACTGGAACAGGAGAATAACGTTTCCAGGGCTGTTAGTGTTGTAAGTCAACTCATCTCAAATTTATGTGATTTATGAGTGCGTTCATCATGTCAGGGTTGACACTCGACACGGTAGTGCAGTGGAGCTATATCGCTCACTCCTTTCAAGAACGTCAAAATTAAAAAATCAATTTTCAGTTGGGCATGTTTTCGGAATGCCAAAAAAATGTACTAAATCCCAGCAAAAGAGGCATATGTTTAACTTAATATTTACCCGCTACAGGGCAGATAGTGTTCTTTTTGCATTTTGATGAAAATTTAATTATTTTTTAAAAATGTAATAAATATTTTTTAAATGGAGAAAAAACCTTCAGGTTTTACCTAAAAACATCTGTTGCATAGTAAAAACTTCAGTAAGTGGCTTCATATTTATTTTTAATACATTATATTATATTTTTCAACTTTAAAACGATCCCCTGAAAATCAAGTTTTTTGATTTATGACGTTCTTGAAAGGAGTGAGCGATATATTCGATTATTTTCAACATAATGTGAAACCATGTTGACATAACCAACCATAGTCAGACGTTTTTGAAGCGGCCTTTTGTTGTTTTATATTTTTAATGAAGAGAAATATTTGTGTTTTTATTATTTACACAAATATTTAAAATTTCATACTATTTCTGTGAGCCTAAGCGGCTCATTATTAGAAAAAGGTTTAAAATTGTAGTCCACCTCCGAAGTGTAATGGTCAGCACGCTCAACTACCGTTCTGGAGGTCCTGGGTTCGATTGCCTGTTGGGCGGGGGGTTAAATAAAGATAAGTGATTTTTTCACTCTAATATTTATTTAATATTACCCTGGACTGGTACCCTGAAGCGGATGACTGATCACCTTTCCTTCATGTGTTGACGATCACGATAACACTGCGTTTATATGATGCAGTGCCCTATGCACCACTGGGTGCAGATAAGGGTTAGGTATATCAAAATGTGGTAGGGTAGTGAAATCCTGAAATCAAATTTTCTGGCGTTTCTCATGTATGTGATTATGTATTATAATCCAGGATTCGGATCTCACATACAAATTAAAGAGTTTCTGCTAAAAAAAGGCTTCTTTTATCTCACCTATAGATATGTCTCTAGTGAAGTTCTATTGATTCAAAAACAACGTTTCGAAATTGGTTCATGTGTATAGAACTTCCAAGAATTTGAGTAGTGTGGTTGTCAATAATGGGTAGACTTGGTGAATGTTACACGTGTGTAAAGTGATCACTTAAAACCAGTCTATTTCATTGCTTTGGTTTATGAAAGAGAAAATGTTTGGTTCAAGGACTTTGTACTACTTTAAACAGGATCTTTTTAAAAGGATCAGGACTTTATGAAGAGATGCATGAACGTGGAAGAGGCGAAGAATGTTTGCAAAGACAGAGTGGTGTGGCTTTCTATTCTCTCTGCCCACCCCGGCGCGATGGTTAGTTAGTTAGTTAGTTAAACAGCCTCCGCACCTCGCAAGGACGGTGCAACTTCCTGCTCAGATGGGAAACATTTCGCTCACTCCTTTCAAGAACGTCACAAATCAAAAAACGACAATTTTCAATTAAGTATGTATATTTTCGAAATGCCCGAAAAATGTACTATATCACAGCAAAAGAGACATATTTTTCACATAATATTTACCCGCTACAGGGCAGAAAGTGTTGTTTTTGCATTTTGAAGCAAATGTATTGTTTAATAATTTTTTCAAATAAATTAAATATTTTACAAATGGTGATAAAACATTCAGGTTTTACCTAAAAATATCTGTTGCACAGTAAAAGTTTAATAAGTGGCTTGACATTTACTTTTAATTCATTGCATTATGTTTTTTAACTTTAAAAACGTTCTCCTGAGTAATCAACTTTTTTGATTTATGACGTTCTTGAAAGGAGTGAGCGATTTGTCTGAGTGATCCTTCTTTTGCCAACTCCACGATTCCTTCTGTACATGAGGGTCGTACCAGGTACCTACACCTTTATATTATTACAAGATTCAAGACGAGGATACACTTTTGGTTAGAAGAAAAAAAAAACATAAATTGTCACTTAATTTTCGGTAAATTAATTTATGTATTACTTGTTAAATAATTAATTAATTTATGTATTACTTGTTAAATAAATCACAGATTTTTTGAGTCTACTAAATTGTATTTTATTCTTAACCCGTAAGCTGCGGATCGCATCTATTGTCGTTTTTTATAGAAGTACCGTTGACTGCGGATCGCATGCATAGTCGTTTTTCAACTTTACGTACTTATATCAACACCTGTGGATAATTTTTTGCACTTAAATTTGATTCGAGGCATGGACAAATTAGTTCTCTTTGATTTATTGTCATAAAATATAAAAATTATTTTAATTTAGTGTCAACTTTATCGTGAATACTTCCGGTCGGCTCGTGCTCCGCAGATACGACAGCCGCGTCTTCTATACAGCCGCCATACTTTAGGCCGCGAGTCCGTAAATGTTAATATTTTTGTGTAAATACACCATAAAAACATAATAAGTAAAGTGCATTGTGTACTGTGAACATCTATGATGGATATCCGAAAGTTTCACTACAAAAAATAGGCAAAAATATGCTTTTTTTGTCAAAAATATTATAATGTAAAATAATCCAGCACGGGACGGAAAGTTTGACACTCGAAATCGAGCCGCTTAGAGGTTAAAAAACATTTCAAAATTATTCGTTTCGTTTGTATTAAAACATTCGTTTGAAAATGCAAACTAGGCGAAATATTGTCACAATATTAATTTTTATGTGTGTCGGGTTGTGGTCCCGTGGCTAGTGTCGCGGACTCTTAAGTCAGAGTTTCTCGGTTCGAACCCACTCTACCACAATTTGTTACCTATTTCTAATAATGAGCCGCTTAGGCTCACAGAATTAGTATGAAATCGAAATATTTGTGTAAATAATAAAAACACAAATATTTCTCTTTTAATTGAAAAAAAAAATACAACATAATAACACGAATAAAGTAAAATGGAGTTCTACAAATTATACGCCAAATCAATAAATAAATAATTTGATTAGTATTTCTATTTAAAATCTACAGTCCACGCATCGCTGTGGCTCAGTCTAATCGAATGAGAAATAAAGAAAATAGAAAGCACACAATTTTAATTTGAGTAACTTTGTAAAGCATTGTGAAGCATTGAAAGTATTAAAATCTATTAGACAAATCTTTTCCACATTCATGCGTCCCTCATACATACCCGCCGATTATTCCGACTCCTGACTTGACCATACTTGATCATGCCAAGTTTTCCTCGGTCTTTTTCTGCTTTTATTACCAACCTTGCGTTCTCATATCTCAGTTTTGTATTCTTCTTTTTCTTCAAACCCTTATCCGCACCGCTAATGGTATATAGGGCACTGCATCATATAAACGCAGTGTTATATTGATCGTGAAGGAAATGTGAAGCACTCCGCTTCAGGTAGGTAATAGGTAATATCCAGGGTAATATTGAATAAAAATTAGAGTGAAAAAAATCAATTGTATTTATTTGATCAACCCTGGGAATCGAACCCGGGACCTCCAGAACGGTAGCCGAGCGTGCTGACCATTGCAATACTGAGGTGGAGTGCTTTATTACCAATATATAATTTAAATGACAGTATAATTTCAAAGAGAAGAAGAAGAACAACAATATTTCAAATACATCCTTTTAAAATTTGTTTTCTTGTCTTTTCTTTGATTTTTTGGTCAAGTGATTACCTAGTACTCTAAAAATGCTGCATCATTTCAGCCAGTGCCCTAAACACCGTTAGGAAAATACGGGAATGCATCGAAACACGTGTCATAATAGATTTTAATAAATAGCGCCATTAACCAAGTAAAACTTAAATAAAAAAATGGAACTGATTCATTCGAAGGACCAAGAAAGAGTGGTTATCGGAACGACTAATAAAGCCGTGCTCATTATGTATTTTTAGATAAATTAAGGAATGTAGCACCTATAAATCCATCAATTAAGGGTCTTTTTACCAGAGCAATTAATTAGCGTAAATACTTACCAGTCCGTCTCAACGCAGCGTCTTCTCGCCGCTAAATTACTGTCACCGAGCTATTTCCTAAACCACGCCTATCCGTTCAGTCATTGGACAAAAACCAATTACCAAGGAGGCTTAATAAACAACCCAAAATGATCCTTCAGACACGAGAGAATTGGTAGTCTTTTGGTCTAACAGGAACCCATACACCAGACGACTTTGTCAAATTAATTGTCAGGCACGACTCCGCCCACAACAACTATAATTTAATTTTAGAGTCGATCATCTAGACAAGGGCCCATCCGCGTAGATGTCAGACGAGATTCGCTCAAAATGTCAAAGGGAGCAAAGATTTCAAATAAAGTTTTGCTTGCAGCCGGATGGTCTACTTGTGACGATTTCGAAGACCGTTTTTCAAGATGAAGATGCTCTTCACGTGCATTTGTCTCTAAACGTTCAAATTAGCCAAAAATTATTGAGCGTTTAAAGCATTTTGTCTTGTGGACGGCCGTGTAGACGATAACGAGCAGTCTGATTCGTGATATGGAGGAGTCTGGTGTCGCGATTTTTGAAGCTTGAAGTTTTGTTTCATATAAAATACTACTGTAATAAGTTTGTTTCATATAAAATACTTTAAAATACTGTTTCAACGCATATGTGTTTGTGATATTACATATATTGTTATAAAAATGACTCTTTCTCCCAAAAAACAGTGCAAATCAATCAACCATAAAAGTTAGTTTTTAGTTAAAATATTTGGTCAATATCAACACCAATTATTCATACACGGGATTATTCTCAATATTAAATGTGATACTAAAACTTGATATGAAAAATCTATTGTTCATTATTTATAAATTTGGCGTTTAATTTCTAAAACTCCATTTAAATTTAACTATTAAATATCATGCACTGATTTTTAGTGTAGATATACCAAATTGTATTTTAGTATTAAAAAGCATATTTAAAAATATTGTAACAATTTTTTCGATTTGTTATAGCATTTCCAACTTTTTTTTAACCCTTATCCACACCCCATTGGTGCATAGGGCACTGCATAAACGCCGTGTTACCTTAATTGTTAATACATGAAGGAGGGGTGATCAGCCCTCCGCTTCGGGTACCAGTCAAGGGTAATATTGAAAAAATATAAGAGTGAAAAAATCACTAATATTTATATTATTTTTTGACATCTCATCAAAGATGAAGAAGGATATGGAAGTCTGGGCATTTGCGGGGCTGACGACCGTCATAGGCTGGTTTAAGTGATCATTTTACACACGTGTAACATTCACCAATTTTACCCATTATTGACAACCACACTACTCAAATTTTTGGAAGTTCTATATATATGAACCAATTTTGAAACATTGTTCTTGAATCACTAGAACATCACTAGAGACATCTATTGATGAGTTGTAAAAAAATAAATAGAAACGATAGATTTTTCATATCAATTTGAGTGACCTATAAATTAAAATATTACTGTTTTGACAGGCGTTTATATAAAAATGGAGAGTTGTAGTAGAATTATGGACAGTTTGAATCAGGGCAGTGATAAGATGGAAGCCGAAGAAGACCAGAAAGTGATCAAAAACCAACATTCTTACGTCAAAACAGCGTCGAAGATATCTTTCTCCATAGATAATTTGCTGTCAAAAAACGAATCGTGCAGCAGAGTCAAAAACAAGATGGACGACATCAAAATTTGGAATGAAAATAACGTCGTTTTCAACAGTGGCAATGACAGGATATTTAGCCAAATTTTGGCTGAGGATGCTAGAAATTTAGCAGCAGGAAATGAGGATCATAAACACACTAATGAAATTATTGCAAACTGTAGTAGAGGTGACACGTTTCCATATAATTCATCTGTCGTTTATCCTCTACCAAAAGATATGACACAGCCCTGTTTAGAACCGATCAAAAGCGATTCCAGTTTGAAATCCTTCGACCAAAAGGTTTCTTCGGAGGATGACAACGATTTTGAAAATTTTGCCAGAAAAAGCGAAACGGGTGCTTCCGATTTTAGTATCACGAATTCTGATGCAGAGAATGATGATTTCGACGTCATTTTGGCGAACCAAACTACCAGTTTAGGGAGGAGTTTGATCCCTAATGTGTCTTCGGATATCGGGACCAAGGAAGAAGAAGAAAGTCGAGACGTGGACGTTGATGACTGCAAGAATTACGGTAAGACCAAATATATTTTAATTTTATGACATCTTGACAAAGTTGAAGAAGAATATGGAAGTCTAGACATTTATGTGTATGGCGTGTGGCGTTATATTCTCTCTGCTTACCCCTGCGGAGAAACGGCGTGATGCTTTGTTAGATAATTTCCTTTATTGGGAAGTATGTTTTCTAAGGATGGAGAGTGAATGTTGCAATGAACTCTGTTATACTCGTAGCAAATAAAAACCGTACAGCAAAAGCTATACTTGCAATACACCACGGAGGCCCTAATGTATGGAATTGAAGCATGGAGTTGGCAAAGGAAGGATGAAAGTAGACTGAATGCAGTCGGAATGCGATCTCTCAGTGTTGTAAAACCGTGTATGGTAGATGGTCAAATGGTGGTATTAGGAAAGAGTGCAAGGCTGAGATAAGCATTATCGATAACATTAAGAAAGGTGTGTTGAGATGGTTTGGGCATGTGAATCGGAGATCGAAGAAAGAACGAGGCAAAAGTAGTTTGAGACAACAAAATTTGCAGTAAGGTCCTTGAAATATATTGGCTATCCCGAAATCAACTAGCTGCCTGACATGTATAAAATAGAACCCAGTCAGGGATCCAAAATGAATGAACTGAAAAATACTTTATGTAAAAAGTAACTTTTCCAATAATGCACACAAAAATCCTTTAAATGCAAATCTTTCTGTTTAGGTACTGTATTCTATCCAATTCTTAATTAAAGCTGCGACAAAATGTGACCAATCCTGTGTTAAACCAATATGAAATCATCAAATCGCACCAAAACGTAACAATTTCACAAGCTAGAATTCCTGATTACTTAAAATCATTTATAATGGGAATGTAACGTTTTGGTGTGGACCTACACATTAGTTTTATATTATCCACTGACACTTGGTGATGGAATTGCATTTTTAATATATTATTAGATTAAAACCAATATTTTTAGCTTTTCCACTTTATTTTTATTTGACCAGCGACCGGGTTTCGTCGTTACCGACATCATCAGACTGGTGAGAGGCTATACAAATTGTTATGTTATATATAAAAGAAGGCAGGAGTTGATATAATTTTATTGAGAAAATTTTCGAAAAGAATATTTTCTCAATAAAATTATATCAAGTCATGGTTATCAACTCCTGCCTTCTCTTATATATAACATAACAATTTGTATAGCCTCTCACCAGTCTGATGATGTCGGTAACGACGAAACCCGGTCGCTGGTCAAATAAAAATAAAGTGGAAAAGCTAAAAATATTGGTTTTAATCTAATAATATACTACACATTAGTCTTAGAAAATTCTTAAATTTGATATAAATCCTTGTACATAATAGTACAAGGATTTATATCAAATTTAGTTTATTTGCCTTAAAAATTACAGTAGAAGTTCATAATAAATTGACAAAGTTGATCCCTAAAAACAATACAAAAGATACAACAATAGGCACAATGGATTCAATATCTTATATCAATCAAAAATTGTCACATAGCTCATTTATTTGTCTAATTTGTCTTGTCATATTTTCTAAATAAGACGCCACTAAATCCGACAGATCTTTATATCCTGTTGTCTCGTCAATTTTTGTCAACTGAATACCTTTACAACATTTTGAGTGTGTCCAAATACTTGTTCACAAAATCTGGATTATCTCCAATTACAGGAGTTATTTTCATATTATTTTTTGACATCTCATCAAAGACGAAGAAGAATATGGAAGTCTGGGCATTTACGGGGCTGACGACCGTCATCGGCTGGTTTAAGTGATCACTTTACACACGTATAACATTCACCAATTCTACCCATTATTGACAACCACACTACTCAAATTCTTGGAAGTTCTTTATATATGAACCAATTTAGAAACCTTGTTCTTGAATCACTAGAACTTCACTAGAGACATCTACAGTATCTACTCAATGAATTAGGGCCACCCATTATTTTTTTGAATACTCTGAAATCTTTTGGATTATTATATTTATTTTACATAAATACTTTAAGTTTTCTATTGACATCTAATATCATGTATATTACCTTCAATAATATGTAAAATATACCTGGATTATTTAAGCCTTTACAAAATTTCAAACCCTTTTTCTGAGAAAGGTCCCTAATTATCACAGGTAGACAGATAGTTGAAAGTTCAAAAAATAGTCCTATCTCATTTATTAGTGAAGTTTCTTGAGTTCTGGTTGTTGTTTCGTTCAGAAAGGTTATATAGTTATCGTGTCTTGTGAAAAAAACTTAATTTTTAATTTTAGTTCATAAAGTATAATTTTTTTTTGTAAACACACGTGTTTTTTTTGAAAAGGACAAAATGGGAAAAAGTAAAGACATTTCTGAGGAAAAAAAGTCTAGTGTTATAGTGCTACTGAAATTAGGAATACTATCTAATAGAGAAATTTCAAAAAAAGAAAACGTTTCTCGTCAAACAGTGGACAGAATTTCAAAATCAATAAAAAATCAGTCACCCGCCACCAGCAATCGGCGAAAGAACTGTCGTAGGATTAGAAAAACAACACCGAGGACTGATCGAAAAATCGTTCAAAGTGCCTTAGAAAACCGTAGTGCATCAGCAAAAACATTAAAAATAAAATTGGAAGAAGAGGGTATAAATATATCGGTATCAACACTGAGGCGACGTCTTTACGAAGTAAATCTGAAATGCAGGCGCCCTGTAAAAGTACCAAAATTGACACCACGAATGAAAGCGGATCGATTAAAATGGGCCAGGCTACATCGAAATTACTCGGTAGATGATTGGAAAAAGGTATGTATTTAAATTGAATTTTCAACATATTATTTTAGTAAATAAACTTATATATTTGAATTAAACTTAAATTTTCATTATTTTTCAGGTCATCTTTAGTGATGAGTGCCGGTTAGAAGCCGTGACAGAGAGCCGTCGATTCGTCAGGAGAACACCAATGGAACGTTACAATGAGGCCTGTGTGGTAAAAGTTATCAAACACCCCCCTGCAACAATGATATGGTCATGTATTATTAACAATTTACCTGGGCCGTTGTTTTTCGTGGAAGGAACAATGAACCAAAATTCCTATAAGCAGGTCCTCGAACGAATTTTATTGCCCTTCTACCATACACTCGACCCAACAGAAGGTTCATACACCTTCATGCAGGATGGGGCACCTTGCCACCGGGCTAAATCAATAATAAAATTTTTGTCTAACAAAAATCTGCCTTTGCTCCCCTGGCCTGGAAATTCTCCGGACCTTAATCCTATAGAAAACGTATGGAGCATGTTAAAAAATAAGGTATACTCATTTCCAAATCCGACAGTAGACTGTCTAAAAAAAAATATTCAAAAAATTTGGTCAGAAGACGAAGAAATAAAAAATATGATAAAACAGTGCATTTTAAGTATGCCAAAAAGAATTGAGGCAGTTATTTCTGCCAAAGGTGGAAATACTAAATACTAACTTTATTTATATGAAAATATATGCATAATTTAAGCGTAATAAAGTGTTCATGTGTAAATAAAATTCAATGTTGTTTTATTCAAGGTTTTCTCTGAGTTATTCCTGTTTGAATTGAGAAATTGCGCGAAATTCTGCGTGGCCCTAATTCATTGAGTAGATACTGTATTGGTGAGATGTAAAGAAGCTTTTTACTAAACAGAAACTCTTATATTAGTATGTGAGGTCCAAATCCTGGATTATAATCACACACATGAGAAACGCCAGAAAATACCATTTTCATTTTTATTAATTAAATTGGTTCATATATAAAGAACTTCCAAGAATTTGAGTAGTGTGGTTGTCAATAATGGGTAGAATTGGTGAATGTTACACGTGTGTAAAGTGATCACTTAAACCAGCCGATGAAGGTCGTCAGCCCCGTAAATGCCCAGACTTCCATATTCTTCTTCGTCTTTGATGAGATGTCAAAAAATAAACTGAATACCTTCTTTTACACATTATATTTCCTATTAAAATATATTTTGTAGTATGTTATATTTAATGACAAAAATATAATCATAATATAATAATAGTTATTTAAATGTGTCCGCCTCCGTAGTGTAATGGTCAGCACGCTCGGCTACCGTTCTGGAGGTCCCGGGTTCGATTCCCAAGGGGGTAAAATAAATATAAGTGATTTTTTTACTGTAATATTTATTCAATATTATTACCCTGGACTGGTACCTGAAGCGGAGGGCTGATCACCTTTCCTTCATGTGTAAACTATCAAGATAACACTGCGTTTATATGACGCAGTGCCCTATGCATCATTGGGGTGCGGATAAGGGTTTTATTATTATTTATTATTATTTAAAAGTTATTTTAATATAGATAATAATGTAGGAACATAATAAGTAAATAAAGAACAGATGTGTGTTTGAAATATAGTTTTAACAATTGATTCAGAAGTTACTTTTTGGTAACATCCATCCATTTTTATTGCATACATATTTTATTTGTGTAATGGTCAGCACGCTCGGCTACCGTTCTGGAGGACCCGGGTTCGATTCCCAGGGGGGGTAAAATAAATGAGTGATTTTTTCACTGAAATATTTATTCAATATTACCCGAAGCGGAGGGCTGATCACCTTTCCTTCATGTGTAAACGATCGAGATAACACTGCGTTTATATGACGCAGTGCCCTATGCACCATTGGGGTGCGGATAAGGGTTTAATTATTATTATTATTTAAATATTTCTTTTTCGAAAATTGGGCATACCCACACTAGATGAAGGACATTTTGTGATGACATCTTATTACATTCACAAAAAGAGTTTTGTCTGACTTAAAACGGAAGTGGTATTCTAGAAATGCTCCATGATCCTAAATGGTATACTGCACTGAAGAGAATATTTAGAACAGGATACATTTATTTTATTTTTTAAACATATCGCTCACTCCTTTCAAGAACGTCATAAATCAAAAATCGCCCATTTTCAGTTGTGCATGTTTTCGGAATGCTCAGAAAATGTACTATATCCCAGCAAATGCGGCATATTTTAAACTTAATATTTACCATACTCTCAGTATTATTAATATTTAAAGCATTTACTTTGTGGTTAGTCATTTTTACTTATTTTTTTTTACAATAATGTCAATATATCCGCTACATATATTTACCCACTATAAATATTTACCCGCTACAGGGCAGAAAGTGTTGTTTTTTTTTTCATTTTGAGGAAAAGGTATTATTAAAAAAAAAAATTAAAAATACTAAATATTTTTCAAATGGATAAAAAAACCTTCAGGTTTTACCTAAAACGATCTGTTGCACAGTAAAAAGTTCAGTAAGTGGCTTGATATTTATTTTTAATACATTTTATTAATTTTTTAAACTTTAAAAACGATCTCCTGAAAAATCGAGTTTGGAAGATTTTTTGTGATTTAACTGTGACAATTAGTTTCACTTAAAAAAAATATATAAAAATAAAACCATACATTTGGTCTGCTTAATTGACCCTTATCACTCGAGAAAAAAAAATCATATCGCTCACCCCTTTAAGAACAAGAATCGTCATAAATAAAAAATCGTCAATTTTCAGTTGTGCATGTTTTCGGAATGCCCAGAAAATGTACAATATCCCAGCAAAGGGGCATATTTTTAACTTAATATTTACCCGCTACAGGGCAGAAAGTGTTGTTTTTTGCATTTTGGAGAAAAGGTATTGTTTAATAATTTTTTTAAATATACTGAATATTTTTCAAATGGAGAAAAAACCTTCAAGTTTTTTACATAAAAAGATCTGTTGCACAGTAAAAAGTTCAATAAGTGGCATGATATTTATTTTGAATACATTGTATTATATTTTCAAACTTTAAAAACGTTCTCCTGAAAAATCAAGTTTTTTGATTTATGACGTTCTTGAAAGGAGTGAGCAATATTACATACATAATCTTATACGTTCCCAACTAGCAAATGCCAAAAAACTACAATGTGGAAATGCGGATATATCTGGAACAATGCCTTTATTGTGTGGGTCCCGCAGAAGTCATAGATTAGCCGGAAAACAAGTCTGCGAGGGAACATCAAAGCGATGTGGTGACCACTTAGTCGTCGTCTTGTCACCCGGCGGCGTTAATTGCTTAATTGTCGCGAGAAGGAAACGCTTCTTTGAATTTCCAACGCGCTTTCCAATTTTTAAACGATTTAAAAATACACACGGTAAACGACAGAACCGAATTGGTCTGCTATTCATTTTGTATTGTTGGGATATATATTTAAAATTAAACGCGGTTATTTGATTGAATTCTACGTTTATTTACAAATATGATATGTGACGCGTTTCGTCTTACCCTTATCCGCACCCCAATGGTGCATAGGGCACTGCGTCATATAAACGCAGAGTTATCTTGATCGTTTACACATGAAGGAAAGGTGATCAGCCCTCCGCTTCAGGTGCCAGTCCAGGGTAAGATTGAATAAGTATTTCAGTGAAAAAAACGCTAATATTTATTTGACCCCTCTGGGAATCGAACCCGGGACCTCCAGAACGGTAGCTGAGCGTGCTGCCATTACACTACGGATGCCGACAGAAAAATCAATTAGACGAAACAATATTTGCGTTTACGTAATTACAATAAAATATGGTATTGTAATGAATATTTTCATGTATTTTTTTGTCCGCCTCCGTAGTGTAATGGTCAGCATGTCGGCTACCGTTCTGGAGGTCCCGGGTTCTATTCCCAGGGGGGTTTAATAAATATAAGTGATTTTTTCACTATAATATTTATTCAATATTACAATGGACTGGTACCTGAAGTGGAGGGCTGATCACCTTTCCTCCATGTGTAATCGATCGAGATAACACTGCGTTTATATGAAGCAGTGCTCTATGCACCATTGGGGTGCGGTTGAGGATTTATTTTTATTATTATTATTTTTATGATGTAAAAAGCTAGACATGAAGTGAGTTCTATATAAAACCGTTTATGTTTTAAAAAAGCCATGGTTTTAGAAAATAATTGTTAGCCAATCACTGTCATAAGTTGATATTTTTTTTACTATAATATTTCCCTTGTGGGGGTTCGTCTCGGAACTTTAAGAATTATTTAGATTTTTAGTCAACATTGACACTATATATAAACCCTTTCCGGTCCCCCAAAATTAAAAAATAATCTAGGTAGACAGTTACATTCCAATTGGTAAAAAATCTTTTGTCCTCTGCTCCACATACTGTTGTAATAGATACGAGTGACAAAAATGTAAGCTTGGAATTTGAATAAATAATACTAATGATGAAAAAAATGTGGAATAACATCCGACATGGGACCTCAGAGGAAAAAATCTATGTCGAATGAGATTCCACATTGGACCAGTAAGGGTTAATGCATTACTAGTACCTACTTAATACTTTTTTTTTTGGAGTCTGAGCCCACTATCCACCCGCAGCAGTTATAGGGTCCTGAGGGACTCTCTGTCTGCTGCACATAGAGGAAAATCTTCAAAATATTTCTGAAGAAATAAATATTGCTCTATTCAATTAATGAGGGGGGAGGAGGATGTACGGACAGAGGCCGACACTTCGTCCCCACCCCTCGGGATCCCCTCATTACCTCTTTTACTTTTAATAAAATAAAAACAATAAGAAAACAAAAAATAATAATAATAAATAACAATGTTTCCAAAAAAAAAAAAACAAAATACAATTTAAGACGAACACAAACAATGATTTAAAGACTAAAGTAATAGAGAACTAGTAACTAATATTTAAAAAAAAAACACTGTTATTTACATTAAGAGAAGAAAAAAAAACCATTAATAAAGAAGGACTTCCTGGGTGAACAAAGGCAGAGGATCCAAATACCACCCCCGTAAGGGGAGGAACCTACCTAATACTTGTTACTAATAGTAATAAAATGTTGAAATGCCAGAATTCGGCCCTGTTTCTGTACTGAAATAATCTAGCAGTAATTTGGATAAACCGCGCGGCTATATTCTGGTAGACATCAATCAGGGGGCAATTAGTGAGTTGGCTGTCACGAGCGCCCAGCGCATCAGGAACCGCTTCCCGCAGGGGTAGGCAGAGAGGATACAAAGCAACGCCACTCTAAAGAACATCATAATATAGTAACATTCTAAATACAAAAGTATTAGTCTCTTTATTTATTTAAAACATTGAGTGTGTTCAAATACTTGTTCACAAAATCTCCAACTACAGGAGTTATTTTCTAGTGATTCAAGAATAATGTTTCGAAATTAGTTCATATATATAGAACTTCCGAGAATTTGAGTATTTATATAAATATATATATATATATATATATATATATATATATATATATATATATATATATATATATATATATATATATATATATATATATATATATATATATATATATATATATATATATATATATATATATATATATATATATATGTATATATATAAATAATAATAAAAAAAATAGTCCCGTACTGTAGAATAGACCAAAATAGAAAAAAGCTCTTTTTTGGAGAGGCTCAGCGCAACTAAAATGTATGAAAAATAATACAAAAAAAAATATTATTTAATAAAAAATAAATAAAGAAATTATTTTTTGACAACTCATCATAGATGAAGAAGAATATGGAAGTCTGGGCATTTACAAGGCTGAAGACCGTAAATGTAATTGGAGATAATCCAGAATGCAAAGCTGAGATAAGCATTATCGATAAAATTAAGAAAGGTGTGTTGAGATGGTTTGGACATGTAGAACGAATGAGTGAGGAAAGAACGGTAAAACAAATTTATGAGGCGAATGTAAGCGGGAAAGAAGCAGAGGAAGACCGAGAAAAACATGGCACGATCAGGTATGCCAAATACTTGAAAGTGGTCAGGTTAGGAGTCGTAACAATCGGCGGGTATGTATGAGGAGACGCATGAACGTGGAAGAGGCGAAGAATGTTTGCAAGGACAGAGTGGTGTGGCGCTCTATTCTCTTATTCTGCCTACCCCTGCGGGGAAGCGGCGTGATGGTTAGTTAGTTAGTTAGTTATTTTTATTTGAAATATAAACCTTGTACATAATTAGCAAGGTAAATAATAAATGCAATTCCCATCCAAAAAAATGCGTAGAGTTCCGCGTACAGCACTTTGAGAACCACTGGTAACATGATTTATCAGAATAGTTTCCGCGTGTTGTCTAACTGGGTTGTCAGCATATTTATGCTCAATTTATCCATCCCTTCAGACGCCAAGAGTTAATTAGGGGTTGTTTTTTCCTATTTCATATTATACCTATTGAATATGCCTATTGAAAAAGCAGTCGGCAATATATTTAATAATAATAAAACCCTTATCCGCACCTGAATGGTGCATAGGGCACTGTGTCATATGAACGCAGTGTTATCTTGATCGTTTTTACACATGAAGGAAAGGTGATCTGCCCTCCGCTTCAGGTACCAGTCCATGGTAATATTGAATAAATATTACTGTGAAAAAATCACGTATATTTATTTTACCCCCCTTGGGAATCGAACCCGGGCCCTCCGGAACGGTAGCCGAGCGTGCTGACCATTACACTACGGAGGCGGAAAAAATATATTTAATAAATTAATAAAATTTAAAAAAAATTAACCGCTAAATGCTAATTTTTTCATGTAGAAGAGGCGAAGATTGTTTCCAAAACTAGATTTGTGTGGTTTTCTACTCCCTCTACCTACGGCAAGCGCCATGGTGAAGTGTTTTTGCAAAGACAGAGTGCTGTGGCGTTCTATTCTCTTCTCTCTGCCTACCGCTGTTAGTTTGAACGCCTTGCGCAATACCGCGGGTAATGCCTGCGTTAGCTGGCGCATACAGAGTTCTCTATTCAAATACAGAGTGGTGTGGCGTTCTATTCTCCCTGCCTACCCCTGCGAGAAGCAGCGAGATGGTTAGTTAGTTAGCTAGTTAGTTATAACAGTTTTTTATCATTGAAAACACGCAGATGTTAAAATAACTACCGTTGGAATGATAAATGCTCTAAAAAATACAAAAATTTCAACAAATTTTGTCACAATATCGAATTTAATACTGCTTAACGACTCGGAAATCGTCTTAATTAGAATGCATGTAGTGGCGCCATCTTTAAACGCTCAAATGTCATCCGAATTTAGGGTTGCCACAATTCTAAATATCCGAGTTTTGATATTATATTACCGTACCTACTTATAAAGTACCTACTATGATTTTTGTAAAAAAATATGCTTTGCTAAAATCACTCGTTAACGAGTGGAGGCTTGATAAAAAATAAAAGCATCTACCGCTTGATCAAGCCGGAATTTTTTTTATTGTTTTTTTTTAATTTTTGTTATTTTTTATTATTGTTTTGGATCCATAACATTTTTTTAAACAAAAGAGAAATATTTGTATACTTATTTGAAATAATGACATCGACAAACATTTCAATTTTACGCTTTTTGTGAGCGGCTCATTATTAAAAATGGGCATTGAATTGTGGTATAGTGGGTTCGAACCCAGAAAATCATACTCAGAGGCCGTGACACTAACCATGGGACCACAACCTGGCTTCATAAAAATACTAACTAACCATTATGCCGCTCCCACGCAGGCTAGGCAGAGAGAATAAACAAATTTGTAAAAATATTAGAAAAATAGGCTGTTAACAAACGTAGTTTGTTAACAAAACTAATGTTTGTTAACCTCGTGTCGGGTTGTGGTCCCGTGGTCCCGCGGACTCTCGAGTCAGAATTTCTCGGTTCGAACCCACTCTACCACAATTTGATACCTGTTTCTAATTATGGCTCATAGAAATAGTATGAAATTGAAATATTTGTGTAAATAATAAAAACACAAATATTTCTCTTTTAAGAAAAAAAGCTTTGTCGGGTTGCGATCTCATATTTAGTGTCGCAGACTGAGACAGATTTCCTAGGTTCGAATCCAATCTACCACAATTTGATACCAATTTTAAATAATGAGCCGTTCAGGCTCGCGAAAAAAGTATGAAAATGGAATATGAATATATATATATATATATATATATATATATATATATATATATATATATATATATATATATATTTATATATATATATATATATATATATATATATATATATATGTATATATATATATATATATATATATATATATATATTTATATATATATATATATATATATTTATATATATATATATATATATATATTTATATATATATATATATATTTATATATATATATATATATATATATATATATATATATATATATATATATATATATATATATATATATATATATATATATATATATATATATATATATATATATATATATATATATATATATATATATATATATATATATATATATATATATATATATATATATATATATATAACGTGGTAATATTTTCCTTTTGAAAATTAAGTGTAAATAATATGTAAAGTGGGTGTATAATAATAAAATAAACAATGTGTTGCTTTGTAATTAAAGAAACGACAATAAAAGTTTATTCTTAATTAATCTTTATAATAATTTTTATATCTATCTATCTATCTATCTATCTATCTGATTCTGACAGTTAATTTTTTCTATCGGATCTCTTTTGTTAAATTCTGTGCGACGCATGCGACATCTGGTGGTAGAACTGTTTTATGTAGGTACTATTTGTAAGTACTTAATAAAATGTATAGGTAGGTACCTAGTTATTTTATTACATATATATATATATATATATATATATATATATATATATATATATATATATATATATATATATATATATATATATATATATATATATATATATATATATATATTTATATATATATATATATATATATATATATATATATATATATATATATATATATATATATATATATATATATATATATATATATATATATATATATATATATATATATATATATATATATATATATATATATATATATATATATATATATATATATATATATATATATATATATATATATATATATATATATATATATATATATATATATATATATATATATATATATATATATATATACACACAAGTATACAATGTTTCTGAAGCGGAAGGCTGATCACCTTTCCTTCATGTTAATGATCAAGATAACAGTGCGTTTATATGATGCAGTGCCCTATGCACCATTTTGGTGCGGATGAGGGTTTGAATGAATGAAGTACACAATGAAAACGTAAATATTCATTTAAAAATAAATCAGTTTGTGAGTGTGTGGCAGCCCTGTTCAAAGTCCCGTTTAATTTATGATGTATGTCCCATTTTTTTGTCGTATTCTCATCTCGGAATGACTCCGCGGCCACATTTCGTGTGTATTTATCGATCCCGACATTTAGTTTGACAATATAACGGATTTAAGTGTGTGTTTTGACTTCGGTTATTTATGCCCCCGTAACGTCGTGTCAGATCGGAATTGCCGCGCTTTCATGTGTTGCCAGTCGAGAGTCTTTTATTATTTTTAATAGCCTGGCGAGAACTGCGTGGGTAGGTACTTAACTGTTTGATAATGCGGGGTTAAGTAATTTATCGTGAATTTTGAAGCACCTTCAATTACGGAGTGGTACAGTGCGGATTATATACAACTCATTTGAAAGACGAAAGCAAATATTTTTCTCGAGTTTAGTACATATTTACATTTTTCTTTAAATGTTGCCAGTATGATACTGAGGAATGATCCTGAGGTAGGTACATGAGAAAATATGAACGTCTTTCGTAATTTTGTTTTATATGTGTCGCTTACTTTAAAAATCAGCCAGATCCAATTTTATAAGATTTTAAAATAAATACTCTGTCGGAATGCCAATTGTGGGTTTTATTTACTTAAAGTACAGATACACATGCTACTTATTAATCATGCTTATGAGTATGCTCAAGATGAGCATGCTCTCTAGCTGTATACATTTGTTTGAAATAAGCAAGCTTATGCAACACCGCTTGTCATGTCACTTAGGTTTCAATTTTTAAGGTTTTATAGCCTTTGCCTACTCGTGAGTGGATTTACTCTTTATGATTAAAGTTACTATAGTTTCATGTAATTCATAATTGAAAATTCTAGGCAAAAACATTCGCTATCCCGCTAGAGGCATGAGTTTATACATTTCATTGATTCTAAGTTAGCAGTCAAGTTACTTAGGTGTATGTATTTACATGTGAATTTACATAGGGCGTGAGTTTCTCACTGGTTGACAAAAAAAAACTAAAAAATACATTCGGTGATCACTAATGACTATCGATTATTATTTCTCAGACGCCCAGGACTCTCCGGGAGGGTCTTCCGACCGGAAGAAACGACCCCGGACCGCCTTCACGGCCCAGCAAATCAAGTCTCTGGAGACCGAGTTCGAGAGGAACAAGTACCTGTCTGTCGCCAAACGGCTGCAGCTGGCTAGGAACCTGAGGCTTACAGAGACACAGGTATTATCATAGCTAATAAATACAAGCTATTGAATTCGAAAACCGAATTAAATAACGATTCGTGTGAAAGAAGTCGTTACTTGATTCGGTTTTTGGAATCGATTACTTAATCACGCTAATGGTGCACAAATTTGCATGAAATTATAGTAGTATTAATGGTAATTACTCTATAACAACGCGGGTGTTTTGCCTAGAATTTTCACTCATGAATTACATGAAATTATAGTAACTTAAAACATGAAGAGTAAATCCACTCACGAGTAGGCATAGCCTATGCTCTGCGTCCTTTGTGCCCATACCATCTCAATTGCCTATCCTCTACTTTACTCTTGATGTAAGTTACAGCAAAGCTTCCACGATTGCGTGAACTTTTTATTTTGTCCCTTAGGGCAATGTTCCGCATTTTTTCTGTTTATATTATTTTTTGACATCTCATCAAAGATGAAGATGAATATGGAAGTCTGGGCATTTACGGGACCGACGACCGTCAAAGGTTGGTTTAAGTGATCACTTTACACACGTGTAACATTCACCAATTCTACCCATTATTGACAACCACACTACTCAAATTCTTGGAAGTTCTATATATATGTACCAATTTTGAAACATTATTCTTGAATCACTAGAACTTCACTAGAGACATCTATTAGTGAGGTGAAAATAAGCTTTTTATTGAGCAGAAATTCTTTTATTAGTATGTGAGGTCCGAATCCTGGATTATAATCACACACATCGCTCACTCCTTTCAAGAACGTCATAAATCAAAAAACTTGATTTTTCAGGAGAACGTTTTTAAAGTTTAAAAATATAATACAATGTATTAAAAATAAATATCAAGCCACTTATTGACCTTTTTACTGTGCAACAGATCTTTTTAGGTAAAACCTGAAGGTTTTTACTCCATTTGAAAAATATTTTATATATTTAAAAAAATTCTTGAACAATACCTTTTCTTCAAAATGCAAAAACAACACTTTCTGTAGCGGGTAAATATTATGTTAAAAATATGCCTCTTTTGCTGGGATATAGTAAATTTTCTGGGTATTCCAAAAACATGCACAACTGAAAATTGTCGATTTTTGATTTATGACGTTCTTGAAAGGAGTGAGCGACATGAGAAACGCCAGAAAATATCATTTCCATTTTTATTATTTGAGCTTATAATTTGACCAGATAATTTATTCACAACATTTTGAGTGTGTCCAAATACTTGTTCACAAAATCTGGATTATCTCCAATTACAGGAGTTATTTTCATATTATTTTTTGACATCTCATCAAAGATGAAGATTTTTTTCTATTCAAGGTACACCTTCCAAATTAAGAAATTTCAGAGGTGCATATTTACCATATTATGGTAACATATTTAACATATTACGTTTAATGGGAAATGTGAGACTACTTAACAGAGCACAGGCAATACAAATTTGGAGCAATTGCGTTATTTTCACAAAACTAGACTTATTTCCTCGGCACATCAACTAATCACCAGTGTGCTGCGGCACACACTTTGCGGAACAATGCCTTTTGGGACACTCCAGCATAACATTGTAATTTAGTCTTCTTCTTCTTTTTGTAGATCCTACGGATCTGTTTGTGCCTCCGCATGTCGCTCTTGGGAAGTTGACTCCCAGCTGTCTTTCCATCTTTTCGGAGGTCTGCCTGGGGGTCTGCGCCCTTCAGGGTTGCCTTGGAGGGCGATACGTGGAACTCTGTCTTCTGACATTCTGTTTATATGTTCATTCCAGTATCGCCTTCGTTGTCGTCCCCACCTCACGATATCCTCCGTCTTACACATGCTCCGGATGTCGGTATTTCTTACTCGGTCTCGCAATGTATTTCCGGTTATAGATCGTAATTTAGTGATAATTTAAAATAGGATTTTATGAATAAATTATAATTAAAACGTGTATTTTTGCAGATTAAAATATGGTTCCAAAACCGTCGGACTAAGTGGAAGAGAAAATACACAAACGACGTAGAATTGCTCGCCCAGCAGTACTACAGCAGCATGGGAGTGCTGGCCCCCCGGCCCATGTTCCTCGGCGACCGGCTCTGGATATTCAACTGCCCCAACCAGCTGCCCGCGCCCAACATGCCGCCCGCCCAGTGGTCGAGGCCCACGCCCAACATGCCGCCCGCCCATCTGGGAGCGCGGCATGTTGGGCGCGCCTCCAGCCCGCACCGGGCTATGCCGCTGTCCCACCCGGCGCAGTTCGGCCCGCAAGTGTTCCAACACTCAGCAATGACGCCCCACTGGAGCAAGCCGTTCGACTTCGAGGCTGTGAAAACAGCTACTCCTATTCGCGTCAGCAAAATGGATTACCCATACAGACATCCGAATAACGGTTACCAGTTCGTCGGAGAGAATTCTTCAGCGACTAATTTGGCCAATTTGCAAAATGATTATATGAAAAGTAACGTTGAAGGGCGCGGAGAAAGCGAGGACTCAAAAAAACGCTCGGAAGAGAACTTTAGTGTTTGAATAATTTTACCTAGATGTGTGCTCAAATCAATTGTAGATACAGCCTGTATCTACAGTTGATTTAATCACACATAAAGTGGAAATGCGATGACTGACCATTCTCCGTAAATGTCTTTGCACTGTTCCGTGTCTGTCTGCTGTGCTGGTCGGGGTTGTGGGCGTCTGTGTACCGGATAACGTCGGGTCTGAATCGGATCTAGCTGACTAATTGAACTAAATACTAATCCCTTTCACTGCCTTCACCGGGATACTTCTAGAAAATTTGGTGATGGACTTACAATCTTGTATTTATTTAGATTGGCAGTGACAGGTATATTGAAAGCTTTTAAATGAAAATTCACACTAAAATCGGGATAAAATTGTATATTGTTTCACATTTTCAATAAATTTCGTAACTTTGTTTTAAAAAAATTGCTTAGCAAGAGCAGATCTGTCAGTAAGCCCAGATGCTTCTGTATCAGATCTGGGCATGCGGTGGGACAGCTTTCAATGCAGATACAGCCCGTGAACTCGCACGTGATGCGACGTATAACTTCCGTATAAAAGGTAGGTATAATCCGCAAAGCCTCTACATTTAATAGCTTGTCTGCAGGTAGGATAAGTATAGGGAAGGTAAATGTGAAAAATACATCACAAATACCGAGACCAATTGAAAAAAAACCTTTCTTGTATTTATTCTTGCGTCGGCAGTTTTGCAGTCTAGCTTTTACCCAACTACGTCACCAATGTATGAGTTACAAAATTGGAGTAGTTTGGTAGTCAATCATGGGTAGAACGGTGAATGTTAGTTCCACAATGTATAAAGTATCTGTTAAACTAGCGAATGACAGGTCGTAAACCCTGTAAATACCCAGACTTCTAATTCCCATCCCATTTGACTTCTTCTTTTGTTAGAATTTAAATAAAACCCTTTTAAAACGTTTATATTTTGCTATTATAAAAAAAACGATGTTCCTGAAATTGACACTTATTTTGTTTTTTTCGGGAAGCATCTATCGAAGGTCCGCCTCCGTAGTGTAATGATCAGCACGCTCGGCTACCGTACTGAAGGTCCCGGGTTCGATTCCCAGGGGAGGGGGTCAAATAAATATAAGTGATTTTTTCACTCTGATATTTATTCAATATTACTCTGGACTGGTGAAGCAGAGGGTTGATCACCTTTTCTTCGTGTGTTAACGATCAAGATAACACTGTATTTGCATGATACAGTGCCCTATGCACCACCGGGTGCGGATGAGGGTTTGAAGAAGAATCTATCGAAATTTGCACTTTTATAAGTTCTCCAATCGAGACGGCTCGCAATGTGATTCGCTGTAGTTTGCAATGTGTTTGATGTCGGATCAACCTGTTCGTAGCCCTACTGGTTCGCAAACGTAGTGAATACGCAACTTTCTGAAATTCATATTTTGTATGACAAGTGTTTTATGGTAGGGACTGACCTTCACATTTGGTCGTAACGTAACACGTTACGATGCGAGCATTCGTATAGTCAGCACAGCGAGCCGAGCGCTCCATCCATAGTTTCGGATGCTCGCCGCGAGCGATGTTACGACGTTACGTTACGACGAAATGCTCCGGTCAGTCTGTACCATTATATATATAAAAACAAATCTATTTATATACAAAACTCAGATTAAGTATTTTTTGTGTGTCTACAAGCTATAAATATTTTTAAACGATTTTATTATATATTTTTGAATGTATATATACCTATTCATTTACGTAATAAATGCTTGCAAGAAATAATCTGTGTTATTTTTTAATTACAAAAAAAAAATTCCGTGGATGTTTACAGGGTAGGTACTTTAAAACTGTCTTGAAAATGTGTCGTTATAATTTTCTTGTTGAATATTGCTACAATATTATAAAACGCTTTAAATTAGGTACTTACATACATAATATAAAAATACAGTGAAACCTGTCATAACGAGTAATTCGCATATCCAGCAAAAAAAATCTGAAAAAGTTGCTCCCTTAACGAGCGATGTTTCGCATAATGAGTAACAGAGGAAAGGCAAGTCTCTTTTTCACGACATTTACTTGTGAACCGGGACTTTCGCGGCTTGAGAAGGCGGTTTATCAAAAGGACCCTCACTTCTGCCTGAAAAAAACTTTGGCCAGAGAGTGTTGTCAAATGTGACTTTGAATCAGTAACTATGGAATCTACAGTTAACGAGATTGTGTCATTACCCAATATCATGGGATTCGAGGTGGATAACAACGATATTGAAGAGCTCGTGAAAGAGTACAGCCAAGAGCTGACCACCGAAGAGCTTATGAAGTTGCATCGTGTTTCACAGCAAGAAATTATGGAGAAGGAAGAAGTAGCAGAGCAACAATCTTCTATCACAATAAGAGAAATGCTAAAAGCATGGGAAACTGTTGCATCATATATTAAGAAGCACTATCCTAATAAGGAGGTGGCTATTCGTGCTACAAATTTATTCAATGATAATGCTGTGACACATTTTTGCCAAATTTTGAAGCGTCGGCAAAGACAAATGTCTTAAAACAGTTTTCTAGTTAAACAGGGATTAATTATTTGTCATAAATTCATATTTCTTCCCCGTTTTTTTCAAATCTAAATTATATTCCGCGTTTTTACACTATTTAACAAGTTATAAGTAATTTTATTATAATGAACGTTAAAAAATACATATAAAAAAATTGAGTTTTCTTTCGGCTTGGAACGCATTATCGTATTTTACATTGATTTCTATGGTAAAAAATGTTTCGCTTAACGAGTAAGATGATGGAACGATTTAAACTCCTTATGAGAGGTTCCACTGTAAATTAAAAACACATGTTACGATTCCAACACGTTGCTGTCAAGAAGTAAGTAGGACCAAATAAACTAACAAGAAATAATATTCTCGTTAGAAGCGTGTTGGAATCAAATAAGATCACGTGGTATAGATAAAACATGGCCGCCGCTCTCCTACGCCGATTTTGACAGCTTCGTCAAACAAATAAAAATGTTTATATGATAATACACAAAGCTGTGTCATGTCACGTACAAACGGTTGCACTCGATGCATTTTGATAAACGCACCGACTGCCGTAAGTATCGCAGCCATTATACAGTGTATTTTTTAGATATAAATATTTTACGAGCGCAGTCCGATCGCTTCGTCCGGTGGTGCATTTAAATTGTGTTTCTTTTTTTTGTTTTTGTTTTTGCGGGCCGTTTAATTCGCTCGGTGTGCTAACGACGGTTTGTTTTTTTGACTCGGAGTGTTTAATATATGTTTGGACTTGCGTTGTGTTTCTATTGCGCGCAGTTTTGATTTCGGGCGATAGGGAAAATCGATATATTCCCGTCTAGACATTACGACGCCGGTTACATTTGCTATTTTCAATGCACCTGTTGTCTCGTGTCGGTTGCACTTTTGTTTCATCCGACCATGCTTGCAAAGGGCGTCGTTTCATACACTATTTACAATAAACAATGTTCGCTAAAATTATAAACTGCGCAAATAAATGTGCGTTTGTTTATTTACGTTTTACGCATTTGCGCAATAGTGTTTTCGAATTTGTTCGTGTATTTAATTTATAACCGTGGGTTTTAAAAAATATATAACGATCAAAACATTTCGTTTTAATTTTTTTTGTCGGGTTTTGGTCCCGTGGTAGACTAAGTGTCGCGGACTCTCAAGTCAGAGTTGTCGGTGCGAACACACTCTATACCACAATTCGATTACCTATTTATAATAATAGTCCGCTTAGGCTCACAGAAATATTATGAAATTGAAATATTTGTGTAAATAATAAAAAACAAAAAATTATCTTTTTTTAATTAATTAATTAAAAATAATAACTTAGACTCGATAGTAAATAAACTTTTTTAAAAACATTTTGAGTGTGTCCAAATACTTGTCCACAAATCTGGATTATCTCCAATTAGGAGCTATTTTTTTTAGTCAGCCTATGACGGTCGTAAGCCCTGTAAACGCCCAGATATCCATATTCTTCTTCATCTAAATTTAGATGTCAAAAAATAATGTAAATAATGCACTTTTTTTTAAACATCTATTTTCATAATATTTATTTATTTAAACTAACTATCTAACCATCACGCCGCTTCTGCAGTGGTAGGCAGAGATAATAGAACGCCACATCAATCTGCTTTTGCAAATATTATACACCATTTCCACATTCAAGGATCTCCTCATACATACCCGCCGATTATTTCAATCGCTCTCAAGTATTTGAAATATTTGATCATACCAAGATTTCCTCGGTCGTCCTCTGCTTCTATCACCAACTAGATTTGTTTCATCATTCTGTTTTACTGTTCTTTCTACACTCGTTCAATTCACATGCCCAAATCGTCGTAAATAAAAAATTATCAATTTTCATTTGTGCATGTTTTCGGAATGCCCAGAAAATGTACTATATCCCAGCAAAAGCGGCATATTTTTAACTTAATATTTACCCGCTACAGGGCAGAAAGTGTTGTTTTTGCATTTTGAAGAAAAGGTATTGTTTAATTATTTTTTTAAATCTACTTAATATTTTTCAAATGGAGAAAAAAACCTTCAGGTTTTACCTAAAAAGATCTGTTACACAGTAAAAAGTTCAATAAGTGGCTTAGTATTTATTTTTAATACATTGTATTATATTTTTAAACTTTAAAAACGTTCTCCTGTAAAATCAAGTTTTTTTATTTATGACGTTCTTGAAAGGAGTGAGCGAAATATTTTTCTTTTATTCAAAAAATTTTATTAAATAAATTAAATGGATTGATATTGCCGCAAAGTAACTGCTGAATAAATTAACGGAATGATCGTTGAAACTCAATTATTTTAAACTTTTTATTTTTATATTTTTTTTATGTTTGGTCATCTTAATTACTGTTTAATTTAAATGATATATTTTCAGGCCCCGAACACAGATGCTACACAAACAAAGATGACAATTTTTTACCGTTTTTGATGCTGTAAATTAGAAGTGCGTATGCCACGATGTTTTACCAGAATATAATTTCAATCATGATTGCGATTTTGGTTTTGAATATCGCAAACGCCTTTCCGAAGCCGAAAACGAGACTAGACACAAATCCCGCCATTCTCGACGGTCTGAGATCGAAAAACAACGACGGATCGAGTGAGAACGATCGTTTGAGACATGTCCGGTACATATATGACAACGAGTTTAACCCGGAGTCTACTGATAAGACAAAATGGCCGATTTTGGACAAGGATGAGCAGGTGACTAGTGAGCTGAAGAAAAATGATACAGAAGGCGGTTCCGGAAAAGCTGTGAACGCTTTTAAAGCTTCCGTTTTAGGGAAAGATGTGCAAAAGAATCCCGCTAAAGTTAGGTTATGTGTTCACACATATAACAGTGTCGCTCATTCCGGAAAAGTGATTATCAATGGCAAAGAGATGTATGATTATGATGGGATTGAGTACCCTGACTATGGTGAGTGTTTAGTATTAATAATTTTTAAGTTTTGTTTATACATTGTTTGCGGGAAACGCTTAAAAGCGTCTTAAACATACCGTTGATAGAGAGCGAGAGATGCTGGATTATAATCACATAAATCTGCAAATCATTATCCGCACCCAAATGGTGCACAGGGCACTGCAACATATAAACGCTGTGTTATCTTGATCGTTTACACATGAAGGAAAGGTTATCAGCCCTTCGCTTCAGGTACCAGTCCAGGGTAATAATGAATAAATATTAGAGTGAAAAAAACACTTATATTTATTTGACCCCCCCTGAGAATCGAAACCGGGACCTCCGGTATGGTAGCCGAGCGTGCTGACCATTACACTACGGAGGCGGACCGCTTTAATAATATAATCACATACAGCAAAACACGAAAAATGTTGTTTTTGTGGTTTGTCGTTAACTTTGTTTGTTTGTGGTTTTCAGAGGAAACGGAGTCCGTTTTGAGCAACATGACCATCGAAGGAAAGGGCGTGGTCCGCGTGGAGCACTGCGCCAGCTCTACCGACTTCTGCTACGCCTTCTGGAGCCACTCCCCCGAAACTGGAGAGATATCCATCCTTGGACAAGGTATACCCGAGCAAAAATATTATTCATGTGCCTGTACGAGACGTCTTTGTCTGTAAGGTGGTATCCATGGTGGTTTTTAATATTTTTTTATGAGGTCACGGGATCTTTCATCCCTTATGTCACTGCGACCATATTAGGTCTGTTGTGACCCTCTGTATCAAAGCTCACTCTCAAACCCATATCAAGAGTCTTGTAGGTCATGACCTATCTTAGTGGTAAAAGCTTCATATAGTTTAGAGACTAGAAAGAATGTGTATTTGACTATACATTTTTATCGATTTTTGCACGGTATAATCCTGAAATTATCCAGAGCATTGGTCTGTATGTTCCCGATAGTTACCTAAGACAGCGTCGGCATATATTTTTTCCTATTCCTATATACAGGACCAACCTGCCGATGGTTATGCCTATAGGAAGAGCTACCGCTATGTTGAACAATATCACATTATATATTGATCTGTTCCACGTGTCTGAAGTAGTTTTCCGGAGCGGGATTCTTCTGCATCTTTAAGTCTTCTTGCTTACTTTTGAATGTATATACCTTGAAAATATTGTTTTTAACGTATATATGTATATTTTTTTGAATATATTGAAATTGAAATTGAATTCACCTTCTCGGGGTCCAGTAGCGGTCCTCCGCTTGCGAGCGAGTGCGTCACAGTTATAGAGAATGTATGCACGGGGTTGGTCTATTCTGTTGTGCAGGTAGGGCCAGTCCCAACGATAGCGGTGTTGTAAGAACCCCTTGATTTGGCGAAAGTCGAGATCGAAGTGATGAACAGGTGTGGTGTTCTTCTTCCTGGCTCCATCCCTACTTGTCTACTGGGGCCAGCTCTCCTCGGTAGGATGAGGAATCTATGACTCGTGTGGTAGCGAGATACAAGCTACGATATATGATTTTCATACAAATGTGATCTTGGGGTCTTTTGGTACCCCGCTTCGGATCATGTGTGATTTTTGGATGATCAGTACGGGAAAGGTTAATTTTTTTTAATTTTAATTTGAATTTTTACATAATTTGTATACATTTATTTAAAAGAACAATTATAAACATATTTAAAAATTTTTTTTTTGGTGGAGTTCTTTTTGCATACATTTTTTATTGTTTTTTTATCCATTTTAACATAATGTACACACAAAAAAGAGATTAAAAAAATATATATTAACTTTCTTACAAATTTCATGGAATTAACTCTTGATCATTCCATTCCTTTATTTTGCCTTTGTTCCATATTTTATTTTGACCTCTAACCTGCGTCGGCAACAAATTAAAAATGTTTGTAACGATATATTGCAGTGTTGGACTCCCATATTCATTGTTAATTCTCGGGACTATCAAACCTTCGTTGTGGGTAAATTGTGTATGATGGTTGTATACTAGAATACAGTGAAACCTCTATCTATCGTTTTTAAAGGGACCTGTTGAAATAAACTATGAATGCGGGATTAAGAGGTCAATACGCAAGTAGATACGACCGAGTAAAGATACCATCCTCTCAATCTGCGTTACCATTCGTAGGCTAAAATTCTAAGAAGAATACAGGTTTCACATGCAAATGTATTTATTTAAAAAAAATACAAACCTGAATAGACTTTATTATTTAAAAAAAAAACTATTATATTTTCGTAAGTCAATAGTATATTTTCGGCTTTGCAAATAGTATTTTTTTCAGCATCGGTTATTGAATGTGCGTTGTAGAAAGTTTTCTTTCAAAGAGTGTGCACGCTTCTGGAAATGCAGGTACAGGCAGCGGCTCCTTTTCATCAACATCGACCTCTCCCGCTATCGGTTACACAAGCTTTCGTTAGTTTCTATCCCATACGTTGCCGTTGAATGTAAGAAAATTGAAAAGAATGTAAAAAAAAAAACAGATAAAATGTATCAAATATGCAGCTTAATTCGTACGATAAACGCGGTAAATGGTGATAGAGAAACGATCGATGCGGTTTAGTTTAGTATGAAATGAATTCGGGTTAGAAGAAATAAACGACACATCCGGGAAAACGATTATTCGAGGAACGATAGAAACCTCTAGTTTCACTGTACTGGAATTTGTGTGATTTACTGTGTCATAGGTTGCTGGGAGTCCTCGGACATCCACGAGTCTTGCTCCAAGGGCGACTGCACTTCGGAGAGGCCTTCACTCAGGGCCAAGCCGGCCACCAAGTTCTGCTGCTGCAAATCCGACCTCTGCAATGCGTCTCCCATGTCCCCTCCACCTGATACAGGTATTATTCTATTCCGTTACCACAATAACGCACTGTTGTCGGGCGATTTTTACATCAAACCCAAAGAAGACCCATTACTAACTAACTAACTAACCATCACGCCGCAGGGTTAGGCAGAGAGAATAGAACGCCACACCACTCTGTCTTTGCAAACATTCTTCGCCTCTTCCACGTTCATGCATCTCATCATACATACATGCCGATTGTTACGACTCCTAAACATAATAATATAATAAAACCCTTATCCGCACCCCAATGGTGCATAGGGCACTGTGTCATATAAACGCAGTGTTATCTTGATCGTTTACACATGAAGTAAGGGTGATCAGCCCTCCGCTTCAGGTACCAGTCCATGGTAATATTGAATAAATATTACAGTGAAAAAATCACTTATATTTATTTTACCCCCCTTGGGAATCGAACCCGGGACCTCCAGAACGGTAGCCGAGCGTGCTGACCATTACACTACGGAGGTAGACATACTAATATAATAATAATAAAACCATTATCCGCACCCCCATGGTGCATAGGGCACTGCTTCATATAAACGCATTGTTATCTCGATCAAGACTGATTAATACTAAACTTAACATTATATATATTGAAACATTATAATATTTTGAATTTTGTTAAGTAGATAGTGTTTTAGTATTAATCAGTCTTGATAAAGAAGCGGTTTGCTTCGAAACCGGTAGACATTATAATTAAGTTACAATAAAATATTTATAGTGATTTTAAAACAAAGTTACATTTTAATTTTATTTTATTCTTTTTGTTTATTTTTTATATAAATCACTAAGAAAATTACAAAATTACAAACCAATAGAAATGAATTTATGTCGAAACATGTGTGGATGACTAATTGCCTTTGTAGTTGGAAAATATAGGTCCCGCCCTATATAGGGTGAAACATATATTTACAGGATGTATTCATATGTTCTACCCGTACCCGATATTGTCTACGTTTGACGTATTCATACGTCCTGCCCAGTTAACAGGTTAAATGTTTCCTGCAAACAATGTGATAGTAATAAAAAAATATATATTAACATATATGTTGCCTCCGTAGTGTAATGTCCGCCTCCGTAGTGTAATGGTCAGCACGCTCGGCTACCGTTCTGGAGGTCCCGGGTTCGATTCCCAGGGGGGGGGTCAAATAAATATAAGTGATTTTTTCACTGTAATATTTATTCAATACTACCCTGGACTGGTACCTGAAGCGGAGGGCTGATCACATTTCCTTCATGCGTAAACAATCAAGATAACACTGCGTTTATATGAAGCAGTGCCCTATGCACCATTGGGGTGCGGATAAGGGTTTTTATTATATATGTTGCAATCAGGTATGTCAAATACTTGAAAGCGGCCGGGTCAGGAGTCGTAATAATCGTCGGGTATGTATGAGGAGATGCATGAATGTAGAAGAGGCGAAGAATGTTTGCAAAGACAGAGTGGTGTGGCGTTCGATTCTCTCCACCTACCCCTGCGGAAAAGCGGCGTAGTGGTTAGTTACATTTTATTTGCATTTTGGGACTATGTAGAACATTCTTAGTCCAAAAATGCGCCAAAAATGTACTACAAAAAAATGTCTCTTACTGTGTTTTGAGTGTGGATAGCCGAGGTCCCCCTGACATCGACTATCAATTTAGAGTAAGTGTTCTTGTGTTAGAAAAGAAAAATACTTGCTTTTTAGTGCTTGTGTTATGGTGGGGACTCCTAACAGTCAGTACAGTGAGCCGAGTGCTCCATCCACAGTCAAAGCAGGACGAAATGCTCCGGTCAGACCCCACCTTTATATTTTTACTATAATGACTAGTTTCGGAAGCTATGCTTCCATCTTCAGGCAAAAATATATTTAGATCTGACGGTCGAAGCATAACTTTTGAAACGCGGGGAAGCGGCGTGATGGTCAGTTAGTTAGTCAGTTATATTAATATCTCATCGTTTGATTTTTGTTGTTTATTTTTAGCTGTTCCGTCGACCGAGGAGTCGCCGCCTCCGCTAGTGATAGCGGAGACCCCCGACAGCCTGCTGGGCAAGGCGGTGCTCATGGGGCTCGGCAGT
The DNA here is from genome assembly GCF_059751285.1 of Brachycentrus maculatus. Classification (NCBI taxonomy): domain Eukaryota; kingdom Metazoa; phylum Arthropoda; class Insecta; order Trichoptera; family Brachycentridae; genus Brachycentrus; species Brachycentrus maculatus. The sequence goes on along the minus strand of NW_028281039.1, from coordinate 147,897 downwards.
CTGGTGATCATCAGCGGGGCTCTCCTCGTCTTGCTGTGCTGTCGGGTCGGGAAGGCCAACGCCACTACAAGTATCAGTGAGTCGATAGTTCTGTGCTGTGTCAGAATAGGGGATCAAAGTGCGCTTAGGAGTGTGTATCTTGAGAGTGTGAAGTGTGCTTGGGAGTATGTATCTTGAGAGTGTGAAGTGTGCTTGGGGGTGTGTATCTTGAGAGTCTGAAGTGTGCTTGGGAGTGTGTATCTTGAGAGTGTGAAGTGTGCTTGGGAGTGTGTATCTTGAGAGTGTGAAGTGTGCTTGGGAGTGTGTATCTTGAGAGTGTGAAGTGTGCTTGGGAGTGTGTATCTTGAGAGTGTGAAGTGTGCTTGGGAGTGTGTATCTTGAGGGTGTGAAGTGTGCTTGGGAGTGTGTATCTTGAGGGTGTGAAGTGTGCTTGGGAGTGTGTATCTTGAGAGTGTGAAGTGTGCTTGGGAGTGTGTATCTTGAGAGTGTGAAGTGTGCTTGGGAGTGTGTATCTTGAGAGTGTGAAGTGTGCTTGGGAGTGTGTATCTTGAGAGTGTGAAGTGTGCTTGGGAGTGTGTATCTTGAGAGTGTGAAGTGTGCTTGGGAGTGTGTATCTAATGGGCACAAAGTATGCTCAGAAGTGTGTATCTTGAAAATACAGAGTGTGCATGTAATTGAAACTTATTTGTGTTTTCAGATATAGAGCGTGGTACGGTTCAAGAGAACGGCGGGCCCGGCTTCTCCTGCAGCTCCACCTGCGTAGACAATCTGAAGCTTCATGACAATATCGGTAACGCATACATCCTTCATTTGCATCTATTCTACCTTTCTAAAGCCAGTAGTCCATAATTTTATCATTGTCGTTACAATCATTCATTCCCAGGCGAAGGCCGCCATGCCAAGGTGTGGAGAGGATCTCTGGGAGGCGTCCCGGTGGCTGTGAAGGCCGTCCCGGCCGCCAGAGCTGCCCTGTGGACGAGGGAAAGAGAGCTCTACTCCCTGCCGCACATGAGTCATAGTAACCTGCTCGCCTACTTGGGTACGTTGGGTCTTATGGTCTCCCGGAAAGTGATCAGAACTGATCTCGAAAAAATAGATGTGACGTTTTTGGATTTTGCAGTGCCGAATTTGAATCTGAAAACTGGTCTCAGAAAATAGAGAAAAGGGTGACGTTTTTGGGTTTTGCAGTGCCGAATTGGAATGTGAATTGATGGTCTTAACGTAGATTTAGGAGAATATGGAAGTCTGGGTATTTACTTAGGTTGGTTTGAGGGATTGATTTATACCTGTATAATATTCACCATTCGTGATACTAGACTATAAAATACTAGACATTATACTATGAAAGTACTAGATGTTTTATTGTTAATGCTAGGCATTTGGTTGTTAAAATACTAGGCATTTTATTGTTAAAATACTAGACATTTTACTGTTAAAATGCAAGTAATTTGACTTAAAAAATACTAGGCATTTTACTGTTGAAATACTAGACATGTTACTGTTAAAATACTCGGTATTTTACTGTTTAATTACTAAACATTTTACTGTTAAAGTACTATACATTTTACTGTTAAAATACTAGACATTTTACTGTTAAAATGTAAGCCAATTTCCTATTAAATATCTTGCCTTTTAAGTGACATGTCTAGTAATCTAAAATTAAAAACATTTTTCTATCAAGCATAATACTTTTCATACACTCACATCCGTGCATTGTCAAGTGCAACAACAACCCCAAAAATGGATAAAATCTTTGATGGTCCGCTTGGTGTCCCTCCTCAGGGTGCGACGTGCGGCCCACGCTGGACGGGGGCCAGGAGCACCTGCTGGTGCTGCAGCTGGCGCCGCTGGGCTCGCTGCGCGGCTACCTAACCGCGCACACGCTCGACTGGGACACCTACACGCGCATGGCGCTCGGCGTCGCCTCGGCCCTCGCGCACCTGCACACGCACATACACAAGGACGGTGAGTGTCCCGCCCATCCCGCTCACACAAAAATTACACTCGATCAAAAAGGGGGGTGCCAAAGGATGTATGGAAATCCTAGTACGCAGCATAAACGAGACCTTTTCAACCCGCATTCAAGCAGTGACTGACTAAATTGTAACAAAATGAATGGGAAAATTTTCCTTATTATTATTTTTATAACTAACCATCACGCCGCTTCTCCGCAGGTGTAGGCAGAGAGAATAGAGCGCCACACCACTCTGTCCTTGCAAACATTCTTCGCCTCTTCCACGTTCATGCATCTCCTCATACATACCCGCCGATTGTTACCACTCCTAACCTGACCACTTTCAAGTATTTGGCATACCTGATCGTGCCATGTTTTTCTCGGTCTTCCTCTGCTCCTTTTCCCACTAACATTCGCCTCATAAATTTGTTTTACCGTTCTTTCCTCACTCATTCGTTCCACATGTCCAAACTATCTCAACACACCTTTCTTAATTTTATCGATAATGCTTATCTCAGCCTTGCATTCCTTCCTTATTCCGCACATCTATCATACATCGTTTTGTCGCACATTCTTCTGAGAGATCGCATTTCGACTGCATTCAGTCTACTTTCATCCTTCTTTTGCCAACTCCATGTTTCACTTCCATACATTAGCTAATTGTTTTTTATTATTTTTATAGGTACAAAAAATATGGATTCAGTATTTAGCTCTTAGAATACTAAAGTTATCCCAAGAATTAATAATAAATATGGAAGTCGAACACAGCAATATATCGTTCCAAACATTTTTAATTTGTTACCGACGGAGGTTAGAGGTCAAAATAAAATATGGAACAAAGGCAAAATAAAGAAATGGGTGAATGATCAAGAGTTAGTATGTATATGTATTTATATGTATGTTTATAATAATAATAATCCCTTACCGCACCCCAATGATGCATAGGGCACTGCTTCATATAAACGCAGTGTTATCTCGATCGATTACACATGAAGGAAAGGTGATCAGCCCTCCGCTTCAGGTACCAGTCCAGTGTAATATTGAATAAATATTAGAGTGAAAAAATCACTTATATTTATTGGACCCCCCTTGGGAATCGAACCCGGGACCTCCAGAACAGTAGGCGAGCATGCTGACCACTACACTACAGAGGCGGACACTAAAATAGATAAAAACATATGTATAAATACTCCACCGACAAGACACACAAGGTGGCTTGGTGGGTCTCTGCAAAAAAAACTTAATTATGTTTATAAATTTTTTAATTTTTGCACACAGTATATGTATTTATATGTATGTTTATAGTTTATACAAATAAATGTTTAATTTTATTTTAAAAAATAAATTATTAATTCATAAATGGGGAATTTCAATTCACCTGTTAGATCCAGTTAGGTTAACCTTTTAACCGCGTCAACTTTGTTCCTGAGAGACGCCCGTACGCGGCGGTATTTCGCCGTTTTTAAAATGATTACTTTTATCATGTATTTAGTTAAGAAACAATTTATTTTCCTAAACAAAAACGTTCAACGGGATTCATTGTGCCTTTTTGGTACTCTATAATACACTTGTGTCACATTATTCTTGAAATACATCGTAATATAAACAAATTAGATCGTAACATAAATAAATCAAAGCACGCATCGTGTGTCACTCTTACCCACTGGCGATGCGTAGCGTCGAGAGTGAGACAGATATAGGGCGTGATTATGGCGCGGACTAATTACCGCCCGCAAGAAAAATCAGGGATCTGTTCTTTTATTTATCCTTGTGATGTTACAAATTATTAATCAGATAATTCAACAGATGTCATAAGGCCAAGGATCGACGTATTATTTTATCCAAAGTTCCACACCATGAAAAAATCCCTCCAAGTTGAACTGAGGTTCGAAACTTGGAGCAAAGTAAAAACACAAATGGTTATGTCAGCCGCGTATGGGGCATGTTTTATTAAAACACATACGGTTATGCGAGCCGCGTAGATCCGGTTAAATACAAGCAAAGATGGCAGTCCAAATGCCATTTTAGAAATAAATATCTACGCTTTAGTTATAAGCGTGGCCGTTCATGTACGCCCACACTACTTTGAGACAAGTTTTGTATGGACGGTGCGGACAACTCTTGGATTGGTCGGTTTTGCAGAAGTGGTTAGTGATTTGTTGTTGGTGTGTTGTAGGTGACTACAAGCCGTGCATCGTACACCGGGACGTGAACTCCTCCAATGTGGTTGTGCGCGCCGACCTGAGCTGCTGTCTAGCCGACCTCGGGCTTGCCATGGCGTTACCCGACTGCAGGAAGGCCCCGCAACAGCACCGCATCCAGGAGGTGAGTGACAGTATATGACTAACCGTCATATCGAGTGTATGAAGACCAGTTGATAAGTCCTGCGCTCCTGGTAGTATTAATCATTTAAGTGCTGAGATTTTTTTCGTTAATTGATTAGTCAACCCAGTTACCATGTAGACCCTGTTACCATGTCACCCCGGTCTACACAGTTGCCATGTGAACCCTGTAACCTTGTCAACTCGGTCAACTCTGTGCCACGTCAACCCATTTGCCATTCAATAAATAAATAAACTCCCAGGGGAGGTGAAGATAAATATTAGTGATTATTTTACTATAATATTTATTCAATATTATCCCGGACTGGTACCTGAAGCGGAGGGCTGATCACTCTTCCTTCATGTGTTAACGATCGAGATAACTACTACTACTACCATCACGCCGTTTCTCCGCAGGGGTAGGCAGAGAGGATGGGACGCCACACTCCTCTGTCCTGACATACACTCCTCGCCTCCTTCACATCCATACATCTAGTCATACATACCCTCCGATTACGCAGACTTTTGACACCGCCAGATTTTAGGTTCTGATTGATCTGATCTCGACGGCAGATCACTGAACACTGCGTTTATATGATGCAGTGCCCTATGCACCAACGGGGTGTGGATAAGGGTTTGAATATTTTATTTAATTTTTTATCAGATTTAAACAAATGTAAATATGTGGCGCAAAGATAGAAACATGATTTTTTTTTTTTTAAATTAATCAACATTAAATATTTTCAAAAACCTATAAGCCTTACTTAGTAAAAACTAATTTAGTTAATTTAATACAACATTTTACAGGTACAATATTTCACAATCCTTTTTCAGGTATTATATTTTGTAGAATATTGAAATAATAGTATCGATCTATAAGAGTAATATGAATTTTTTCCAGTGAGAAATCTGGATTCGTGTAAATAAAAATAAATTGCGTGCGTTTGCAGGCGGGCACGCTGCGCTATCTGGCGCCCGAGGCGCTGGAGGGTGCCCTAGACCTGCGCCGCTGCGGGGCGGCCCTGCGCGCCGTGGACGTGTACGCGCTGGCGCTCGTGCTGTGGGAGCTGCTGTCTCGCTGCGCGCCCGCGCACGCCGCGCCCGGCGCGCACGACTACGCGCCGCCCTACCACGCGCAAGTCGGTGAGTGCTCACCTCCCAGGGAGGGCCAATCGACGTGCTCAGACTTGTCTACTTTGCGCCGTATTTGCTCACATATCACTCACTCCTTTCAAGAGCGTCATATATCAAAAATCGTCAATATTCAGTTGTGTCTCAAATGCGCATACCATTGTCTTCTTCGTTGCCTTCCCCACCTAATGACATCTTCGATCTCGCATATTTCTCTTATCCTGGTATTCCTTATCTCGTAGACTCTTGCCAGGTATGCTTCTTAGAGTCTTCATTTCTGACACTCTCAGTGGTGTCTGCTCTGCATTCGATCCCATATCGCTCAATCCTTTCAAGAACGTCATAAATCAAAAATCGTCAATTTTCAGTTGTGCATGTTTTCGGAATGCCTATAAAATGTACTATATCCCAGCAAGAGAGGCATATTTTTAACTTAATATTTACCCGCTACAGGTCAGATAGTGTTGTTTTTGCATTTTGAAGAAAAGGTATTGTTTAATTATTTTTTTAAATATACTAAATATTTTTGGAGATGGAGAAAAAACGACCCATTGTAGACTTGTTTTAAGTGATCACTTTATACACGTGTAGCAATCCTATCCTATACTACCCACGTTTTAAATTATATATTTTAAAAAATCTGAAAAAACCAAACTGAGATGTGCGTCTGTCATCTCCGCAGGGGACCAGCCGTCCTTGGAGCAGATGCAGCTGGTGGTGGCCCGGAGGAAGGCACGGCCGCTGTTCTCCCCGCGCCTGCTCAACACGCGCGGCGCCCGTCTGGCCAGGGACACGTGCGAGGACTGCTGGGACCACGACGCCGAAGCCAGGTGAGATCGCTGCGCTGTGCACCGAGCGGATCCTCGGGAAATGCAAATATGCAGTCTGGTCACTTGCGGGGCTCACTGGCCGGTCAAGAAGCACGCTGTTCGCTGTTGCCATTATGTTAAAAATGTTTTATTTATTGTTTCGGCATTAACTTTGTGGTAAGACATGTTACAATGATTAAAGAAACCACTTGACTACATGTTTCGGAAGTTAAACTTCCATCATTCAGGTCTGTATAATAACTAAAATATAAAATTGTTTTATAAATAAGGAGAGGGGAAAGTTAGGGGGAGGGGGTTAGTCAAGGGGCGGAGTTTGAAAACAAAGGAAAAATGGAAAGCAAAGGTGAAGAATTTTAAAACAATATAATATTTAATAAATTATTATTAGAATTTAGGTTTTAACTTAACCTAACTTTCCACTCTCCTTATTAATAAAACAATTTTATATTTTATATTTTAGTTACTATACGGACCTGAATGATGGAAGTTTAACTTCCGAAACATGTAGTCTTTAATAAAACTCAAGTGGTATAAAACAAGTGTTTTCTTAACTAACTAACCATCACGCCTCTTCCCCGCAGGGGTAGGCAGAGAGAATAGAGCGCCCCACCACTCTGTCCTTGCAAACATTCTTCGCCTCTTCCACGTTCATGCATCTCCTCATACATACCCGCCGATTGTTACGACTCCTGACCTGACCACTTTCAAGTATTTGGCATACCTGATCTTTTTTCTCGGTCTTCCTCTGCTTCTTTTCCCGCTAACATTCGCCTCATAAATTTGTTTTACCGTTCTTTCCTCACTCATTCGTTCCACATGTCCAAACCATCTTAACAAGCCTTTCTTAATTTTATCGATAATGCTTATCTCAGCTTTGCATTCCTTCCTTATTTCACTATTCGTACATCTATCATACATCGTTTTGTCGCACATTCTTCTTTTGTTTTCTTTGATCATGTTAAAAATATACCACAGCTCGAAAACGCTGTTTGACAAAAACACATTTTTATCTGTCACAGGTAAAAATACTTTTCACGTTTTTATTTATATACATAGTTAAAAATATACGGGTAATTGAGTGCAGCATCGTGTTAAAATTTCAATACAATCTGTGAATAACAAGAGGTGATTAAGATTTTGAACGAACAAAGTGATTTTTCACTTTACTGTTTATTTTACGTTACCCTGGACTTGGAGCGCATAATTTTTCACTGTTTTTTTTTGTATAGTTAACAATCTATTGTAGATAACACTGCTTCTGCATGATGCAGTGCCCTATGCACCGTCAGGTGCATGAGAGGGTCGGAAGAAGAAGGAGATGATTTATTAGTCTTGAGGAAGAAGCTGTTATGTTTGTTAGCATTATAATACGGTAAAATCTGTAGCGATTTTATTACCAAGCCATAAAAAACGCTCTCAAATACAGCTTGGTTTGCAAGGGCTTGAGGGAGATCAAACTATTCAATATTTTAATTTAGTCCGCCTCTGTAGTGTAATGGTCAGCACGCTCGGCTACCGTTCTGGAGGTCCCGGGTTCGATTCCCAGGGGGGGTCAAATAAATATTAGTGATTTTTTCACTGTAATATTTATTCAATATTACCCTGGACTGGTACCTGAAGCGGAGGGCTGATCACCTTTCCTTCATGTGTTAACGATCAAGATAACACTGTGTTTATATGAAGCAGTGCCCTATGCACCATTGGGGTGCGGATAAGGGTTTAATAAATAATAATATTTTAATAATTCTTTGCTGAACATCAATTTAAACTTTCAGACTGACGGCCGTATGCGTGGTGGAGCGTTTGAGCGAGCTACGCAGCCTGAAGCCGGCCCCCTCCCCCACCATCAACAGCAATGACTTGAGGCCGCCCAACTCCAATCATGGTACAAATTTTGCACTCGGTTAAACCATTTAATGGGCTGGTCTTACAATAGGGATTTCTCATAATGTTGTTTTATTGGCTTATAAATTCAATATGAAAAATCGCAAGACTATCGGTATGATTCTTATTGAAATCTGTAGGGAACTAAGGGAGATATGAATGTTTAAACTTATTATTTTAATATATTTTAATAAAACGTAAAACGGACTCCGCTATACTAAACGGACTATGTCATAAAATTTTGCATCTTCGGGTGTGTTATTTATTTATTGAACGGCTAAAGCCTTTAAGATAATACATATCGCTCACTCCTTTCAAGAACGTCATAAATCAAAAAACTTGATTTTTCATGAGAATGTTTTTAAAGTTCAAACATAAAATACAATGTTTTAAAAAATAAATATCAAGTCACTTATTTGACTTTTTACTGTGCAATAGATCTTTTTGGGTAAAACCTGAATATTTTTTCTCCATTTGAAAAATATTTAGTATATTTACAAAAATAATTAAACAATACATTTTCTTCAAAATGCAAAAATAACACTTTCTGCCCTGCAGCGGGTAAATATTAAGTTAAAAATATGCCACTTTTGCTGGGATATAGTACATTTTCTGGGCATTATGAAAACATGCACAACTGGAAATTGACGATTTTTGATTTATGACGTTCTTGAAAGGAGTGAGCGATATTTACAGTATCTAATATAAAAATACACTAATAGAGAAACAAAAAGTCTTAATAATAAGAAAATGACAAATAGTAAGCACTGGTAAACACACGTCTCCTTCGCACACTATCAGCGAGCAGCGAGAGAGAGTGAAACACAACATTTAAATTTATCCATTATAACATGGAGAAGAAATTATGAAGCGTATGTATCCCTTTATGTATCTGCTTTATAGAGCTGTAATAGTAGTAGTGTGGATTCGTTTCTGTGACAAACTTACGAAAACAACGTTTTTACGAAGGTGAATTTTGCAAAAGAAAATGATGAATGAAAATATTGATTTTATCGGCTGTTATAAGCACAAAACGAGTCTAACACAATCCTTTATAGGTTGAGTATGTTAAATTAGATATTCCTCACAAGTGATAATAATACCCTATTCTCAGCCCAAGGTGATCACCTTGCTTTCATGTAAGTAATGATCAAGATAACACTGCGTCAATTCGATGCAGTGCCCTATGCACGATCGGGTGCGGATAAGGGTTATAAGTAAGTAAGTAAGTGTTCTCAGCAGGAGGAAATTATATATTCAGAGTATGTATTTTATTCTTTTTAGATACGACCAATTCACACGGCCCCAGTTCCGTAGAAGACAAAAACTCCAACATCATATCGTCTGCCAATCTTCCCAACCCGGCCGTCTTCGACATCCAGCCTCTCCAGCCGCTGCAGCCGTACCAGGGCCGGAACCCCTGTCTGGAGAGGAACCTCGCCACCGCGGGCCCCGGCGACCGTCTCATAGACAAGTCCCTCAAGGACATGCCGGCCAATTCCTCGGGGTCTTCCGGAAACGGGTACGGGACCAACGACTTCATAAGGACGGAGCAGTCCATCACAGGGACTAATCTCAGCCGTCATCAGCCGCAGGACTTCTCTAGAAATGAGACAGAGATATCGACGGCTCGCGGCAGAAGCTTCGGCAACCAGAATTCATCGAATCTGATCAATCTGGATCCTTTGCACGATGATGCGTTTCGGACTATTGTACGGCCAGTAACGCCTGTCGGATATGTTCAAAATGACGTCAGTAGCACGGATGCTACTAGCGGGGAATGCAGTCACGGTCACGTATCTAAGCGCACTAATATCAAGATGGAACAGGGCGGAGCTAGGTGGACCACTCGCAATCTCAGGCGGCTGCTCGATTCCAAGGTCTTCAAGAAGAGAAGCCGCCAGAGCCGACCACTCGAAACGGAAGTCAATCTCGTCTTAGCTAACGGAAAACCCATCAATACGTCAAACGGAAAAATCAAGACCTCTGTTATACTGGATGATAAAATCAACCGCGACGATTTCATCATCAACTACCCGCGATATTCCGATAATCTGACTGTTGACAGGCCTTCCAGCTTGCCCGGGATCGATTCCGTCAGCTTGTCCGAGGATAGCTCCGCCTTAGATCCGGAAACATGGAATAATCTTCAACGCTTAGATAATACTTGCACCCTTTCTCCGCCTAATAGGACTGTTCCCGCGACGCAGAACCGGTGCGAGGCGGACAATCTCATAGTCGGGTTCAAGGAACTACCCGGGAGCTCCCGGGTATCGAATCCGATCAAAAACCAGGTCTTTGCGGTTATCGTGCCGAAGACTAGTTTCCGGAACGGCACCTGCAACGATGTCAACAGCAAGGACTACGACAAGAGCAGTTGGAAGCATAAAAACGGGAAAGCATTGCTGCCCGCACGATCTAATGCGGAAAGAAATAAAAAGCTCGCAAATGGATATGTAAAGGCGGCTGAAGAGAATATCGTCAATCTTATACCAAATGGATTATCTGTTAAAAGGCTCAGCTGTGACGAAAAGATGTTTTCCACCAGAAATGGGCTCTCAACTAACCTAGAGGCTTCTGTAGCTTCAAAGTCTGCCAATAGGAATTCCTACAGCGGCGAATTTGAGGTCGGAAATTTCTGCGTTTATGATAATAACGAAGTAGAAAACTATGATCCAAATGCAATTGACTATTCTAGCAACAGCGAGGACGAGCACATGCTTCTACTCTCCGAAAACGGCGGATCCAAGATCACCATGCGGCAGAGATTCGACGCCAAGAACAAGAAGAAACCTAAACAGAATTTGAGCACCCCTTGTGATGAGGTGCCGACAAAAACCGCCGCCGGCAGCTTCACGAGTCTTTGTAACAAGTACGCGCCGAAAGGCAGATATGAAAACTTTGAAAATGAATCCAGCGAACATCTTTTAGAAGGGGACAATAGAAATTTGACTGTGAATGTCGCGAATTCGCTTCGGGATATACGGAGAAAGAGTTCGATCATCGATAGAAATGACGTATCCGTGATCAACCTGGTTCGAAACGGTTCTGTTTTATCACTGTGTAAGAATGATATAGACGATAGCTTGATAGACATTGACGATAATGTCATATCTGATGTCTTCCGCAAGACAAACGGATCGGAGATGGCGAGCGATTCGGATGACTCGACCTTGCGCGACGAAGTGTTTGAATCCAAGATCACGCGGCCACTAAGCATCAAGCAAAACCTCTCCCGCCAGCACTCTCTGGAGCTGGTCAGCGAGCTCTTCTCCTCTTCCGCAGACCTGGCGAGGCTCAAGGACCCCGCGGACAGGATCAAGACGCCGGGAGACGTGCCGCCCTCCGTGCGGAGGGTCCGTGGAAGCCTCGGGGGGCCGAGAATCAAGCGCACATCCTCCGCTAAGGAAAAGAGCAAGTCCACGTCTTCAAACAGGCTCAGCTTGTACGACGACCGGATGATGTTTGGGAACAGTCTGTAAAATGTCAAATGCAAATGTCGGGCTGTGGTCCCGTGGTTAGTGTCGCGGACTCTTGAGTCTGAGTTTCTCGGTTTGAACCCACTCTACCACAATTTGATACCTATTTCTAATGATGAGCCGCTTAGGCTCACAGAAATAGTATGAAATTGAAATATTTGTGTAAATAATAAAAAACACAAATATTTCTTTCACTTCTTTATTAAAAAATAAAAAAATCCAATAGTTGGTGGCAATTTTGGGGCATTATGCCTTACTTGTTATATTTTGATCTATGGTTGTCCCTGGATACTTCTGTTTTCCACACAGCACAAGACGAAACTTGGAAATTTGTCCGAAATACAATTTGCAAGTTTCCATGCATGGCTCATAGAAATACGAATAGATACTGATTGTACCCGAGCGTCGTTTCACAGGGTGATGCAGAAATTAGTTCACTTAAATCGTTTTTTAACATTTTATTACTAAAATGTTTCTTTGATTGCGGGTATACTTTGTTATACCTGAACATAAGTGTTACGGCTTGTTATCTTAAGGCAACGATATAGCAGACTTATCATGTTTGTTCATATTGATAGAACAGTCAGTTTACACAGCACATAGTATTGAAAATTCTAGATGTTCTCATTAACAGGCGAAAATACAAACTTTCTTTCAAAAATTTGATGGAAACATGTGCAGTTCTCGAAACCAGTTGTGTTTTTGATGATAAAATCGAAAGTGGTCTTATACAGTGTTTTATTTTCATTTAATTCAATTAATTAATGATAGAAAAACATTTTATTACTTCAAATTAGCATTTGAAGTGCGTTAAAATGGTGCGTCATTTTTATTTACACAAAAAAATATACATGGCAAGTTTTTTTTCATTTGTGTGCATTTTGCATTGTCAAACGGATCTTCGATGTGGAGTGATGGGGCAAAAGAACAAGGCTGCAGCCATCTCTTCAGGATGCCTGAAAAATGGTGTATGGAAAAACCCTGAGATGAAGATCGGCAGCAAGATTAAAAAATAATATATAAAACTTGCGTGCGAACCATCATGACATATCGCTCACTCCTTTCAAGAACGTCAGAAATCAAAAATCGACAATTTTCAGTTGCGCATGTTTTCAGAATGCCCAGAAAATGCACTATATCCCAGCAAAAGAGGCATATTTTTAGCTCAATATCTACCCGCTACAGGGCAGAAAATGTTGTTTTTGCATTTTGAAGAAAAGGTATTGTTTGATTATTTTTTAAGTATACTAAATATTTTTCAAATGGAGAAAAAACCTTCAGGTTTTACCTAAAAAGATCTGTTGCACAGTAAAAAGTTCAATAAGTGGCTTGATATTTATTTTTAATACATTGTATTATATTTTTAAACTTTAAAAACGTTCTCCTGAAAAATCAAGTTCTTTGATATATGATGTTGTTGAAAGGAGTGAGCGATATGGAATCGAATGCAGCGTGGATACCGCAGTAACAAAACACGCGCCAAGAGTGTCAGAAATGAAGACTCCCAAGGAGCATATCTGGCAAGAGTCTACGAGATAGAATAAGGAACGCCAGGATAAGGGAAATATGTGAGATGGAAGATGTCGTTAGGTGGGGAAGGCAACGAAGGAGACAATAGTATGGGCGTGTGAGGAGAATGGAACCATCCAGACTCCCCCGTATTACACTGCACGGCCAACCCCAAGGTAGAACACCAAAGAGATGGATCGACAGAGAACAGTTTACAAGACGTACACCAAGAAGAAAAAGAAGTATTTTCGATAGAATGAAAAATAAAACATCCAGTATGATTTTTCTGTATTATACTAAATACAGGTGTGATTTTTTTTGCATAATGTTATATTTTTGTATTCATAGAGTTATGTTTTTTTCGAAAAAATAGTCAAAATTGAGTCATAGCATAATTTTATTTTTATTCTCTGAGAATTGTATGTTTACTTTAGAAATTCGGTCAACGGTTATTTTGGTATAACCGATATATTGTAAATAAATATTATGTTTAATTCTCGGTTGTATTGTGATTGTATTACACGAGGGGTTTTGTAAAATTTGTAAAAGTGATATTTACAAAGGTTTAATTGTATTTCAACTTAGATGTGATGCCCTATGCACTATAAGTGTTAAAGGGTTACAAAAGAAATGTTTTGATGAGAATCGTACAGTTGGTGAAAGGAGGATGAAATTAGACTGAATGCAGTCGGGATGCGATCTCTCAATACGGGAAAACTGTGTATGGTAGATGTTCCAATGGTGATATATCGCTCACTCCTTTCAACAACGTCATAAATCAAAAATCGTCAATTATCAGTTGTACATATTTCCGGAATGCCCCGAAAATGTACTATATCCCAGCAAAATCGTCATATTTTTAACTTAATATTTACCCGCTACAGGGCAGAAAGTGTTTTTTTGCATTTTGAAGAAAAGGTATTGTTAAATTATTTTCTTAAATATACTAAATATTTTTCAAATGGAAAAAAAAACCTTCAGGTTTTACCTAAAAAGATCTGTTGCACAGTAAAAAGTTCAATAAGTGGCTTCATATTTATTTCTATACATAATATTTTTAAACTTTAAAAACAATCTCCTGAAAAATCAAGTTTTTTGATAAATGACGTTGTTGAAAGGAGTAAGCGATATATGGAAAGAATGCAAGATTCTTTGTGTGCTGCTATTTTCAACTATGTTCGCCTCATATATTTCGTTAACCCTTCTTTCCTTAGTTGTTTGATCCACGTGCCCAAACCATCTCGACACATCTTCCTTAATTTGAAGGATAATGCATATCTCAGCCTTGCGTTCTTTCCTTATATCAGCATTGGAACATCTACCATACATGGTTTTCTTGCACTAAGAGATTGCATTCCGACTGCATTCAGTCTAATTTCATCCTTCTTCTGCCTGAATATCAAATGTCAGTTACCTCCTTTGTGCTTAGTACAGCAGTACCGATTGCGAAATTCAATCATATTACACAGGGTGGCGCAAAATGAATCACCCTATAGGAAGATGTTTTAATTTTTACAAATGGCGTTGTACGTCAATCATATTTGAGATTTGTAAACTAGACAGCTGCAGTATACAGATTGATAAAACGGACACAAATGTGTATCAACACTGGCGGCAGATACTTGACGGATATCATCTTTTCAATTGTTGGGTATTATATCCAAAATAAAACACGGTTTTTGTTGGATTGAATTCTGCATTTATTTATGTATATTTTGTGTTTGGTAATGTCCTAAGAAGACGAAACGCGTCACGTATTTAAATATACATAAATAAATGTAGAATTCAATCCAATAAAAACCGTGTTTTATTTTGGATAATTTACCAAACAATTCAATATGGAATTCTACCAACTGTCTGCAGTTACAATAAATAATTTTTTCAGTTTGCGAAAAAAATGTTAAGGTCCAAATAAAGATTTTGTCCGTCTCCGTAGTGCAATGGTCAGCACGCTTGGCTACCGTACTGGAGGTCCCGGGTTCGATTTCCAGTGGGGAGGGGGGGGGGGGGCGTCAAATAAATAAAAGTGATTTTTCACTCTAATAATAATTATTCAATATTATCCTGAACTGGTACCTGAAGCGGATGGCTGATCACCTTTCCTTTGTGTGTTAACGATCAAGATAACTCTGGGTTCATATGATGCAGTGCCCTATGCACCATTGGGTGCGGATGAGGGTTTGAATGAATTTTGAAAGATTTTCATTAATCAAAATCATTTTATTTATTTAGTAAAATAGTAATTCAGAAACAAAATTGGATGATAAATTTTGCACCGCCCCGAATCTGTTTGCATACTGCAGCTGTCTAGTTCGCAAATGTCGGATATGATTGACGTACGACGACGCTATTAGTAAAAATTAGTATTGTTAAAAAAAGTGTGATTAATTTTGTGCCACCCTGTATAAATCAAGAACAAAAAAACCTCCTTCATTTGCGAATATATCTGATATTTTTAATTATGTGATAACACCCTTCAAATTGCAGATAGCATCATTCGCATTGATTTTCCGCTAACTGAATATGCCCATATCTTTAGGAATATAAATATAAACCACATTCTAGGTTGGTATATATAACCTTCCCCTCCCGGTGATATGTATTTACTACAAATAGACTTTTTTTTTCTTTTTATTAACCATATCCGCTCCCTAGTTGGAGCATATGGAGTCCACAAACTGTCTCCAGGCTTTTCTGTCAGCTGCCAGCTCCCTTGCATCCTCGCAAGTCAGATCCGCGTCCCGAAGTTCTGACGAGAACTGCCGACGAATCGTCAGCAGTGGTCGGGAACCTGATGCCTTGTAAAAGAGGCAAGCTTGATGGCGGCTCTCGGGAGGCATGCGGAGTACATGGCCAAGCCAACTCGCCTTTTCTTGACGACAGTTGTGACCAAGATTTGCTGCGTCCTACGCCTTATCTCTTCATTCCTCACAAAGTCAAACCACCGCACGGCTAAGATTCTCCGCAAACGCCTATTCTCAAAGCTCAGTACATGGCTGTTCTGGGCCCTTGTAAGGTGCCATGTTTCACAGCCGTATAAGAGAACAGGAGCAATGCAGGCATTGAAAGGAGCAATGCAGGCAGACTTTTAAAATGGCAAAATCAATATTAAAAATATAATATACACGGGCTCAGAATTTTTGTACTCCTCCGTAATATAATTATGTATTTCATGAAAGTATTATGATATAAAGCGACATTCATTTACAGCGACGGAAATAAACCATTTGTGAAAAAATCGGTGGTGAAATCACCAATGCGCAAACGTTTTTCAATGTGTGCGTGCGTGGACGTGATTTCAATTCGATTTCAATTTTAATTTATTTATTTTCAACTAACATTTACATTACAAGCTAAAAAATTTAAAGCGTATACATTAAATGCATTAAAAATCTAAAATATGCAAGAACTATTGCTAAAGCTGTAGAAGAATCCCGCTTCGGAAAACTCCTTCAGACACATGTAACAGATCAATATCCAATGTGATATTGTTCAACATAGCGGCAGCTCTTCCTATAGGCATAACCATCGGCAGGTTGGTCCTGTGTATAGGAATGGGAAACAATCTATGCCGACGCTGTCTTAGGTAACTATTTACATGACGTAGCGTGTTTACCGTGCCAGTAGTGCGGAGATTGTCATACGAGGCGGTCGTGTCGCTACGCTAGCTGTTGCGGGTACTTGCGATGTATATTTTTCTCATTTTCTGATACTTATATTACAAAATGATTACATTTAAACTTCAATAAACTTTGGTCAATAAAAACAACATTTAGGAACATTTTTCCCATTTTTTTTATCCACTTTTTCATATGGTGTACAAAATACATATCACCGGTGCACTCGGAAGTTTTTAGCACCGTAAGGGAAAGGTTATAAGTCAAAGTACCAACTCAGATTTTTGTATGAGTGCGGACTTACTGCATTTTTGCCTAGTTTGAGCGTATGTAAAGATGATGAAATGTATACAACATATATGTATAAGTAAATAATTATATCTATAGGTGTCTCAACTTGATATGAAACTATTGTTCCTCTTACAAGTCTGAGCAATCCAGGGCTTACGACCTGGCATTTGGCCGGCTAAAGTGATCACTTTGTGTAACATTAAACATCCGTGAAGAAGAATATGCAAGTCTGGGCATTTACGGGGCTTACGACCGTCACATATTTTCAGTATTCATCATCATCAAACCCTTATCCCCACCCCAATGGTGCATAGGGCACTGCATATAAACGCAGTGTTATCTTGATCGTTAACACATGAAGGAAAGGTGATCAGCCATCCGCTTCAGGTACCAGTCCAGGGTGACTGATATTGAATAAATATTAGAGTGAAAAAATCACTTTTATTTATTTGACCCCCCCCCCTGGGAATCGAACCCGGGACCTCCAGAATGATAGTCGAGCGTGCTGACCATTACACTATGGAGGCGGACAGTATTATTATGACTATAACTAAAAAACTAACTTACTAACCATCACGCCGCTTCCCCGCAGGGGTAGGCAGAGAGAATAGAGCGCCACACCACTCTGTCCTTGCAAACATTCTTCGCCTCTTCCACATTCATGCATCTCCTCATACATACCCGCCGATTGTTACGACTCCTAACCTGACCACTTTCAAGTATTTGGCATACCTGATCGTGCCATGTTTTTCTCGGTCTTCCTCTGCTTCTTTTCCCACTAACATTCGCCTCGTAAATTTGTTTTACCGTTCTTTCGTCACTCATTCGTTCCACATTTCCAAACCGTCTCAACACACCTTTCTTAATTTTATCGATAATGGTTATCTCAGCTTTGCATTCCTTCCTTATTTCACTATTCGCACATCTATCATACATCGTTTTGTCGCACATTCTTCTGAGAGATCGCATGACTATAACTCACCCGTCTATTTCGTTCAATAACCTTAAAAATTGATAAACTAAGGTACAGATAACCTATAAATATCCCGACATTTGCACATCGCCACAATAAATGGTCTGAAATAAGCTCCGAGACAATGATACCAACATGAAATCTATACAAGCACTATTTCCGTTACATAGGCAACACATATTGCACTATTGTTTTAACTAGAAACCTGTAGGCACTTTGACAATTTATTTTAACCGGATCCACGCGGCTCGCATAACCGTATGTGTTTTCATAAAACATTTCCCATACGCGGCTGACATAACCGTTTGTGTTTTTACATTGCTCCAAGTTTCGAACCTCAGTTCAACTTGGAGGGATTTTTTCATGGTGTGGAACTTTGGATAAAATAATACGTCAATCCTCGGCCTTATGACATCTGTTGAAATATCTGACTAATAACTTGTAACATCACAAGGATAAATAAAAGAACAGATCCCTGATTTTTCTTGCGGGCGGTAATTAGTCCGCGCCATTATCATGCCCTATATCTGTCTCACTCTCGACGCTACGCATCGCCAGTGGGTAAGAGTGACACACGATGCGTGCTTTGATTTATTTATGTTACGATCTAATTTGTTTATATTACGATATATTTCAAGAATACTGTGACACAAGTGTATTATAGAGTACCAAAAGGCACAATGAATCCCATTTTACGTTTTTGTTTAGGAAAATAAATCGTTTCTTAACTAAATACATGATAAAAGTAATCATTTTAAAAACGGTGAAATACCGCCGCGTACGGGCGTCTCTCAGGTGCAAAGTTGACGCGGTTAAAAGGTTAAATTTGTGGTTAGCAGCTGTAACCAGTTGTCCTGAAAGGATCAAGCCAACCGAATGCCGGGTCGTAAGCCCTGGGACGCTCAGACTTCCGTCTTATTTCATGTAAAGAGGAACGACACATGTTTTTCATATCAAGTTGTGACTATAAAATTTACTAAATAATTCTAAGTATGTATTTGGCTTACCCAGTCCGCAACTGTATATATACACACACCTCTTTTACGAATACGTGATTATCTAAAAAAAATCATAATTTTTGAGTTGATACAGTTTTGATCTAGGTGTGCGATATGATGAAATTTAAATGAATATATATCATTTCAAATAATTTATACACAATGGGTTTATGTTTTAAAAAATGCATAAAAAAATTTGTAAAAATTAGCTGTTAGTTTCATAATATGGCAACTATGATTTGATTCAATTTAATTTTTAAGTACTGTATGGTATTAATTATTTTCATTTGACCGTCAAAATTTAAAATCGACGAATGGACGTATAGTCGGCTTAATGCACAATGTGTACAACCCCTTCCGGGATGTTTTGATTAAAATTTAACCCTCAGCTGGTAATTATCTGTATTTGTTAATTTAAATTGTACTTGGTAAATACCGCTAGCAAATTTTTAAAATTCAACTTTTATGTGGTTTATACCACTTATACATGTTTTAACCGGATCCACGCGGCTCGCATAACCGTATGTCTTTTAAGAAAACATGCCCCATATGCGGCTAACATAAGCGTTTGTGTTTTTACATTGCTCCAAGTTTCGAACCTCAGTTCAACTTAGAGGGATTTTTTCATGGTGTGGAACTTTGGGTAAAATAATATGTCAATCCTTGGCCTTATGACATCTGTTGAAATATCTGACTAATAATTTGTAACATCACAAGGATAAATAAAAGAACAGATCCCTGATTTTTCTTGCGGTCGGTAATTAGTCATAATCACGCCCTATATCTGTCTCACTCTCGACGCTACGCATCGCCAGTGGGTAAGAGTGACACACGGTGCGTGCTTTGATTTATTTATGTTACGATCTAATTTGTTTATATTACGATATATTTCAAGAATAATGTGACACACGTGCATTATAGAGTACCAAAAAGGCACAATGAATCCCATTGAACGTTTTTGTTTAGGAAAATAAATTGTTTCTTAGCTAAATATATGATAAAAGTAATCATTTAAAAAACGGCGAAATACCGCCAAATACGGGCGTCTCTCAGGAACAAAGTTAACGCGGTTAAAAGGTTAAATACATGTAACTTTTACTTGGTAAATACCACTTTTTTTTAACAACTCCCTTTTATTTGGTAAATAGGTACCAATATTCAATAAAATTTATTAAAATTTAAAATCTATTGTGTCACGTGTTTCAATTTACTTAAAATCATCATCTATCACCGAATAATGATGTTTTATGCACCGAAATACGTGTAACAGTAGATTTTAAGAAATAGTGGTATTTACCAAAGTAATTCAAACCCTTATCCGCACCCCAATGGTGCATAGGGCACTGCGTCATATGAACGCAGTGTCATCTTGATCGTTTACATACGAAGGAAAGGTGATCAAGCCTCCGCTTCTGGTACCAGTCCAGGGTAATACTGAATAAATATTATAGTGAAAAAATCACTTATATTTATTTGATCCCCCCTGGTAATCGAACCCGGGACCTCCAGAATGGTAGCCGAGCGTGCTGACCATAACACTACTAAGGCGGACAAAATTTACTAAGAATTTACCAAGTAAAACTTAATGTTATTTATCGATTCGGCATTAAATTTATGGTAACTTCTGAAGCTACAGATGGTTCTATGTACGCGTTTGAATATAAACTGTCAATATTACCGTAATGTGTCTCAAAATTTGCGTTGACGGCTCCGCATCGATCAAACGCAGTGCCCCATGCGCCATGTTCTACATCGATTTTAAATTTTGACGGCAAATTTGCTAATTACATTGCATATTCGCTTTTTACCAAATATTTTTAAACTATGGTCTCTAAAATTGTGGCCATTCGTTTTAATAAATACAGTGGAACCCCTCATAATAAGCACCTCTCATAAAGTGAAAAAGTTGCTGCCCTAACGAGCGACATTTCATATTACGAGTTACAGAGGGCAAGTCCCCTTTTTACGACATTCACTTGTGAGCCGGAACTTTCACGGCAGTCAAAACAATAAACGTTTTATTTATTTATTTATTTAAACTTCATGTACAGAAAATAAAAAGTACATTGGCGGGCTTATTGCTAAAAAGCAATATCTTCCAACCGACCAAAGACGGACTAGTGATATTGATCAAAACGTTTGATACCATATATAGCCGTTTGCAATCAGTGGGCAGATAGTACTTGAACATTTAAAAAAACATAAATTACAAATTGACATTTAAAAAGAAACATAAATTAACAAAAGACGATAATAAGGAGGGCAAAGGAAGAAGGGAGTTTAGGGAAGGAGGTAGAGGGAGGAGGTTTGATGGACAGTTAGGGTACTAATGACAGATAGTAATGTCTCAGACGTTTTTAAAAGTTAATACATATTATTGTCTGATGTAATAGATTTTATCAAAAAACTAAAAAACAATTATTAACAATTAGACAAAAAAGTATTCTAGGATTCTAATGATAAATAGGTAGAATCAGGTAGCAAGTTAAAGAAAGAGAGGAGGGGTCAGGGGAGGAGGAGATGGACAGTTAGGGTTCTAAGGTGAGATAATGACGTTTCAGGCGTTTCGTTTAACGAGTAAGATTCTGGAACGAATTATGCACATTATGAGAGGTTCCACTGTATTTTTTTTTTTAAATGTTATCAAATATATTAACGCTTTTTTAAATTTAAATGTATCTATTTTTTACGTTTAATTATCGTTTTTGATATATCAATTGTTGATTATTGAAATTTAGCACGCTTAGATAGAAAATCAGAAATAAATTCTAGAAATAACTTTTAAATAAATTGTACCAGATTGTCGGGGCTCTACCCGATTTTTCAGGTTATCTTGCCGGTATTTACCGCTTCATTACCGGATTTTACCGCTTCATTACCGGATTTTACAGGATAATTACCGATTTTTTACCGGATTCGACCATTACTGACCGATTGTTTTGCCGACCAACATTGGCGACTTTCTGCAATATGTAAATAAAAATGTAACCGTTCGTTTGTTCAAAATCTTACATCTCCCAAAGTCACTCACCGATTGCTTTGAAATTTTGATAAAATGTTGCATGTTTTTTGTATACCTGTGATTAATGTTTTTTTTTTATCTATGATGGATAAACACATTTTTTTTTTACTATTTTTATCGCGATGGCAGCGCCATCTGTTGAACGTGATATTAACGCACGCAATACGCGGACAGCTTGTCTTTGATTGCTTTGTTGTTTCAAATATTTTTATAAAAACCATTGATTTTTTTTTTGACATCTCAACATAGATGAAGGAGAATAAGA
The DNA here is from genome assembly GCF_059751285.1 of Brachycentrus maculatus. Taxonomy (NCBI): domain Eukaryota; kingdom Metazoa; phylum Arthropoda; class Insecta; order Trichoptera; family Brachycentridae; genus Brachycentrus; species Brachycentrus maculatus. The sequence continues at coordinate 125,623 of NW_028281039.1, read as the reverse complement.
CTTGCATTTACAGGGCTTACGACCGTCATAGGCTTGGTTAAGTGATCACTTTACGCACGTTCACCAAATCTACACACGCTTCCTTGCCTCACATTGTGAAATTATACATATTAGAAATGTACTCTTTCCTTTTTCTTTCTTTTCTATTTGACTGGACTGAGAAATTTCGAAGCGTTAAAATTGTATTAGGTTTTTTTAGTGAGCAATGTTGCGTATAGCTGAGAATGTCAACGTGGCGTACGTGGCTGATGACGCATGGCTAAAGTAAGACATCAACGTGATGTATGCCCTAGTTAAAGTGTTGGTTTCTGAAATTCACAGAATGTGCAAACCGCCGCAACATATAAATTTCTGAAATGCACTAATATCGCTCACTCCTTTCAAGAACAGAAGTCGTGAATCAAAAATCGTCAATTTTAAGTTGTGCATGTTTTCGGAATGCCTAGAAAATGTACTATATCCCAGCAAAAGCGGCATATTTTTAACTTAATATTTACCCGCTACAGGGCAGAAAGTGTTGTTTTTACATTTTGAAGAAAAGGTATTGTTTAATTTTTTTTTTTATAAACTTAATATTTTTCAAATGGAGAAAAAACCTTCAGGTTTTACCTAAAAAGTTCTGTTGCACAGTAAAAAGTTCAATAAGTAGCTTGATATTTATTTTAAATACATTGTATTTTATTTTTAAACTTGAACTTTTTTCGTTCTTGAAAGGAGTGAGCGATATGTGCATGCCGTAATAAATGTGTTATTATGTGCAGTTTCAAGTGCAAGTCTAATTGTGCAGTCGGTAAAGCATTAATACATTGTTGTCGGGCAGTTTTGGTCATCAACCCTGACCCTAATTATACTCTGGCAGTCTGCTGCCCGACCCTCAGTATACTAATCACAAGTAGCCGCAACACCCAATTCCCATCTGTACAATGTTTGCAGGCGTCTCTCGCGCTCTACCTAAAGTAAGCAAATAGAACGCTCGCAAGCGTCTCACGCTCTCTACCGACAGTATGGAAAAGGACCCTAATTATACTCTGGCAGTCTGCCGCCCGACCCTCAGTATACTAATCACAAGTAGCCGCAACACCCAATTCCCATCTGTACAATGTTTGCAGGCGTCTCTCGCGCTCTACCTAAAGTAAGCATATAGAACGCTCGCAAGCGTCTCACGCTCTCTACCGACAGTATGGAAAAGGACCCTAATTATACTCTGGCAGTCTGCCGCCCGACCCTCAGTATACTAATCACAAGTAGCCGCAACACCCAATTCCCATCTGTACAATGTTTGCAGGCGTCTCTCGCGCTCTACCTAAAGTAAGCATATAGAACGCTCGCAAGCGTCTCACGCTCTCTACCGACAGTATGGAAAAGGACCCTAATTATACTCTGGCAGTCTGCCGCCCGACCCTCAGTATACTAATCACAAGTAGCCGCAACACCCAATTCCCATCTGTACAATGTTTGCAGGCGTCTCTCGCGCTCTACCTAAAGTAAGCAAATAGAACGCTCGCAAGCGTCTCCCGCTCTCTACCAACAGTATGGAAAAGACTTTTTGAAGTGCTCCCGCAAATAATTTTGGCAATAAAAGCAGTGTATTTTAAAAATTCGTCGTTTTTCACTTTTAAAAAATGCTTGAATTAGATTTATGAAAATGCATTCACTGCCCAAAGTGAAGGTTTCTCGAAATTTATATAATTTTATCGGCTGTATTCTTTAAATGTGTATTTTTCTATATTCACTCGGAAATGATCTCTATATTATTAAAATTTAACATTTAAAAAATTGCGTTTATGAAAAATAAAATTTTTAAATTATTGAGTAATTTTTCTAGTCCTATATACATATTTCAAATGTGACGTTGAATTGAATTAATTAATTTACACACAATTTTGTCATTTTTCTTTAGTTTTTTTCTTGTTAACGAATTTGTTATGGAATTTCGCACGCATAATTGAAGGATTCATATGTATAATATTGAAAAAAAAACTGTATTTCTATCAAAACTTGTTGAAATTGAATTTTAGCAGCGTTTTGTTTAATATTTGGCCTGTTCAATCAACACCTTCAAGACTGGTCCTGTGTTTTCGTGTGTTTAAATGTAGTCTAACTCAATGACATCTTTCGAGTAAATCAAATTTCATTCGAAAATAAATTCACGCTACTTAAAAAGGTTCGTGTCATGGCTACGCGTTGATTTCATGAACGTTTGTATCTACTACTACTACCATCACGCCGTTTCTCCGCAAGGGTAGGCAGAAAGGATGGAACGCCCCACTCTTCTGTCCTGTCATACACTCCTCGCCTCCTTCACATCCATACATCTAATCATACATGCCCTCCGATTACGCAGACTTTTGACACCGCCAGATTTTAGGTTCTGATTGAGCCAAGTCTTTTTCGGTCGTCCTCGTTCTGTTTTCCCTCTCACATTCGCCACACATATTTTCTTAGTCATTCTCTCGTTATCCGTTAGCTCCACATGTCCATACCACCGTAAAGAACTCTTCCTAATCTTTTCAATTATTCCTCGTTCAGCCTTACATTCCATTCTTATACCTCCGTTTTTAATTCTGTCATACAATGATTTTCCACACGTTCGTTTGTATCTCAATTCTAAAATTTTGTGATTATTAAATTTTACCTGGATTTGACCCTATTCAAATCTTATCTTGAGTGTCTGTGATATTTTTTGTGGTCCGATCGAATTTGTTTGGAAATTTTCAGAATATCCTAGTGATATTTAGATAAGGGACGGTGAAGTCTATAAAATTTTTCCAGAAAACTCATGAAAATGTAGATGGTTTTGCCTCTATATTTATTACAGATGAATTTTTGAATAAAATTGCCGATGCGTACGGTTAGAGTCGTATATCACTCACTCCTTTCAATAACGTCATAAATCGAAAATTGTCAATTTTCAGTTGTGCGTGTTTTTGGAATGCCCAGAAAATGTACTATATCCCAGCAAAACCGGCATATTTTTAACTTGATATTTACCCGCTACAGGGCAGAAAGTGTTGTTTTTGCATTTTGAAGAAAAGGTATTGTTTAATTATTTTTTTAAATATACTGAATATTTTTCAAATAGAGAAAATACCTTCAGGTTTTACCTAAAAAGATCTGGTGCACAGTAAAAAGTTCAATAAGTGGCTTCATATTTATTTTTTATACATTTAATGATATTTTTAAATTTTTAATTAATATTTTACTTCGTAAATACCACTATTTCTTAAAATCTACTGTGACACGTGTTTCGATGCATTCCGCATCATTTTCAAACACTGTGTTTGAATACAGTGTTTGAAAATGATGCGGAATGCATCGAAACACGTGTCACAGTAGATTTTAAGAAATAGTGGTATTTACTAAGTATAACATTAATAAAAATGGATAGATTTTACCACAAAGTGACTGCCGAATCAAAATGAAATTATATTTTAAAACTTTAAAAACAATCTCATGAAAAATCAAGTTTTTTGATATATGACGTTGTTGAAAGGAGTGAGGGATATCTCATACATTTACGTGCGTTTGTTAAGGTCTTAATATGTAGACCAGTGTTTTTAAATAAAATGTGCTTTATTTAGAAGTCACATGTGTGGGTCCCCTTCGAAGTAGTCACCTTTCCGACACACACACTCATCCCAACGGTGTTTTCACTTTTGGGAACAGTCCTCGAACGCTTCTTTTGTGACATCCCTCAGCTCCTTTGGCGCATTTGCCCTAATTTCGGGAATTATTTAAAATCTTTTTTGGTAATGATCATTAGCTCCAGCCCATGCTGAATGCTGGGAACAAAGTGAATGGTGCACCGAAATCAGTTATAGCAAATAAAAACCTATCAGCGGAAGCTAAACTGGCAGTGCACAACGGCTTCCTGGTTCCAACTCTAATGTATGGAAGTGAAACATGGAGTTGGCAAAAGAAAGATGAAAGTAGACTGAATGCAGTCGAAATGAGATAGCTCTCAGAAGAATGTGCGACAAAACGATGTATGATAGATGTGCGAATAGTGAAATAAGGAAGGAATGCAAAGCTGAGATAAGCATTATCGATAAAATCAAGAAAGGTGTGTTGAGATGGTTTGGACATGTAGAACGAATGAGCGAGGAAAGAACGGTAAAATAAATTTACGAGGCGAATGCAAGTGGAAAAAGGAGCAGAGAAGACCGAGAAAAATATGGCACGATCAGGTATGCCAAATACTTGAAAGTGGTCAGGTTAGGAGTCGTAACAATCGGCGGGTATGTATGAGGAGACGCATGAACGTAGAAGAGGCGAAGAATGTTTGCAGAGACAGAGTGGTGTGGCGTTCTATTCTCTCTGCCTACCCCTGCGGAGAAGCGGCGTGATGGTTAGTTAGTTTTGTTTTTAGCTCCAGCCCATTAGGCTTCAGAACTCATGAGTTTTTGAGCAATCACTCGATCACTGTTCTTCCCCAGCCTCCCTCCCTTACTCACCTCATCTCACTACTGACTTCATCTGTTCCCCTAACCCGAACACCATTGAAAGGAAGAAGATTTGCGACAATTTGCAAAGTCTTTGAATCCGGGTTTCAATATTGTCTGTCTTATTCCTTTGATTATGCTGTGAGGTATGATAAAACCGTGGGAATATTTTTAAGGTTATTTTATAAAAATGTATATTCACTACTACACAAATGGTATTATAATAAAATATATTAGAAAAATTATCATTGTCTTTTTATTTATAAAACATAATTTTTTTTTCGATTCAAACCCTTATCCGCATCTCAATGGTGCATAGGGCACTGCATTATATAAACGCAGTGTTATCTTGATAGTTAACACACGAAGGAAAGGTGATCAGCCCTCCGCTTCAGGTACCAGTCCAGGGTAATAATATTAAATAAATATTAGAGTGAAAAAAATCACTTATATTTATTTGACCTCCCCTGGGAATCGAACCCGGGACCTCCAGAACGGTAGCCGAGTGTGATGACCATTACACTACGGAGACGGACTAATGTAAGTTATAAAACTAATTTAATATTTTATTAAAAAATATGTTTTTGATATTTTATTCGCAGTCGGCAAGCAGTCTGTCATCTTGGGTAGTAGACATTTGCAATTGGCACAGTCTGTGCCGGCTTGGGTAGTTACAACATGCATTTGGCACACAGTCTGCGCCGGTTGGATAGTGTACACTTGCATTTGGCACACAGTCAATGCCACCTTGAATAGTGTTCATATACATCTGGCACACAGTCTGTGGCAGTTTGGAGAGTGCTTGCACGCATTTGGCACACAGTCTGCGCCGGTTGGATAGTGTACACTTGCATTTGGCACACAGTTGTGCCACCTTGAATAGTGTTCATATACATTTGGCACACAGTCTGTGCCAGCTTGGAGAGTGCCTGCACGCATTTCGCACACAGTCTGCACTGGCTTGGAGTGCCTACACGCATTTGGCAGTCTGTGCCACTTGAATGGTGTCCAAAATTATTTGGCACGCATTCTGTGCCAGCTTGGAAAGTTCACACATATTTGGCACACAGTCTGTGCCAACTTGGAAAGTGACCACACGCATTTGGCACACATTTTGTGCCGGCTTGGATAGCATCTATTCGCATTTGTCATATCGCTCACTCCTTTCAAGAACGTCATAAATCAAAAATCGTCAATTTTCAGTTGTGCATGTTTTCGGAATGCCCAGAAAATGTACTATCCCAGCAAAAGAGGCATATTTTTAACTTAATATTTACCCGCTACAGGGCAGAAAGTGTTGTTTTTGCATTTTCAAGAAAAGGTATTGTTTGATAATTTTTTTAAATAGACTAAATATTTTTTAAATGGAGAAAAAACCTTCAGGTTTTACCTAAAAAGATCTGTTGCACAGTAAAAAGTTAAGTATAAGTGTCTTGATATTTATTTTTAATACATTGTATTATATTTTTAAACTTTAAAAACATTCTCATGAAAAATCAAGTTTTTTGATTTGTGACGTTCTTGAAAGGAGTGAGCGATATGTTGTATAATGCATATGCCGTACCTTACACATTTTACCTCAACATTTAGAATGAAGAAAATAAATGATATTTTAAAAAATCTTAGAAGATGTTTGCAAAGGCAGATTGGTGTGGCATTCTATTCTCTCTGCCTACTCCTGCGGAAGCAGCGTGATGATTAGCAAGTTAGTTAGTATTTTAAAAAAAAATAAAAATCTTTATCAAACTTCATTCAAACAAGGTATGTGAAATAAATAAATAAATGCATATATAAATGAAAAAGTCTGGTAATATTGTATAATTTTCTTTTTTATATATTTTTTTGGCAGTATAAAATACAGTTAAATATTACATATACACATTCTTACTTCTACGAGTATCACTAAACATAATAATCTCCCAGGCTGGCGTGCCGATAGCCGACTTGACTCTGTCTCAGCCCGGAGTTGGTCTCTTCCGGGCTGTAGGCGCCCGGGTAGCCGGGATGCTGGATGTAGAAGGACTGCGGGGTCCTGACGCTGATGCCTCCGGAATGTTCCGAGGCAGCAAACGAACTATCGGCTACGGGAATGGACTTGTAAGGAGCTTGATATCTCCGCGGGGAGTACTTGGCATTGTTTTGATTTCTGAGCTGGTAATTGGCTTGCGATCCGACATCTTGATAGTTATTATTGTTGTTTCTGAACCTAGCGAATGTGTAATCTCTGTCGGGCGTTTCTGAAAACGGACTCGGGTAGCTACGAACAGGAGTCAGGTTTGGCAGCGTCGGATTCAACGCGTCGTTCAAGGTGACATCGTAATCATTCTCGATCGAATCCGCCAAATTTTGTTTAATGGAGATGTTTTCCGGTATTCGAGGCGTGTATGGTTTGTTTGTCGGTTTGTACGGGTCGGATATTTGCGGTGACGGTCTGAACGTGGCTTCTTTCTCTAGGAATTTGTCAGGTTTGTTAACCTGGTTGAATTCTTGATCTTTTGTAACGGTGTCGTATTGTACGCTGCCTCTGAAGTTGAACGCAGGGCTCTGCGTCGTGATTTCTTTGATCAGAGGCTTCTCTGTTGTCGGGGGGTCATTTTTGACCGCGATCGTTTCCGTGGTAGGCTCCGTTTTCTGCTTGCTTTGCGTGTAGCTAATTTGCTTATCAAAATTTCGCTCGCCGCTAGAATATTTGTCGACTTTTGGTTGCTCATTGACTTCGTACTGCTCTCCGCTCTGGCCGTACTCTGCTGAGTAATTTTCGGCTGGATCCCTGTCATTTGTGGCTTTGGTGTCGTAGTCACTTTCGTAACTGTAGTCTGGTTGTTGCGGCTTTTGCGTTGTGGATGTAGTGGTGCTAGTCGTCACGGTTGTGGTCTTATCTCCGTTTTTTCCTCCTAGTGGCTGCAGACCTCTCGGCAAGTATGGACTACCTCCGCGAGAAGGTAGAAAAGGTCTCTTCACCACCCTTACGTAGCCTTGTCCCTTTCCGCTTTTCGCAGTTGTCACTGCCTCTGTCGAAGTTATTTCTTTACCTTTAGTAGAAATCTCCCTTTCTACAAATTCCTCACTGCTGGGCACATCTTCTTTAGCTCTCGTATTGATACTGTGTTTATCTTCATCCTTCCTGCCATCAGTTTTAGGTCTCGAATCCTCATAGTCATAGTAATAATCATCTTCTAATTTGACCGGTCGCTTCCTCGAAGAATACCTTCCCTCGTCGCGCGGTCTCGCGGAAGTCGGCCTCCTCGGCCTGACATCTTCAACTTCTTCGTATTCATCTTCTAAATCTGTCGGTCTCTTATCCGCTTCTGGTCTCCTCTGCCTGTTGTTCCCCGACGCACCGGAGAGAGGTCGTTTTGGTGCGTCTTGGTCAAAATTTGACCTGTTCCTATCCGACTTAGGCTTGAACTTCTCTCTTTCCACCGGTTCTGGTCTAGACCTCGATGCGGTTTTGAACGAGGAAGAAGTGGTCTTGGGATCCTCTTCATAATCGTCGTAATAATAGTCATCCAACGACCCGGCGGTGGTGGTAGGAGCAACCGTGACATATTTAAACTTGTTTTTTTCGCTGATAGGCACCGGCCTCGCTATCTTGGGTGGCAGCCTCGGCTTGCTGAAGAGGGAAGGTCCACTGGGCTTCACGTAGGCGCCTCCGGCAGTCGGCTCAATGGGCTTTCTGGAATCATCGAAATTTCTGCTTTCTTCTTTGTCATCGTTCCTACTGGGTCTATCATTCCTTGGCCTATCCTCATTTCTTGGTCTATCATCGTTCCTTGGCCTATCATCATTCCTTGGTCTATCATCATTTCTTGACCTTTCATCATTTCTTGACCTATCGTCATTCCTTGGCCTATCATCATTTCTTGATCTGTCATCATTTCTCGACCTATCATCATTTCTTGACCTGTCATCGTTCCTTGGTCTATCATCATTCCTTGGCCTATCATCATTTCTTGGTCTATCATCATTCCTTCTGTCTTCATTCTTACTCCTCTCATCCATCCTGTGAGGCCTCTCTCTTCCGGTATCTCTGAAGAGCTTGTCCCTGTTAGTGATGGGTTTATCATCCTTGGTCAGTTCCTTCGGATCATCGGCTGCTCTAGGCGGCGGTTTATCATCTCTCAACGGCCTCCTGGGAGCTTCAGAATCTCTTCTGTCCTCTTCGTAAGGCCTCTTGTCGTCCCTGGACGGTTTCCTCTTGTCCTGGGGCCTGGGGAGCTCCTCCTCGCTGTCGGCCGGCTTTCTAGAGTCCGTCCTGTCCCTGTCTTCGCTCGGTCTGCGGTTGCCCTTGCGCGGGCGCTCGTAGCTCCGCCTGTCCTCGTAGTCTTCTTCCTCTACTCTGGTTCGACCCTCCGGTCTGCGCTCATACCTGGAATCGAGAACCGACATTGTAAAGATGGCAACTAACAGCCTGATTTAAAAATATATTTTATAATGTTTTGATTGACATATAGAGCATATAGGACGCAGAGAACGCATGTCGTAAATCAGGCAAAAGAAATTTCTCCCGTCTGACAAAGATCCATTGACAGACCCGCACTCCTCTATGGCTCTGAATGCTGGACGATGTATAACACCTACTCCAGGCAACTAGAAACTGCTGAAATGCGAATGCTTATATGGTCAGCTGGAGTGTCCCTTGGAGACAAGATAAAAAGTTCACGCATTCGTGGAAGCCTGGCTGTAACTGGCTTCAATAGTAAGGTAGGGGAAAGGCAATTGAGATGGTATGGGCACATAGGACGCAGAGAACCGGAGCATATTGTAAACCAGGCGTCGCCATGGATCTTCCTCGAAAGACATCTAGAAGAAGACCAAAGAATTCATGGATGCTGCAGAAAGATAACATGATTCGAAGACATGGGCTAGGTGACGTTGTCCATGACAGAAGGACCTACATCCTGAGGACGAGGAGAGCTGACCCCAACAGTCTACAAAGACGATAAGTTGCAATGTAGCCAGGAAGAAGAAGAAGGTTTTGACTGACACTATGTAGTATCAAATGAAAATTTATATAGTATATCTTCGTTAATTAACAGCGTGTTTAGCTACCAAGCTGGAGGCCCTGGGTTCGATTCCCAGGCATAATAAATTTGAACGATCTTTCATATGTATTTAAATTTACCCTGGACTGGTCCCTGAAGTACGGGTGTGATCATGTGATCACCTTGCCTTCATGTAAGTAAAGATCAAGATAACACGACGTAGTGCCCTATGCACCATTGGGTGAGAAGAATTTCAAAACATAAGGATAGGTCTTACTTATTTGATAGCTCTTTCAAATATGCCTGTTATAAAATATACCTGACAGGTAAAAAAATGTTAAGTTTTAAAACAGTTCTTTTTATCTCAATGGCAGCGCCACCTGTTGAACATAATAGTGACACACGCAACACTAAAGATTGCTCACGGCGGCAGCGCGCTCTTATTTTTTGATATACCATACCAGATGGATAAAGACTGACCTGTCATCTTCATAGTCGTCATCGTAGGCCGGCCTCCGCTGTGCTGGACGTGGCCTCTTCCTCCTCCTGCGACCCTCACTGTACGCTCTGCAAATGATTTTTTTTTAAATTTATTTATTTTTCTCCATACACATAACAACTAACGTCAGCTAACCATCGCGCTGCTTTCCCATAGGGGTACGCAGAGAGAATACAACACCAAACCACTCTGTCTTTGCAATCTTCGCCTCTCCCACATTCACGCATCTCCTCATACATACCCGCCGATTATCCTGACTCACAACCTGATCATGCTGAAGGATTTGAAATACTTGATCATGCTAAGTTTTCCTCGGTCTTCCTCTGCTCCTATTACCAACCGCATTTACCTCGTAAATTTGTTTTACCGTTCTTTCTTCACTCATTCGTTCCACATACCCAAACCATCTCCATACACCTTTTTTAATTAATTTATCGAATAAGCTTATCTCAGCCTCACATTGTTTCCTTATATCAGCATTGGAACATCTACCATACATGGTTTTGCCGCACTGAGAGATGGCATTCCGACTATATCCAGTCTACTTTTATCCTTTTACCAACTCCATGCTTCACTTCCATACATTAGACCAAGGGTGGACAACCCGCGGGGCCGCGGGCCGCATGTGGCCCGCCGGGTGTCTACTTGCGGCCCGCGGAGCAAATCACGCATTTTTTCCTTTAGTGAACACAAAACCACCAAAAGAACATCCCATCGTGCGTAGTTCGTATCATATCCCATATATGGGAGTATTTCACTATCCTAACAATTTCAAGACCCATAATGGCGTCAAGTAGTAAAGACGTTGGACGTAGAAGAGAAGAGTAACAGAAGAACTGACAAGTTTTTAAGACAGATGGACCATGCCTGATATGCAACGATTCTGTTTCTATCTTGAAAAAGTATGACATTAAACGGCATTACAAAGGATATATACACATTTCGCCAGCATTCAATCTCTACGTTCATCCGTCTTTTCCCAACTCCACGCTTCACTTTTATCTATTTTGCCTCCGTCCGGACATCGATCCTGGGACCTCCTTCTTCCCAAACTATTAGGTCCATTGTGACCTCCCTCTGTATTACAGCTCACTGCCAAGACCTACATGAGTCATGTAACTCACGACCTGTCTTGGCGGTAGGAGCTTCACCTACTCGGAGTCCAGTAGAGGTCCTCCGAGGATGTGACTTGGTTTGCGAGCGAGTGCGTCACAATTGTAGAGAATGTGGATTGGCGTTTTGTCATCCTCCATACAAAATCTGCATACTGGGGCGTCGTGAAGTGAGATTTTTGTCATGTGTTTCCTCAGTCTGCAGTGTCCTGTCAAGGTCCTGGTTGACCATGCGACCTTACACGGAGAGCTGGTTACCTGTCTTCCTCGTAATAATCTTCATCCCGGGATTCCGGCAGGAAGTCCTCGTCGTAGTAGTCGTACTGCGGCCTGCGCCTGCGGGCGGGCCTCCTGCGGCCCCCCGGGCGGGGGCGCGGGGGCGGAGCGGGGGTGGTGGTGGTGGAGGGCGGCGCTGCCGTGGACGTCGTGGTGGCCTTGTACAGCGCATCATTCCTGCAAACACAAAATGGAAATGAAAGTGCTCGTAAATTTTACACATCACGTTCACGGCGAAATACCGCCGCGCACGGGCGTCCTTAGGAATAAAGTGAACGCGGTTAAAAGGTTTTAAAACCTTTTAACCGCGTTAACTTTGTCCCTAAGAGATGCCTGTGCGCGGCGGTATTTGCCGTTTTTTAAATGATTACTTTTATCATGTATTTAGATAAGAAACGATTCATTTTCCTAAACAAAAACGTTCAATGGGATTCATTGTGCCTTTTTGGTACTCTATAATACACTCGTGTCACATTATTCTTGAAATATATCGTAATATAAACAAACAAGATCGTAACATAAATAAATCAAAGCACGCATCTTGTGTCACTCTTACCCACTGGCGATGCGTAGCGTCAAAAGTGAGACAGATATAGGGCATGATTATGGCGCGGACTAATTACCGACCGCAAGAAAAATCAGGGATCTGTTCTTTTATTTATCCTTGTGATGTTACAAATTATTAGTCAGATATTTCAACAGATGTCATAAGGCCAAGGATTGACGTATTATTTTATCCAAAGTTCCACACCATGAAAAAATCCCTCCAAGTTGAACTGAGGTTCGAAACTTGGAGCAAAGTAAAAACACATACGGTTATGTCAGCCGCGTATGGGGCATGTTTTATGAAAACACATACGGTTATTCGAGCCGCGTGGATGCGGTTAAATGTAAATTCACAGTAAAATCGGGATACAATTTTATATTGTTTCACATTTTGAATAAATTTCGCAACTTAGTTAAAAACAAAAAAATTGATTAGCAAGAGCAGATCTGTCAGGAAGCCTAGATGCTGCTGTATCAGATCTGGGCATGCGGTGGGACAGCTTTCAATACAATGTAATCATGCGGCTAATGCGGCTATGGAGAGAGAGAAAATTGTCTGGCAATACCTTCCCCAGTGCTTCTGGGAGTTGACACAATCGATTTCCGACACAAAGTGGCAGATGAAAGTGCTCTGATCGAACGCTGTGTAGTTGGCGCAGAGGAAGTCGTAGCGGGTCCCGTACAGGCACTGGTGATAAACCTGCAACAGACCAAAATACATTCAAACAATTTACTTATTTATTTTGTTTACAAAAATGTTAATAATATTAGTATATAACCACCGCCTCCGTAGTGTAACGGTCGGCACGCTCGGCTACCGTTCCGGAGGTCCCGGGTTCGATTCCCAAGGGGGGTAAAATGAATTTAAGTGATTTTTTTCACTGTGATATTTATTTAATATTACCCTAGACTGGTACCTGAAGCGGAGGGCTGATCACCTTTCCTTCATGAGTAAAACGATCACGATAACACTCCGTTTATATGACGCAGTGCCCTATGCACCACTGGGGTGCGGATAAGGGTTTTATTATATTATTATATAACCACTTCTGAAAAATCAAGTTTTTTGATATATGACGTTGTTGAAAGGAGTGAGCGATATATAAACCAATTATGAAACATTGTTCTTGAATCACTAGAACATCACTAGAGACATCTATTGGTGAGATGAAAATAAGCTTTCGATTGAATTCATTTGAATTACCTGGCACTTGTACTCGATGCTGGCGTAGAAGCCGTCGTGGAGGCCGTCGCACTTGAAGGTGATCTGGTCCAATGGCGGCACCGTCTCCAGGAAGGGGTAGGAGGAGAGATTGTACCCGTTTAGTTCCCGCGGGAGATTGGGATCGTAGATGTAGTCCTTCTGCGGAATCCCGGTGTAGTTGGTGGGCAGGGTCACATTTGCAGCGTCCACATCTGTCACCTGGAAAAGATTACTCTATTTTTAAAAAATATGGAAGAATTAAAACACAATGAAGCCAAGCTAGCGGTTCACAACGGCGTGCTGGTACCGACACTAATGTATGGAAGGCGAAACATGGAACTGGCAAAGGAAGGATGAAAGCAGAGTGAACGCTGTTGAAATGCGCTCCCTCAGACGAATGTGTGGAAAATCAGTGTATGACAGAATTAGAAACGAAGATATAAGAGAGGAATGTAAGGCTGAACGAGGAATAATTGCAAAAGATTAGGAAGAGTTCTTTACGGCGGTATGGACATGTGAAGCGAATGGATAGCGAGAGAATGACGAAAAAAATATATGTGGCGAATGCGAGAGGGAAAAAAGAACGAGGACGACCGAAAAAGACTTGGCTCGATCAGATCAATCAGAGCCTAAAATCTGGCGGTGTCAAAAGTCTGCGTAGTCAGAGGGCATGTATGACTAGATGTATGGATGTGAAGGAGGCGAGGAGTGTATGTCAGGACAGAAGAGTGTGGCGTTCCCCTTGGGGAAACGGCGTGATGGTAGTAGTAGTTAAAACATATAGTTACTTCCGGTACGGGGAATATTATGGATGAGTATCATCGTTGAACAAAAAACTAGACAAAAATATCAAAATCTTCTAGTACACAACCATGATACACAATTTACCCACAACGAAGGTTTGATAGTCCCAAGAATTAACAATAAATATGGGACTGTTGGGTAATATATCCAAAATAAAACAAGGTTTATTGGATTGAATTCTACATTTATTTATGTATATGTTAATACGTGACGCGTTTCGTCTTCTTAGGACATTATCAAACACTGACTGATCAAATATTTACAAAATGTCCTTGTATACTAACAATAATTGTTAGAATAATTACTTTGTCCGCCTCCGTAGTGTAATGGTCAGCACGCTCGGCTACCGTTCTGGAGGTCCCGGGTTCGATTCCCAAGGGGGGTAAAATAAATATTAGTGATTTTTTTCACTGTCATATTTATTCAATATTACCCTGGACTGGTACCTGAAGCGGAGGGCTGATCACCTTTCCTTCATGTGTAAACGATCAAGATAACACTGCGTTTATATGACGCAGTGCCCTATGCACCATTGGGGTGCGGATAAGGGTTTTATTATTATTTTATTATATAGGAGCTCTTTTGTAAGCGAAACCCGGTTTATGTTCAATATAAACGATAATCTAACTGACTAATTCATCATCAAGCCGCTTCGCTGCGGGGGTATGCGGAGAGAATAGAACGCCACAGCTCTGTTTTTGTCAGATTTAAGTTTTGTACTGACATTTTTTGGTGGAACTGCATTTCATATAATTTCGACCAGTGACCGGTTTTATCGTTACTGACATCTGATTTAATCGCCCGTAAGTCGTAAGTCTGATGATGTCGATAATGACGAAACCTGGTCACTGGTCGAATAAAATATACGTGGCAGAGAATATAAAGTTGTTATTGTATTATATAACTAATAACTTAGCGTGTGGCGTTCTCTTCTCTCTGCCTACCCCTGCGGAGAGCGGCGTGAAGGCTAGTGATTACATATGCTACATATGATACACAGCTCTGTAGTTGAAGTGAATAAGTTGCCAGAGGAACACATTATTATGTATAGACAATACCAGAATACAGTGAAACATCTATCTATCGTTCCTCGAATAACCATTTTCCCGGATGTGTCGTTTATTTCTTCTATCCCGACTTAATTTCATACTAAACTAAGCCGCATCGATCGTTTCTCTATCACCATTTACCGCGTTTATCGTACGAATTAAGCTGCATATTTGATACATTTTGTCTGTTTTTTTACATTATTTCCAATTTTCTTACATTCAACGGCAGCGTATGGGATAGAAACTATGGAAAGCTTGTGTAACCGATAGCGGGAGAGGTCGATGTTGATGAAAAGGAGCCGCTGCCTGTACCTGCATTTCTAGAAGCGTGCACACTCTTTGAAAGAAAACTTTCTACAGCGCACATTCAATAACCAATGCTGAAAAAAATACTATTTGCAAAGCCGAAAATATACTATTGACTTACGAAAATAAAACAGTTAAAAAACAAAATTATTTTTTTAAATTCTATTCGTCCACCTCCGTAGTGTAATGGTCAGCACGCTCGGCTACCGTTCTGGAGGTCCCGGGTTCGATTCCCAAGGGGGGTAAAATAAATATAAGTGATTTTTTTCACTGTAATATTTATTTAATATTACCCTGGACTGGTACCTGAAGCGGAGGGCTGATCACCTTTCCTTCATGTGTAAACGATCAAGATAACACTGCGTTTATATGACACAGTGCCCTATGCACCATTGGGTGCGGATAAGGGTTTTATTTTATTTAAATTCTATTCAGGTTTGTATTTTTTTTTAAATAAATACATTTGCTCCTGAAACATGTATTCTTCTTAGAATTTTAGCCTGTGAATGGTTATGCAGATTGGGAGGACGGTATCTTTACTCGGTCGTATCTATTTGCGTATTGACCTCATAATCCCGCATTCATAGTTTACTTTAATAGGTCCCTTTAAAAACGATAGATAGAGGTTTCACTGTACATCAATTCTTTATTTTAGTGCTTTCACACAAACACAGTTTACACCCGCGCTGTGCCAGGCGGGTTACCCGCAAGGTATCGGACCCTCCTGCAGATCTGTCAGGAAGCCTAGATGCTTCTGTATCAGGTCTGGGAATGCGGTGGGACAGCTCTCAATGTACCTCGCTTATTATTATAGAGAAGGTCTGTCAGGAAGCCTAGATGCTTCTGTATCAGGTCTGGGAATGCGGTGGGACAGCTCTCAATGTACCTCGCTTATTATTATAGAGAAGGTCTGTCAGGAAGCCTAGATGCTTCTGTATCAGGTCTGGGAATGCGGTGGGACAGCTCTCAATGTACCTCGCTTATTATTATAGAGAAGGTCTGTCAGGAAGCCTAGATGCTTCTGTATCAGGTCTGGGAATGCGGTGGGACAGCTCTCAATGTACCTCGCTTATTATTATAGAGAAGGTCTGTCAGGAAGCCTAGATGCTTCTGTATCAGGTCTGGGAATGCGGTGGGACACCTTTCAATAATAATACCAGAATATAGAGACTGTGGTGACTCGAGTAGGTCCCGTATATAAGAAAAAAATCGTATAAAATGATATTGCGGTGTACAAACCTCATCGACTTCTGTGGGGTCTGCGGTTGTGGTGGTGGTTGTGGTCGTGGTAGTGGTCGTCCGGAAGAGGGAAGTGGCTTTTGCTCCAAATGCATGGGGCAACACCAGGCAGCACAGGAACATCATTCCTAGAAAGCGCGACAGGCGATTACAGGCGCGTCATTGGCATATCGCTCACTCCTTTCAACAACGTCATAAATCAAAAATCATCAATTTTTGTTGTGCGTGTTTTCGGAATGCCCAGAAATGTACTATATCCCAGCAAAAGAGGCATATTTTTAACTTAATATTACCCGCCACAGAACAGAAAGTGTTGTTTTTGCATTTTGAAGAAAAGGTTTTGCTTAATTATTTTTTTTAAATATACTAAATTTTACAAATGGAGAAAAAACCTTCAGGTTTTACTTAAAAACATCTGTTGTACGGAAAAAAGTTCAGTAAGTGGCTTGATATTTATTATTTAACTATGAGAATTTCGATGTTTTAGAATTAGTACATAAACCCTGATGATGACAAGGTTCTTGTCGAAACCGATTGGAAAAAGACCCTTAACTATAACCTAACTACGAGTATTTCAATGTTTTGGAATTAGTACATAAACCCTGATGATGACAAGGTTCTTGTCGAAACCGATTGGAAAAAGACCCTTAACTATAACCTAACTACGAGTATTTCAATGTTTTGGAATTAGTACATAAACCCTGATGATGACAAGGTTCTTGTCGAAACCGATTGGAAAAAGACCCTTAACTATAACCTAACTACGAGTATTTCAATGTTTTGGAATTAGTACATAAACCCTGATGATGACAAGGTTCTTGTCGAAACCAGTTGGAAAAACTGTACCAATAAAAAGCGGTTAAAACAAAGTTGTTTTATTTTATACAGTTTATAAAATGTGCCACAAAATATCTGCCAAAAATATTTAAAAAAATTATATAGAGTTCCTATATTTATCGTTCGTCGAGTTGTAGTTAGGGGTTTCTATTCTCTCTGCCTACCCCTGCAGAAGTTACCCCGGCGTGATGGTAAGTTTTTTTACAACATTTTGAGTGTGTCCAACAACTGGTTCACAAATCTGGATTATCTCCAATTACAGGAGTCATTTTTCATATTATTTTTTGACATCTCATCAAAGACGAAGAAGAATATAGAAGTCTGGGCATAGATGTCTCTAGTGAAGTTCTAGCGATTCAAGAACAATGTTTCAAAATTGGTTCGTATAAAAAGAACTTCCAAAAGTTTGAGTAGCGTGGTCGTCAATAATGGGTAGAATTGGTGAATTGTCGGCAGCTCTCGTCAGAACTTCGAGACGCGGTCTGACTTGGGAGGATGCAAGGGAGCTGGCAGCCGACAGAAAAGCCTGGAGACAGTTTGTGGACTCCATATGCTCCACCTAGGGAGCGGATATGGTTTAATAATAATTGGTGAATGTTACACGTGCGTAAACTGATCACTGAAACCAGCCTATGACGGTCGTCAGCCCCGTAAATGCCCAGACTTCCATATTCTTCTTCATCTTTGATGAGATGTCAAAAACAAAATAAAAGTAAGTTAATTTGTTAGTTGTTGTCCGCCTCCGTAGTGTAATGGTCAGCACGCTCGGCTACCGTTCTGGAGGTCCCGGTTTCGATTCCCAGGGTGGGTCGAATAAATATAAGTGATTTTTTCACTGTAATATTTATTCAATATTACCCTGGACTGGTACCTGAAGCGGAGGGCTGATCACCTTTCCTTCATGTGTTAACGATCAAGATAACTCTGCGTTTATATGACGCAGTGCCCTATGCACCATTGGGGTGCGGATAAGGGTTGTATTATTATTATTAATTTGTTAGACATGATTACATATTTCCCATATTTTGCTATTTAGAGTCCTCGCTAACATATGTTGCGTCATTTAGAATGACCAGTCATTTAAAAGTCCTGTAAAAAGAGGTTTAAACAAACGCCCACACATACAGCATTCCTAAGGATTGAATAAACGCGGAATAGAATCCCGGATAATCCTGTTTTCTTCGCAAGGATAATGACCCAGGAATCAAGGAACAAGTACTAAAACCTCGTAAAACAAATGTCGCAGAATGTCCCTATTTTTTTAGTGAAATTGGAGGACTTTAAATGACTATAATTCTGTTTCTACAATAGTTATAAGACATAGGAACACAGATAATATTGTACTCTAATTTATTACATAGTTTCACGAGTAACCTGCTCCGCGCGTATTCACTGTATAGTAGTATTTAACGTTAGAAAAAGGTCCCTATTTTAGAGTGAAATTGGAGGACTTTAAATGGTTATAATTCTGTTTCTACAATAGTTATAAGACATAGGAACACAGATAATATTGTACTCTAATTTATTGCATAGTTTCACGAGTAACCTGCTCCGCGCGTATTCACTGTATTGTAGTATTTAACGTTAGAAAAAGGTCCCTATTTTAGAGTGAAATTGGAGGACTTTAAATGGTTATAATTCTGTTTCTACAATAGTTATAAGACATAGGAACACAGATAATATTGTACTCTAATTTATTGCATAGTTTCACGAGTAACCTGCTCCGCGCGTATTCACTGTATTGTAGTATTTAACGTTAGAAAAAGGTCCCTATTTTAGAGTGAAATTGGAGGACTTTAAATGATAATAATTCTGTTTCTACAATAGTTATACACAGATAATATTGTACTCTAATTTATTGCATAGTTTCACGAGTAACCTGCTCCGCGCGTATTCACTGTATTGTAGTAGGTACTTAACGTTAGAAAAAGGTCCCTATTTTAGAGTGAAATTGGAGGACTTTAAATTATTATAATTCTGTTTCTACAATAATTATAAGACATAGGAACACAGATAATATTGTACTCTAATTTATTGCATAGTTTCACGAGTAACCTGCTCCGCGCGTATTCACTGTATTGTAGTATTTAACGTTAGAAAAATTTCCCTATTTTAGAATGAAATTGGAGGACTTTAAATGGTTATAATTCTGTTTCTACAATAGTTATAAGACATAGGAACACAGATAATATTGTACTCTAATTTATTGCATAGTTTCACGAGTAACCTGCTCCGCGCGTATTCACTGTATTGTAGTATTTAACGTTAGAAAAAGGTCCCTATTTTAGAGTGAAATTGGAGGACTTTAAATGATAATAATTCTGTTTCTACAATAGTTATACACAGATAATATTGTACTCTAATTTATTGCATAGTTTCACGAGTAACCTGCTCCGCGCGTATTCACTGTATTGTAGTAGGTACTTAACGTTAGAAAAAGGTCCCTATTTTAGAGTGAAATTGGAGGACTTTAAGTGATTATAATTCTGTTTCTACAATAGTTATAAGACATAGGAACACAGATAATATTGTACTCTAATTTATTGCATAGTTTCACGAGTAACCTGCTCCGCGCGTATTCACTGTATTGTAGTATTTAACGTTAGAAAAATTTCCCTATTTTAGAATGAAATTGGAGGACTTTAAATTATTATAATTCTGTTTCTACAATAGTTATAAGAAAATAAAATAAATATCGTTGTATCAGGATTTACATATATAAATCGTGGATTACCGTCAAGAGAAACTAAGTAATGTAATGTAAAAAAATTAATCAATGGAAACAGCTTTTGCATAAATTTGTAATCAAGGACTTTTGTAAGGTTATCAGCTTTAAAGTACATAATGTACTTGCACCTATATTACATATTTAAACTATACTATAGGTACATATGTGTAGGTCCTCACCAAAACGTTGCATTCCATTATAAATGATTTTAAGTAATCAGGAACTCTAACCAACTAACTAACTAACCATCACGCCGATTCCCCGCAGGGGTAGGCAGAGAGAATCGAACGCCACACCACTCTGTCTTTGCAAACATTCTTTGCCTCTTCTACATTCATGCATCTCCTCATACATGCCCGACGATTATTACGACTCCTGACCCGGCCGCTTTCAAGTATTTGACATACCTGATTGTGCCAAGTTTTCCTCGGTCGTCCTCTGCTTCTTTTTGCAACTACGTTCGCCTCATAAATTTGTTTAACCGTTCTTTCTTCACTCATACGCTCCACATGTCCAAACCATCTCAACACACCTTTCTTAATTTTATCGATAATGCTTATCTCAGCCTTACATTCTTTCCTTATTTCATCATTCGAACATCTATCAAACATCGTTTTGCCACACATTCGTCTGAGCGATCGCATTTCGACTGCATTCGGACTGCTTTCATCCTTCTTTTGCCAACTCCATGCTTCGCTTCCATACATAAGGGTTTGAACCAGAACTCCATTGTGTACTGCCAGTTTAGCTTCCGCTGATAGATTTTTATTTGCTAAAACTGATTTTAGTGCACCATTCACTCTGTTCCCAGCATTCACTCTCCTTTCTATGTCTTTATCAATCTTTCCATCCCTAGAAAACACACTACCCAAATATATGAAATCATCTACCTGTTCCAAAATCTCCCCATTTACCAATATTTCACACTCAGATCTACATTCATCCCTTTCAAAAACCATGATTTTGGATTTGCTAACATTCATCAATAAATCACTTTCCTTGCACACATTAAACACTTTTGTCACCAACGTTTGCAGGTCTTCTTTGCTATCGGCAAGAAGAACAGCGTCGTCAGCATATAAAAGGCAACAAACGGTCAAATTATTCATTCTTGCTCCAGTATTTAAACCTTTCAGCTCTTTCATGCAGTTATCCATGTATAGATTAAACAGCCAAGGCGACATTACACATCCCTGTTTGACACCTTTAGAGATGTCAAACCAGGATGAAAAAGAGCCATTTACCCTAATGCATGCAGTGCTATCCTCGTACAAGGATGCAATGCCTTGGATGAGTTTACTGCTTACTCCATACTCAGATAACACCTTCCATAACTTCATTCTACTAACTATACTGGCTTGTAAAATTGTTACGTTTTGGTGCGATTCAATGATGTCGTATTGGTTTAACACAGGATTGGTCACGTTTTGTCGCAGCTTTAATTAGGATTTCGATAGAATACAGCAAACAGAACAGATTTGCATTTAAAGGACTTTTTGTGTGCAATATTGGAAATGTAACTTTTGGTGAGGACCTTCACATATCGCTCACTCCTTTCAACAACGTCATATATCAAAAAACTTGATTTTTCAGATCGTTTTTAAATTTTAAAAATATAATATAATGTATTAAAAATAAATATCAAGCCACTTATTGAACTTTTTACTGGGCAACAGATCTTTTTAGGTAAAACCTGAATGTTTTTTGTCCATTTGAAAAATATATAGTATATTAAAAAAAAATAATTAAACAATACCTTTTCTTCAAAATGCAAAAACAACACTTTCTGCCCTGTAGCGGGTAAATATTAAGTTAAAAAATATGCCGCTTTTGCTGGGATATAGTACATTTTCTGGGCACTCCGAAAACATGCACAACTGAAAATTGACGATTTTTGATATATGACGTTGTTGAAAGGAGTGAGCGATATGTCTCGTAAGTATCTAAATATACTGGTTTTTTAAAGAGATGAATATAGATCTGGTGTAAAATAAAAGAAAATTAAGAAATTTTGGAACAGGTTCACGATTTCCTATACTCTAAATAATCGGCGGGTATGTATGAGGAGATGCATAAATGTGGAAGAGGCTAATAGTGATTGCAAAGACAGAGTGGTGTGGCGTATGGCGTTCTATTCTCTCTGCTTACCCCTGCGGAGAAGCGGCGTGATGCTTAGTTAGATAATTTGCTTTATTGGGAAGTATGTTTTCTAAGGATGGAGAGTGAATGTTGCACTGAACTCTGTTATACTCGTAACAAATAAAAACCTTACAGCGAAAGCTATACTTGCAATACACCACGGAGGCCCTAATGTATAGAATTGAAGCATGGAGTTGGCAAAAGAAGGATGAAAGTAGACTGAATTCAGTCGGATTGCGGTCTCTCAGTGCGGCAAAACCGTGTGTGTTAGATATTCCAACGGTGATATAAGGAAAGGGTGCAAGGCTGAGATAAGCATTATCCATCAAATTAAGAACGGTGTGTTGAGATGGTTTGGACATGTGGATCGAAAGAGTGAAGAAAGAACGGTGAAACAAATCAATGAGGCAAATGTAGTAGTTGGAAATGGTAACAAAGGAAGACCAAGGAAAATTTGACATGATCAAGTATGCCAATACTTTAAAGTGGTCAGGTCAGGAGTCGGAATAATCGGCGGGTATATATGAACAATAGAGGTCTGCACACTTCACCTCAAGGTTTGAAATTTAAAAAATAACATATTTAAAAAAATCTCTGAAGAATATTAGAATATATTGTTTACAAAAACAGATTGGTGCGGCGTTCTATTCCCTCTGCCTACCCCTGCGGGGAGCAGCGTGACGGTTAATTAGCTATATTAAGTACTCACCAACTGCAAGGTGACCACTCGTCCATCGGTCCTTTGCTCTTTTCATGCTGAAGGGGTGTCACCTCTGAAAAAATGGAAAAAAAACATATTAGGTTTAAACGTTTCGAGTGTGTCCAAATACTGGTTAACAAATCTGGAGTTATTTTTACATTTTTTTGACATATCAACATGGGTGAAGAAGAATATGAATGTCTACAGGGCTTATGATCTGCCGTAGGCTGATTAAATGATCACTTTACAGACGTGCAACGTTCACCATTCTACCCTTGATTGACAACCACACTACTCAAATTTTTGGAACTCCTATATATATCGACCAATCTCATGAGAGAGTGCATATGGAAGTCTGGGTATTTACAGGGTGGACCATAGACATAAACAAATAGAGCCGCCAATAATTTAGCAATGTTACCAATATTAAAATAAGTCCATCGTTTCTGTGACGTCATTCATTACCAACTTACGAAAACGGCATATTTACGGAGGCGAATTTTCCACAAGAAAATGATGAATGAAAATATTAAGTATATCGGCTGTTATAAACACTTCACGAGTCTAATACAATCCTTTATAGGTTGAGTATGTTAAATTAGATATTGCTCCCGTCTGATATTGATCTATTGGTGAATGTTTACGCGTGTGTAAAGTGATCACTAAGCCCTGTAAATCGGCTGTCCAAACTTAAAACACAGTAAGGGACGTTTTTTTTGTTGCATTTTTTGGACTAAGTAGAATCTACTTAGTCCAAAAATCCAAAAAAAAAACGTACTACAAAAATTGTCCCTTACTGTGTTTTGAGTTTGGACAGTCGAAATGCCCAGACTTCCTTATTCTTCTTCATCTTTGTTGAGATGTAAAAAGTTTCATAAAAAAAACTATATGTAAATTAATTGAGTAGATAATGAAATAATGGTTTGTTTACTAAAATAATGTCTAAAAGAGAAAAAGAGTGAAAAAAATAACCCAACGCATAAAAGATAATGCTAGTCTTCATATTAGCATAATTTCCATTTCAGTAATACTTTGGGGGCCTATTCCTCAGCGATCATTCGTTAACACATTTTTCTACGTGCCCGGCTACGTCCGTGTCGTACTTTTTAATTTTATTTCGTTTTTTATTATTTAATATGGTTACAAAAGTTTCTTTTAATTTTATTTATTTAGAAATTTAACAGAAAATTCACATAAATACATTTACAATAATGAATAACAAGATGCATTATGTATAAAATTAAGAAAGGTGTGTTGGGATGGTTTGGACATGTAGAACGAATGAGTGAGGAAATAACGGTAAAACAAATTTATGAGGCGAATGTAATTGGAAAAAGGAGCAGAGGAAGACCGAGAAAAATATGGCACGATCATGTGTGCCAAATGCTTGAAAGTGGTCAGGTTAGGAGTCGTAACAATCGTCGGGTATGTATAAGTGGAGATGCATGAACGTGGAAGAGGCGAAGAATGTTTATCAAAGACAGAGTGGTGTGGCGTTCTATTCTTTCTCATTACCCCTGCGGGGAAGCGGCGTATTGGTTAGTTAGTTAGTTGATAATAAATACAACAGGTAATTGTAACATTCAAATTACCAAATTTCACAAATCGCTCACTCCTTTCAAGAACGTCATAAATCAAAAAACTTTATTATTCAGGAAAACGTTTTTAAAGTTTATAAATATACCACAATGTATTAAAAATAAATATCAAGCCACTTACTGAACTTTTTACTGTGTAACAGATCTTTTTAAGTAAAACCTGATGGTATTTTCTCCATTGGAAAAATATTTAGTTTATTTAAAAAAAAACTTAAACAACACCTTTTCTTTAAAATGCAAAAACAACACTATCTGCCCTGTAGCGGGTAAATATTAAGTTAAAAATATGCCTCTTTTGCTGGGATATAGTACATTTTCTGGGCATTCTGAAAAATGCACAACTGAAAATTGACGATTTTTGATTTACGACGTTCTTGAAAGGAGTGAGCGAAATGTTAAATGAGTTAAAAGTAAACAGCAAGAATAAAATATAGCAGAAGTTATGAAGATTAATAGACATACTTAATTTAGATACGTAGCTATTCATATATTGGTATATAATTAGCATCAATATATAAATATCATTTTTTTGACATCTCATCAAAGATGAAGAAGAATATGGAAGTCTGGGCATTTACGCATTTACACGTGTGTAAAGTGATCACTTAAACCAGCCTATGACGGTCGTCAGCCCCGTAAATAATATAAAAATGAAAAAATTAAATTCAACCCAGTTCGCCTTATCCAATTGCATTCGCCTCATAAATTTATCGTTCTTCTTAAACAGTCCATATAGTTAGAGAATAGTCTCCCGTGTAGATTTCCTAACTGCGTATTGACAGCTACTGTAGACTGTTACTTTCGGCCGAAAAGGGCCTATTATGCAAATCAAAGCATAATTTTTATTATAATTCTGCTCTCCTTACCCATATAGGTGTGAACGGAGAGTGTTGATACAAACATCACACTGCAATTGCAGAATAGGGCCTTCAATATATGAGCTGTTAGATATATCGCTCACTCCTTTCAACAACGTCATAAATAAAAAATCGACAATTTTCAGTTGTGCATGTTTTCGGAATGCCCATAAAATGTACTACATCCCAGCAAAAGAGGCATATTTTTGACTTAGTATTTACCCGCTACAGGGCAGAAAGTGTTGTTTTTGCATTTGAAGAAAAGGTATAGTTTTATTAATTTTTTTAAATATACTAAATATTTTTCAAATGGAGAAAAAACCTTCAGATTTTTCCCTAAACAGATTTGTTGCACAGTAAAAAGTTCATTAAGTGGCTTGGTATTTATTTTTAATACACTTATTACATTCTTAAACTTTACGAAAACGATCTCCTGAAAAATCAAGTTTTTTTTTATATATGACGTTGTTGAAAGGAGTGAGCGACGTGTGGTTATAATCCAGGATTCGGCCCTCACATACTAATAAAAGAGTTTCTGCTCAATAAAAAGCTTCTTTTCATCTCACCAATAGATGTCTCTAGTGAAGTTCTAGTGATTCATTAATGATTAAAAATAAAATAAAATGTATTAAAAATAAAATCAAGCCATTTATTGAACTTTTTACTGTGCAGCAGATCTTTTTAGGTAAAACCTGAATGTTTTTTCTCCATTTGAAAAATATTAGGTACATAAAAAAAAATTAAACAATACCCTTTCTTCAAAGTTTGAAAACAACACTTTCTGCCCTGTAGCGGGTAAATATTAAGTTTAAAATATGGCGCTTTTGCTGAGATATAGTACATTTTCTGGGCACTCCGAAAACATGCACAACTGAAAATTGTCGATTTTTTATATATGACGTTGTTGAAAGGAGTGAGCGATATGTATCAGTAAAAATCTTTAAGGAATAATTTGATTGTTCAGAGGAAAAATTCATAGACAATATGCGCTTAGATAAGTGTGTGTATAATAGGTTCACATGCATCAAACAATGCGTCGAATTTGTGCCAAGAACGAATCGCAGGTAGGTACTCTAATAACTACATACCTGCATATCTATGTACGCATGAGTAGGTATATTTTTATTTAAAAAAAATTGATTTCGTTATTTACAAAAATACTTCAGTTGCACACTATTTCTGTGAGCCTAAGCGGCTCATTATTAGAAGTGGGTATCAAATTGTGGTAGAGTGGGTTCGAACCGAGAAACTCTGACTTGAGAGTTCGCGACACTAACCACGGGATCACAACCCGACACGTATCCAACAAAACAATAAAATGCCGTATTTTTTACATTTTAACATGGATGAAAGAGAATATGGAGGTCTGGGTATTTACAGGGCTTACGACCTGTCATGGGCGGGTTGATTGATCGCTTTACACAAGTGCACCATTCACCATTCTACCCATGCCCCCACAGCCACACTTCTCTTTTTGTTTTGTCATACTACTATTTTTGTCCGCCTCCGTAGTGTAATGGTCAGCACTCTCAGCTACCGTAGCTGAGGTCCCAGGTTCGATTCCCAGGGGGGGGGGTCAAATAAATATAAGTGATTTTTCACTTAAATATTTATTCAACATTACCCTGGACTCGCGTACCTGAAGCGCAGGGCTGATCACCTTTCCTTCGTGTGTTAACGATCAAGATAACACTGCTTTTATATGATGTAGTGCCCTATGCACCATTGGGTGCGGATAAGGGTTATAAGAAGAAAAATAAGTTTTTTTTTGAGGTAAGAAACAAAAATCCACTTGTTGATCTATACCTTGTGCTTAATAAGCAAATTAGATAATAAATGCAATTCCCATTAAAAAAAAAGAAAAAAAAAGAATAAGACTGTTTTTAAAACTGCGTAATGATTGGCCGTATTGTTTCGACTAAAGAATTTCGAATCAGATTATGGATTCCATATTTCCATGCGCTCCATATAGGAAGCCCAAATGGACCAAGCCTTAAATAATAATAATTACTAACAACAAAATTAAACTAAAAAAATAAATAAAAATATGAAAGGAGAGTGAAGATAATGATAATAAATCCGTAAGAAAGTTGTCGATATACAGTTTACAAGATTGCTATTCACAGATACTGTCGCTGTAGCCTGCCATTGCTACGTCCGAGTGTCAAAGAGATACTTAGATAAAATAATTACAGCCAAATGCGACATCTATCGATTACGTCTCAATGGCGCAGAGCTTGATAATAGCGTTTTCTTAGCCTCAGAGAAATGAACAAATTTTAGAGTGAAATTGGAGGACTTTAAATGATTTTAATTCTGTTTCTACAATAGTTATAAGACATAGGAACACAGATAATATTGTACTCTAATTT
The DNA here is from genome assembly GCF_059751285.1 of Brachycentrus maculatus. Classification (NCBI taxonomy): domain Eukaryota; kingdom Metazoa; phylum Arthropoda; class Insecta; order Trichoptera; family Brachycentridae; genus Brachycentrus; species Brachycentrus maculatus. Next base: position 97,930 of record NW_028281039.1, on the reverse strand, counting down.
ATTGCATAGTTTCACGAGTAACCTGCTCCGCGCGTATTCACTGTATTGTAGTATTTAACGAAGGAAAAAGGTCCCTATTTTAGAGTGAAATTGGAGGACTTTAAATGATTATAATTCTGTTTCTACAATAGTTATAAGACATAGGAACACAGATAATATTGTACTCTAATTTATTGCATAGTTTCACGAGTAACCTGCTCCGCGCGTATTCACTGTATTGTAGTATTTAACGTTAGAAAAAGGTCCCTATTTTAGAGTGAAATTGGAGGACTTTAAATGATTATAATTCTGTTTCTACAATAGTTATAAGACATAGGAACACAGATAATATTGTACTCTAATTTATTGCATAGTTTCACGAGTAACCTGCTCCGCGCGTATTCACTGTATTGTAGTATTTAACGTTAGAAAAAGGTCCCTATATTAGAGTGAAATTGGAGGACTTTAAATGGTTATAATTCTGTTTCTACAATAGTTATAAGACATAGGAACACAGATAATATTGTACTCTAATTTATTGCATAGTTTCACGAGTAACCTGCTCCGCGCGTATTCACTGTATTGTAGTATTTAACGTTAGAAAAAGGTCCCTATATTAGAGTGAAATTGGAGGACTTTAAATGGTTATAATTCTGTTTCTACAATAGTTATAAGACATAGGAACACAGATAATATTGTACTCTAATTTATTGCATAGTTTCACGAGTAACCTGCTCCGCGCGTATTCACTGTATTGTAGTATTTAACGTTAGAAAAAGGTCCCTATTTTAGAGTGAAATTGGAGGACTTTAAATGATTATAATTCTGTTTCTACAATAGTTATAAGACATAGGAACACAGATAATATTGTACTCTAATTTATTGCATAGTTTCACGAGTAACCTGCTCCGCGCGTATTCACTGTGTTGTAGTATTTAACGTTAGAAAAAGGTCCCTATTTTAGAGTGAAATTGGAGGACTTTAAATGATTATAATTCTGTTTCTACAATAGTTATAAGACATAGGAACACAGATAATATTGTACTCTAATTTATTGCATAGTTTCACGAGTAACCTGCTCCGCGCGTATTCACTGTATTGTAGTATTTAACGTTAGAAAAAGGTCCCTATTTTAGAGTGAAATTGGAGGACTTTAAATGATTATAATTCTGTTTCTACAATAGTTATAAGACATAGGAACACAGATAATATTGTACTCTAATTTATTGCATAGTTTCACGAGTAACCTGCTCCGCGCGTATTCACTGTATTGTAGTATTTAACGTTAGTAAAAGGTCCCTATTTTAGAGTAAAATTTAATGACATATTTTCATATAAAGACACGTCGTTTCTCAATCGTTGTTTTAGAGTCGACGTCATTCAAACACGATTAGAAAACAAAGAATATACAAGAAACCTTGTATAAGATTTTAATAGTAAAAAAAGAAAAATAATATGCTTACGGTACAAAGGCTAAGTGCAACAAGAAAAAGCAACACGGCTTACTATATTATTATTTAGGCAACAAAGAGAATGAAATTTCACTTATATTACGCGCTCATTCGTGACAAATCTCCAGCTGTATCAAAAAATTAAGCTGGCTGATTTCACTTCAGATACGAAAAATTACAATTTAGTATTAAAACTATTATACTACTAAATACTGGTGGTAGAAAAATATGTAAAGGTCAAGATATAACTGCGTTCATAAGATGCAGTGCCCTATGCACCATTGGGATGCGGATAAGGGTTTTAACAAATCAGTACATTCTTTAAAAAAATCCGGCATTTTATATATATATGTATATATATATATATATATATATATATATATATATATATATATATATATATATATATATATATATATATATATATATATATATATTATGATGGATTTTTTTAAAGAATGTACTCATTCGTTCTTTCACTCTTATATACTCCACATTACCCTGGACTGGTACCTGAAGCGCAGGGCCGATCACCTTTCCTTCATGTGTTAACGATCAAGATATAACTGCGTTTATAAGATGCACTGTTGGAGTGCGGATAAGGGTTTGAACGAATGAATACATTCTTTTAAAAATAAATCAGGCGTGAGTAGACATGTGACCTCTCCGATGGAATGAATCCGACTCGAAAACGAATGCTGAGAAAATAATACACCAAAAAAATGTCTCCACATTCGCACACCGCTATTCGTCCGGCTTCCGAATTCGTCTTGTACGAATACCGGCGACCGCGGCATTTGATTATTTGGCATTTAAAGCTGGTATTAGAAATTACACACTAATTTGCTGTTGCACACATCTATAAAGGCTTAAGACTCTAAACGCGGCCAAGCGATTTTGAAACCTAAGTAATGGGTAGTACGTGCTGGTTTGGCCTACACGGAAGGTGGACTATGGCAGTGTACTTGATCTACAATAGTGAAAGCGTTTTGATAAAAAAATATAAGTATTGTGATTTCAGACCTATTATTTGAGTAGACAATCAGTTTCACTTCAAAAAAGAATATAAAAATAAAACCATATATTTGGCCTGTTCAATTAACCCTTATCACTCGAGAAGAAAAAATCATATCGCTCACTCCTTTCAAGAACGTCATAAATCAAAAATCGTCAATTTTCAGTTGTGCATGTTTTTTGAATGCCCAGAAAATGTTCTATATCCCAGCAAAAGAGGTATATTTTTAACTTAATATTTACCCGCTACAGGGCAGAAAGTGTTGTTTTTGCATTTTGAAGAAAAGGTATTGTTTAATTATTTTTTTAAATATACTGAATATTTTTCTAAATGGAGAAAAAACCTTCAGGTTTTACCTAAAAAGATCTGTTGCACAGTAAAAAGTTCAATACGTGGCATGATATTTAGTTTTAATACATTGTATTATATTTTTAAACTTTAAAAACGTTCTCCTGAAAAATCAAGTTTTTTGATTTATGGCGTTCTTGAAAGGAGTGAGCGATATATGAAGAAACAAGTAAACATGAAGGAACCTGTCCGTGCACCCTTGGATTTTAAAAACAATAAAATGTACGACTATCGTTCGTGGCGCCGCTGGGGCGCCTTACGAGTGGAATTAATATTTTATGTGGCGCTGTAGCGGCACGTCTCAAGTGATGAGGGTTAATACGTAGAACTGACATCTATGTTGACATTTTAACATAGATGAAGAAGAATATGTAAGTCTGGGCATTTACCGGGCTTACGATCGTCATGGGCTTGGTTACGCGATGGTTACACGTGTATAAAGTCATCACTTAAACCTGCCCATTACTGTTATAATCCCTGTAAACACCCAGACTGCCAAATTCATTTTATAAACCAGCCTATGACGATCGTCAGCCCCGTAAATGCCCAGACTTACATATTCTTCTTCATCTTTGATGAGATGTCAAAAAATTAGATAAGTTTTACTTAGTAAATACCACGTTTTCTTAAAATCTATTGTGACACGTGTTTCGATGCATTCCGCATCAATTGTAAATGATGCGGAATGCATCGAAACACGTGTCACAATAGATTTTAAGAAATATTGGTATTTACCAAGTAAAACTTATATTATTTTTTGACATCTTATCAAAGATAAAGAAGAACATGTAATTCTATGTAGGTATTTACGGGACTGACGACCGTCATAGGCTGGTTTAAGTGATCACTTTAAACACGTGTAACATTCACCAATTCTACCCATTATTGACAACCACACTACTCAAATTCTTATACATGAACCAACTCAAGTTATATATACATGAACCAATTTAGAAACATTGTTCTTGAATCAATAGAAATTCACTAGAGACATCTATTGGTGAGATGAAAATAAAGTGAAAACTAACTCCTTTAATTAGAGATAATCCAGATTTGTGAACAAGTATTTGGACACACTCGAAATGCTGTAAGTAAAACTTAAATTAAAAATGGATAGATTTTACCACAAAATGACTGCCGAATCAATTAATGAAATTCCCTATTTTTTTTCATCTGTATTAGGACATAATTTGTATTTAATTAAAACTATTTTCATCATATAAGCGATACAGTGTGGTTCGAAAAAAAGTATACGCCCATGAAAACGTATTAAATGATATGCAAAATTAATTATGGTAATAATTTAAATATTGCTATATCTTCGACCTCGTTTTTTGCGGACATTTTGTGTTCCGTATATATAATTAAAAAAAAACTAAAATAAAAACAAGTCGGACGACCCTGTATACACGGATATGCGGTAATAGTCTTATTACCTTTCATAAATTAAGTGACGATTAAAATTAAATTAAAATAACGTGTTTTTTTGTTGTTTTGGTTTTTAAACTTGCGACATTGTTTCTACAGACTGTCAATTTGTCCACCTTCGTAGTGTAATGGCCAGCACGCTCGGCTACCGTTCTGGAGGTCCCGGGTTCAATGCCCAGGGGGGTCAAATAAATTAAAGTGATTTTTTCACTGTGATATTTATTTAATATTACCCTGGACTGGTACCTGAAGCGTACGGCTGATCACATTTATTTCATGTGTTAAAAATTAAAAATCAAGATAACACTGCGTTTATACGACACAGTGCCCTATGCACCATTGGGGTGCGGATAGGGGGTTTATATTATTTGTAGTCAGTACGTTTTGTCATTTCACCATGAATAGACTGAATGATCACTATGCGCGTCGTAGGTTCGGTGAATGGGCCGAAAACAATATTCAGCTTGATCCTCTTTTTCAGCGTAAAATCTTTGTTCAGCGATGAGGCACATTTTTGGTTGAATGGCTATGTCAATGAGCAGAATTGTCGAATTCGGAGTGGAGAAAACACAGAAGCCTCTGTCGAGACGCCCTTACATCCGTTCATAGTCACTGTTTGGTGTGCTTTATGGGCAGGTGGAATCATTGGCCCATATTTTTTTAAAGACGATGCCGGCCAGAATGTTACGGTCAATGGAGAGCGCTACAGAACCAAGATTGCTGACTTCTTCGTACCTCAGTCGAATGGCATTGATGTGACAGAGCTGTGGTTTCAACAAGATGGCGCAACATGCCACACGGCGCGTGCCACTATCAATTTATTGTGGGAAATTTGTTTACCTCTAGAAAACACCCTATATATTTTTTTTCTTCTTCAAACCCTCATCCGCACCCGATGGCGTATAGGGCACTGCACCATATAAACGCAGTGTTATCTTGATCGATAGATAACACATGAAAGAAGGGTGATCAGCCCTCCGCTTCAGGTACCAGCCCTGGGTAATATTGAATGAATATAAAAAATCTCTTATATTTATTTCAACCCCCCTGGGAATCGAACTCGGGACCTCGAGTACGGAAGCCGATCATGCTGACCATTACACTACGGAGGCAGACTGAGGGTATTTATATATATATATATATATATATATATATATATATATATATATATATATATATATATATATATATATATACATGTTCGCACCCAATGATGCCTAGGGCACTGCACGATATAGAAACAATGTTGTCTAGCAATTCGATACGTTTGCACAAAATGCTAAACGTTCTGTTCAAAGTCTACATCAGAGTCTTCTTCTTCTTCAGTCTTCATAATTTGAACTCGTCTTCTGCCCCACCCGGTAGTAGCTCACGACGCGTTACTCCACCCTGTACGTGCGCAATACGAGATCAGAATAAATAGAGTGGCTCGCCGATTCTGCGCATGTCCGTCGAAAGCGAAACTAGAACGCTTTTACGCCTAACTGAATTTTAATTACCCAAACACATACGTGTATGTTGCTCTTCCAATAACGCAATTTAGCTAACAATCAAATTATATATACATGTATATATCGCTCACTCCTTTTAACAACGTCATATATAAAAAATCGTAAATTTTCAGCTGTGCAACGTTTCGGAATGGCCAGAAAATATACTACATCCCAGCTAAAGCGGCATATTTTAACTTAATATTTACCCGCCACAGGGCAGAAAGTGTTGTTTTTGCATTTTGAAGAAAGGGTATTGTTTAATTATTTTTTAAAATATACTAAAAAAAATTCAAATGGAGAAAAAACATTCAGGTTTTACCTAAAAAATCTGTTGCACAGTAATAACTTCAATAAATGGCTTGATATTTATTTCTAATTCTTCATTTTACTATATTCTTAAACTTTAAAAACGATCTCCTGAAAAATCAAGTTTTTTGATATATATACATGTATATATCGCTTACTCCTTTTAACAACGTCATATATAAAAAATCGTAAATTTTCAGCTGTGCAACGTTTCGGAATGGCCAGTAAATATACTATATCCCAGCAAAAGCGGCATGTTTTCAACTTAACATTTACCCGCTACAGGGCAGAAAGTGTTGTTTTTGCATTTTGAAGAAAATGAATTGTTTAATTTTTTTTGTAATATACTGAATATTTTTCAAATGAAGAAAAAACATTCAAGTTTTACCTAAAAAATCTGTTGCACAGTAAAAAGTTCAAGAAGTGGCTGAATATTTATCTTTAATACATTTTATTATATTATTAAACTTTAAAAACGATCTCCCGAAAAATCAAGTTTTTTGATATATGACGTTACTGAAAGGCGTGAGCAATTTGTGTTTTTATTATTTACACAAATATTTCAATTTCATACTATTTCTGTGAGCCTAAGCGCTATTATTAGAAATAGGTATCAAATTGTGGTAGAGTGGGTTCGAACCGAGAAACTCTGACTCAAGAGTCCGCGACACTAACCACGGGACCACAACAGGACACGGTTCGACAATGTTCAAATGGTGATATAAGGAAAGAATCCAAGGCTGAGATAAGCATCATCGATAAAATCAAGAAAGGTGTGTTGGTATAATTTGGACATGCAAAACGAATCACTGAGGAAAGAAAGGTAAAACAAATATGTAAGGCGAGTAACAGTTAGTGCAGCTTTAACAGAAGCGGATGAACACCGAGGAAAACATGGCACGATCAAGTGTTTCAAATACTCGAGCGTGGTCAGGTCAGGATTGAATAATCGGCGGGTATATATGAGGAGATACGTGAATGTGAAAGAGGCGGAGATCGTTTGAAACGACAGATCGGTGCGGCGTCCTATTCTCTATGCCTACCCCTGCGGGAAGCGGCGTGATCATTACTTAGTTATGAACTTCTTGAGTGATTGTGTTTAGTTGATATATTGTCGAATTCCAGCCACACGCAACCGGTGTGGATTTGATGTGTGTAATATATCTTTACATGTCGCTCACTCCTTTCAACAACGTCATATATCAAAAATCGTCAATTTTCAGTTGTGAATGTTTTCAGAATACCCAGTAAATGTACTATATCCCAGCAAAAGCGGCATATTTTTAAATTAAAATTTACCCGCTACAGGGCAGAAAGTGTTGTTTTTGCATTTTGAAGAAAAGTTATTGTTTAATTATTTTTTTAAATATTCTAAATATTTTTCAAATGGAGAAAAAATATTCAGGTTTTACCTAAAAAGGTCTGTTGCACAGTAAAAAGTTCAATAAGTGGCTTGATAATTATTTTTAATACATTTTATAATATTTTTAAACTTTAAATACGATCTCCTGAAAAATCAAGTTTTTTTTATATATGACGTTGTTGAAAGGAGTGAGCGATGTGTGATTGTATAGGCTGACACCAATACTGTAGGTTTGGTATTATGTAGGTTCTATTGGGGGCCTTTAAAAAGTACTGCGTTATGCGTTATATAACCAACCGGAATTATATTGGTCACTAAAAGGTACTAGAATCTAATGGTCAACGAGTGTACTATTTCCTTACATTAGAACGTGTCTAGTACTAAAATGTGTATGGTAGAAGTCTATAAATATGTATGGAATATTATTTTGTGACATCTCAACATAGATGAAGAAGAAGAATATGGAAGTCTGGGCATTTACGAGGCTGACGACCGTCATAGGCTGGTTTAAGTGATCCCTTAACACACGTGTACAATTCACTAATTCTACCCATTATTCACAACCAAACTACTAAAATTCTTAGAAGTTCTGTATATATATATATATTCAATTTAGAAACCTTGTTCATGAATCGCTAGAACTTCACTAGAGACATCTATTGGTGAGATGTAAAGAAGCTGTTTACAAAGCAGAAACTCTTATGTTAGTATGTGAGGTCCGAATCCTGGATTATAATCACATACATAAGAAACGCCAGAAAAATAAGATAATCTTTATATAGCGCTATAATTGGAGATAATCCAGATTTGTGAACAGGTATTTGGACACACTCAAAATGATGTAATGTAGTGTAATGATCAGCACGCTCGGCTACCGTTCTGGAGGCCCCGGGTTCGATTCCCAGGGGGGGTCAAATAAATATAAGTGATTTTTTCACTGTAATATTTATTCAATATTACCCTGGACTGGTACCTGAAGCGGAGGGCTGATCGCCTTTCCTTCGTGTGTAAACGATCAAGATAACACTGTGTTCATATGAAGCAGTGCCCTAAGCACCATTGGGGTGCGGATAAGGGTTTTTAATTTATTAAATTAAACTAAACTAAACTGAACTGAATTGACATTTGACGCAGTGATTGTAATAGTATGCAGGTATTCTATTTTGGACTTGGTCACCTCTGCCTGTGGCTAGGTACGCGAACGGCGGTCGGCAGGTGCCGCGGCGGGTGACCTTCGCTATGAAAGTAAAAGTGCCCAAGTCACTACTCGGCCTGGTCTCTTTGTTATTTGCCATACGAACTGTGTACGTAAGAGCCCCCGCGGACGACGCGTCACGATCATGCGAAAGAATTGTCTGACGGTGTCGCACAAACTAATCGATGTTCATTTCCAATTCATTATTATTTAGTCGTCATTGCAGGAGCCTGGGTGAGGACCTATCCGACATCGGATTCGTGATAGTTCTTAACCAACTCTCACGAGAAGTGGTATCATACATGATAAAACTAGCGAAGGACATTGGTACAGTAAACCCAGTTAGGACACAAAATGCAGAACCCTCTTCTAGTGGAACGGAAGGTCTGTTGAGGACAGTCAGCAGTCCGGCTTCTCCTGAGGAGTGCAACGTGGTTTCCTCCCAGCAATGAGCAAATGCTGACAAGTTCCCGATTGGCCCACAAGTAGATGAAAAATCAAAAAGTAATTATGATTTACTTTTGTATCGACTATCAAAGTAATCGGCCTTTTTTTAGATGAGAATTGCATTTATTATCTACCTTGCTTATTATGTACAAGGTTTATAATTCATGAAGTGGGTGTTTGTTTCTTCTAGCTTTAAAAAAATGTTTTATTTTAATCTGTGACCGGATCGTTTCGTCGTAACGTAACATTCGCGGCGAGCATCCCAACATCGGATGGAGTACTCGGTACGAGCTCGGCTCGCTGTACTGACATTACGAATGCTCGCATCGTAACGTGTTACGTTACTACGAAATGACTCCGGTCAGTCCCCACCATAGTGTGGGCCAATCAAGAACTTGTCACCATTTGCTCATTGCTGGGAGGAAACCACGTTGCACTCCTCAGGAGAAGCCGGACTGCTGACTGTCCTCAACAGGCCTTCCGTTCCACTAGAAGAGGGTTGGGTATTTTGTGTCCTAACTTGGTTTATGGTACCAATGTCCCTTACTATTTTTATCATGAAAAGTGATCGGGCTGTCTCAAAAGAGCGATTACTATGTAACACATCTGTTTATTCCAAAATTGTGTATTTTTTTTAGAATTTGTGTATTAAAATTGTATTCATAAATTTATGCGAGAAGAACAAAGAGACGCAATTCATCGATTTTTATTCTGTTTATAATATTGTTCCTACCACATTTAACTCCTTTAAAATCGTATATAAGGGGTGGAGGACCAATATTTGTGTGCTCAGATAAGATAATTCAAACGTTTATACGTCGCGCTCGCTCTTTGTCCTTTGAGTTTCAGTACTGAGTATAATTTGATCGGTTTGGTGACGTGTTTTCTTTGTGTTTATACTCAGTACTGTTAAGAAGCGAAACATCGTGCTTCACTCAATTTATTGGCGTCGCTTTGCTCCTCTCGCTTTGATAATTTTGTAATTTTTGATGAATAAATAATTGTTTCCATTTGCGCGTTTCCGTCTTCCTCATCATCAGTGTTCCAGTACCATTAGCAGTAACAAAATCATTTTGATTGTACAAATAAAATACGACAAATCAGTCCGAGAGAACTGCGCGTGAACGGAGGGCCTAACAACGGTACATAAACAATCACAAGAACGCAATTATAATAGATTATGCTATTCTTGTTGGAATCACGTTCGGACGTTTATAAAAAAAGGTATATCTATGAAGAGATTTAATAAGATATATTATATCGAATCGAAAGAACGACAGAGTCAGAAAAGAGAATGCTGAAAAAATGTCAATAGTTATATGCAATTAGAAATCAGGCGTTTGCACCTTGTACACTTTTTTTATGCCTACACACGCAGGGTAACTCATGCAATAAATTAGATTACATTATTATTTATTTACTTAAACTTACAACATTTTCAGTGTATCCAAATACTTGTTCACAAAATCTGGATTATCTCCAATTACAGGAGTTATTTTCATATTATTTTTTGACATCTCATCAAAGATGAAGAAGAATATGGAAGTCTGGGCATTTACGGGGCTGACGACCGTCATCGGCTGGTTTAAGTGATCACTTTACACACGTGTAACATTCACCAATTCTACCCATTATTGACAACCACACTACTCACATTCTTGGAAGTTCTATATATATGAACCAATTTAGAAACCTTGTTCTTGAATCACTAGAACTTCACTAGAGATACATCACTTCTTTACATCTCACCAATAGATGTCTGGTATTTTCTGGCGTTTCTCATGTGTGTGATTATAATCCAGGATTCGGACCTCACATACTAATATAAGAGTTTCTGCTTAATAAAAGAGCTTCTTTACATCTCACCAATAGATGTCTCTAGTGAAGTTCTAGTGATTCAAGAACAAGGTTTCTAAATTGGTTCATATATATAGAACTTCCAAGAATGTGAGTAGTGTGGTTGTCAATAATGGGTAGAATTGGTGAATGTTACACGTGTGTAAAGTGATCACTTAAACCAGCCGATGACGGTCGTCAGCCCCGTAAATGCCCAGACTTTCATATTTTTATTTAAACTTCATGTACACAAAAGAAATGAGTGCATTGGCGGGCTTAGGCTAAAAAGCAATATCCTCCAGCCAACCAAAAACAGACTAGTGATATTGATCAAAACGTTTGATACCATATAAAGCTGTTGGCAATCAGAGGGTAGATAGTACTTGAACATTTAAAAAAACATAAATTACAAAATATGATAATAAGGAGGGCAAAGGAAAAAGGCAGTTTAGGGAAGGAGGTAGAGGGAGGAGGTTTAATGGACAGTTAGGATTCTAATGATAGATAGTAATGTCTCAGACGTTTCTTACAAGTTATTAGAGAAGGTGCATTTGTTTACGCGGAGAGGTAATTCATTCCATAGTCTGGCCGCTTGGACAGAGAAGGAATTGCTGAAGAATGATGTGATATGGCGAGGAATGGAAAGTGTTCTTTCTTGGGAAGAATGAAGTGATAGACCATGATTTGAGAGGCGTATAGAATTTTCAGCGAGATATTTAGGTGCATTAGAGTTGTGAAGAATATTATAAAGTAGCGTGAGAGATTGAAGATTTATGCGCTGGTTGAAGTGACGCCATTATATGTGTTCCTATGTCTTCTAACTACGATATTCTTCTTCATCTATGTTGAGATGTCAAAAAATAATGTAAAAATAACTCATCATTGAAGATAATCCAGATTTGCGAACAAGTATTTGGACAAACTCAAAATGTTGTAAAGAATTATAACCATTTAAAATCCTCCAATTTCACTCTAAAATAGGGATCTTTTTCTAACGTTAAATACTACAATACAGTGAATACGCGCGGAGCAGGTTACTCGTGAAACTATGCAATAAATTAGAGTACAATATTATCTGTGTTCCTATGTCTTATAACTATTGCAGTAATAGAATTATAATCATTTAAAATCCTCCAATTTCACTCTAAAATATGGACCTTTTTCTAACGTTAAATACTACAATACAGTGAATACGCGCGGAGCAGGTTACTCGTGAAACTATGCAATAAATTAGAGTACAATATTATCTGTGTTCCTATGTCTTATAACTATTGTAGAAACAGAATTATAATCAGATAAAATCCTCCAATTTCACTCTAAAATAGGGACATTTTTCTTATGTAAATTCTACAATACAGTGAATATGCGCGCAGTAGGTCCCAAATACACAGCTTGCTGTATCAATTTGTCCATCTTATCACTGGAATCTATCAAGCAATTGTTCACCGGGCCTTAATCTAAGTTAATTACTATTGTGAAACAATACGGTTAGTGAACTTGACTCAAAAGCAACAATGAATCCATTTGACCAGTGTAGTATATTGTTTACAATGTACATTGTAATTTAAAATAATACAGTACAGTAAAACCTCGATATAACGGACTAATTGGGGGGAGGGGGGTGTGCGTCAAAGCCGAAAGTCCGTTGTATAAAAATAGGTTTGAAATAAATCTTTTTTGCTGTTGAAAATTTGGACACTGTATGATTTTTTTTAACAAAATAACCACAAGCATACAAATAAACAATACAAAACATAAACAAAATCAAAATGTCGCTCACTCCTTTCAAGAACGTCATAAAACAAAAAACTTGATTTTTCAGGAGAACGGTTTTAAAGATTAAAAATATAACACAATGTATTAAAAATAAATATCAAGCCACTTACTGAACTTTTTACAGTGCAACAGATCTTTTAAGGTAAAACCTGAAGGTTTTTTCTCCATTTAAAAAATATTTAGAATATTTAAAAAAATAATTAAACAATACCTTTTATTCAAAATGCAAAAACAACACTTTCTGCCCTGTAGCGGGTAAATATTAAGTTGAAAATATGCCTCTTTTGCTTGGATATAGTACATTTTCTGGGTATTCCGAAAACATGCACACCTGAAAATTGACGATTTTTGATTTATGACGTTCTTGAGTGAGCGATGTGTCGGTTTGTGGTCCCGTGGTTAGTGTCGCGGACTCTTGATACCTGTTTCTAATGAGCCGCTTAGGCTCAGAGAAATAGTATGAAATTGAAATATTTGTGTAAATAATAAAAACACAAATATTTGTTATTAAAATTTAATTGTAGTTTTCTATATTTTACTGGATTTTTAGTCCGTCAAATAGAGGTCCGTTATATCGAAGTTTTACTGTATTTTAAAATAATAACAATAGTGCTGGGAGAAAAGCATGTTAGTTAAAAGCCAATTAGTAATTTTTAATTAACCTTGGTCTGTCTGAAGTCGATTATGTCAGGAAGGCCATTGATAATACGGTTTTCGCTTATGAAAAATGTTTACAATACTGCCTATGTCCAAATACTTGTGAGTATACTGTATCTCATCAGACATGAAGCAATGGAGGTCTGCGTTATACCTGACTTTACCTTGGCATACAGTCTTAGCTTCTAGATACACATCGCTCACTCCTTTCAAGAACGTCATAAATAAAAAATCGTCAATTTTCAGTTGTGCATGTTTTCGGAATGCCCAGAAAATGTACTATATCCCAGCAAAAGCGGCATATTTTTAACTCAGTATTTACCCGCTACAGGGCAGAAAGTGTTGTTTTTGCATTTTGAAGAAAAGGTATTGTTTAATTATTTTTTTAAATATCCTCTTGTCCGTCTCCGTAGTGTAATGGTCAGCACGCTCGGCTACCGTTCTGGAGGTCCCGGGTTCGATTCCCAAGGGGGGTAAAAATAAATATAAGTGATTTTTTCACTGTAATATTTATTCAATATTACCATGGACTGGTACCTGAAGCGGAGGGCTGATCCCATTTCCTTCATAAGTAAAACGATCATGATAACACTGCGTTTATAAGACACAGTGCCCTATGCACCATTGGGGTGCGGATAAGGGTTTTATTTTATTATTATTAAATATCCTAAATATTTTTGTAATGGAGAAAAAACCTTCAGCTTTTACCTAAAAGATCTGTTGCACAGTAAAAAGTTCAGTAAGTGACTTGATATTTATTTTTAATATATTGTATTATATTCTTAAACTTTAAAAACGTTCTACTACTACTACTACTACTACTATTACTACCATCACGCCGTTTCCCCGCAGGGGTAGGCAGAGAGGATGAAACGCCACACTCTTCTGTCCTGACATACACTCCTCGCCTCCTTCACATCCATACATCTAGTCATACCTGCCCTCCGATTACGCAGACTTTTGACACCGCCAGATTTTAGGTTCTGATTGATCTGATCGTGCCAAGTCTTTTTTGGTCGTCCACGTTCTGTTTTCCCTCTCACATTCGCCACATATATTTTCTTGGTCATTCTCTCGCTATCCATTCGCTCCACATGTCCATACCACCGCAAAGAACTCTTCCTAATCTTTTCAATTATTCCTCGTTCAGCCTTACATTCCTTTCTTATATCTTCGTTTTTAATTCTGTCGTGAAATCAGAGCAGTATATTTATTTATTGAACGGCTAAAGCCTTTAACATAATACATATATACAATTTTTCATATAAAAATACACTAATGAATACACTCATAGAGAAACAAAAAGTCTTAAACATAAAATAATAATAAGATAACAAATAGTAAGCACTGGTAATCATACAATGATTTTCCACACATTCGTCTGAGCATTGATCACTTCTGGAATAAAATGGATAAGGTAAGAACTTAACAGAATATTCCAACCCGGGCAGCATTTAAAATAAACTATGATGGCCCATACTCTATATAGCTATTGCACCTAACCATAAAATGCAAAAATCGACACGAAACTAGCTAACAAATTTGTTTTTTTGTGACATCTCAACATAGATGAAGAAGAATATGAAAGTCTGAGTATTAACGGGGCTTATGACCGCCATGCTGGTTAAAGTGATCACTTTACACACGCGTAACATTCACATATTCTACCCATGATTGACAACCACACTACCTACTCAAATTCTTGGAAGATCTATATATATGATCCAATTTCGTAACATTGTAGCAAAATCACTAGAATTTCACTAGAGACATCTATTGGTGAGATGAAAAAAATAATATGAAAACTAACTCATATATTTGGATATAATCTAGGTGTGTTTACAAGTATTTGGAGATGAAAAAAAATAACATTTTGAGTGTGTCCAAATACTTGTTCACAAAATCTGGATTATCTCCAATTACAGGAGTTATAACTCCTGTAATTGGAGATAATCCAGATTTTGTAAACAAGTATTTGGACACACTCAAAATGTTGTAAATAAATTGTCTGGTCAAATTATCAGCTTAAATAATAAAAATGAAAATGGTATTTTCTGGCGTTTCTCATATGTGTGATATTATAATCCAGGATTCGGACTTCACATACTAATATAAGAGTTTCTGCTCAGTAAAAAGTTTCTTTACATCTCACCAATAGATGTCTCTAGTGAAGTTCTAGTGATTCAAGAACAAGGTCTCTAAATTGGTACATATATACAGAACTTCCAAGAATTTGAGTAGTGTGGTTCTACTCAAATTCTTCTACCAATTCTACCCATTGCTGTCAATAATGGGTAGAATTGGTGAATGTTACACGTGTGTAAAGTGATCACTTAAACCAGCCTATGACGGTCGTCAACCCCGTAAATGCCCAGACTTCCATATTGTTTTTCATCTTTGATGAGATGTCAAAAAATAATATGAAAATAACTCCTGTAATTGGAGATAATCCAGGTTTGTGAACAAGTATTTGGACACACTCAAAATGCTGTGGCTAACAAATACACTAAAATTTCTATTTCGACGAGCCAGTATTACAAGCGGTGTCGACCTTTACCCAATTTGAATTTCCTAGTATTATTTAACAAGTTTTTTACGTATAAAAAATGAAGCCATCTTCAAAGTATGATGCAGTGAGGTTCGCTTTCCATGTCCTTGCAATCACAGCTGGTTTTGCATAATGAATCGACGTTCGTGGCTGGTTTACATACGTATATGTACATATGTATATAAAATTATGTAACCCGGTCTTTGATATACATGATTATACAGATTTTGAGGGTCATCTGACCAGTAAATATTCTCCGAATTCAGCCACACTCTCATTTTAGTAAAAGTCGTCATGCATATCATTTTATTTATTTATTTAACCCTAGAAACCTAAACTATATTTGTAGATACAATGCCATTTGTGGATCGCACAATATTTACATATCGCTCACTCCTTTCAACAACGTCATTTATATAAAAAATCGTCAATTTTCAATTGTGCACGTTTTCGGAATGCACAGAAAATGTACTATATCCCAGCAAGAACGGCATATTTTTAACTTAATATTTACCCGCTACAGGGCAGAAAGTGTTGTTTTTGCATTTTGAAGAAAAACTATAGTTTCATTATTATTTTTTAAATAAGTATACTAAATATTTTTCAATTCAAATCAATATATATATATATATATATATATATATATATATATATATATATATATATATATATATATATATATATATATATATATACATATATACAATATATATATATATATATATATATATATATATATATATATATATATATATATATATATATATATATATATATATTGTATATATGTATATATATATATATATATATATATATATATATATATATATAACGTGGTAATATTTTCCTTTTGAAAATTAAGTGTAAATAATATGTAAAGTGGGTGTATAATAATAAAATAAACAATGTGTTGCTTTGTAATTAAAGTTTATTCTTAATTTATCTTTATAATAATTTTTATATCTATCTATCTATCTATCTATCTGATTCTGACAGTTAATAATATTATCGGAAGTCTTTTGTTTAATTCTGAGCGACGCATGCGGCATCTGGTGGTAGAACTGTTTTATGTAGGTACTTTTTGTAAGTACTTAATAAATGTATAGGTAGGTACCTAGTTATTTTATTACATCTCCCCCCTTGGGGATGAAAATTCATAGTAAAATTTTCACTCGTCCTCCGTATCATCTTCTTGTAGTGAAGGGACTGGTATAAGCTTAGTGATATGATAAAGTTTTTTTTTCTTTCTTTCTTTCTTTTTTCCTTCTTTTTTTTTCTTTTTTTTCTTTCTTGTTTTTTTTTCTTTCTTTTTTTTTTCTTTTTTCCGTTCTTTTTTTTCCTTTCTTTTTTTTTGTATTTTTTTTTCTTCTTGACCCTTTTAAAGTAGACACAGTTTTTTTTCAATCCATTTGTATTTTTCTTTTGAATTCCTTCATTTTTATTCTGATCTCTTAAAGTATCTTCTAATTTAACCAAATTTACAACTTTTAATTGTTCATCTGCATTTTCATTCGAGTTTAATACTGGATTCCTGCTTAGACAATCTACTTCTAAATTCTTCTTTCCTGGAGTATATTTTATTTTATCTTTCGTAGAAGCTTTTTCTACTTTATTTTTATTTTCATTTTTCAAGCACTGTTTCTGTGTTATTTGTATGTCTTCATTTTTATTCTGATCTTTTAAAATATCTTCTAATTTAACCAAATTTACAACTTTTAATTGTTCATTTGCATTTTCCTTCGATTCTAAAACTGGATTCCTGCTCATACAATCTGCTTCGAAATTCTTCTTTTCTGGAGTATATTTTATTTTATATTTTGTAGAAATTTTTTCCACATTATTTTTATTTTCATTCTTCAAGCACTGTTTCTGTGTAATTTGTAAATCTTCATTTTTATTATTAATCTTATCATCCTCCTTTGTTTTAAACCAGCACGTTGCTTCAGAGTGATATCGAGTTCCCTTATTTAAATTTTCACAAATCTTACATGGACTTTTATCTTTAATTTTATCACGAGTTCTTAGTTTTCCACGTCTTCTTTGATTATCTTCTAATCGTTTTCTTTGATCATCCTCTAATTTTTCTCTCTCACTCCGAACATATTGTAGTAATTGTTTTAATACATCTAATGTTTCATAATCCATTTCCAACTAACAAAATTGTCGTTTTATAACGTGGTAATATTTTCCTTTTGAAAATTAAGTGTAAATAATATGTAAAGTGGGTGTATAATAATAAAATAAACAATGTGTTGCTTTGTAATTAAAGTTTATTCTTAATTTATCTTTATAATAATTTTTATATCTATCTATCTATCTATCTATCTGATTCTGACAGTTAATAATATTATCGGAAGTCTTTTGTTTAATTCTGAGCGACGCATGCGGCATCTGGTGGTAGAACTGTTTTATGTAGGTACTTTTTGTAAGTACTTAATAAAATGTATAGGTAGGTACCTAGTTATTTTATTACATATATATATATATATATATATATATATATATATATATATATATATATATATATATATATATATATATATATATATATATATATATATATATATATATATATATATATATATTATTTTGTTTAATTATATTTGAAGGTAACGGTCAGTTGATAACATACACCAAATTTCGCAAAATCGACAAAAATGTAGTTAGAGCACTTTACGTATGGCACGTCGATTTGTAAACCCAATTTTCTTAGATACTTGACCGTGCCAAGTTTTCCTCGACCTTAATCTGTTCATATTTCCAACTACACTAGCCCCACAAATGTTTAGTTAACGTACATATTTTTAATTATCAACCAAGCCTTTATGTGGGTACTCTTAGAACGGCCCTCCGAGCGGCATTTAGTTGGTAATTGCAGCGCAGTGATTAATTGCGAAGATCTCGTGGTATATGGGTTCATTCTGAAGGCATCACGAATCCTGACACCTAGTCACGACCTTACCGCAAATCTGGTACGTATTCCAAATAACGTAGCCAAACGTTTACCGCGATATATAATTATACATATCTTCTTAACATGGATATAACCTACAGTTATAACATCTCATTTAAATGTTAAAATAAAACACTTACACAGATTTTGAACTTGAAATTGGACGTTTATCAAATCAAATTGGACGTTTGACGAATTAAATTGGACGTTGGACGAGACAAATTGGACGTTTAACTAATCAATAACTTCATCTCGCCAATAGATCGGCTGTCCAAATTTAAAACACAGTAAGGGACATTTTTTTGTAGTAGGTACGTTTATTTTGCATTTATGGACTAAGTAGACTCTACTTAGTCCGAAAGTGAAAAAAAAACGTGCTACAAAAAAAATGTCCCTTACTGTGTTTTAAATTTGGACAGCCGAGATGTCTCTAGTGAAGTTCTAGTGATTCAAGAACAATGTTTCCAAATTGGTTTATATTTATGGAACTTCCAAGAATTTGAGTAGTGTGGTTGTCAATAATGGGTAGAATTAGTGAATGTTACACGTGTGTAAATTGATCACTTAAACCAGCCTATGACGGTCGTCAGCCCCGTAAATGCCCAGACTCCCATATTCCTTCATCTTTGATGAGATGTAAAAAAATAATATGAAAATAGGTAATGTAATTGGAGATAATCCAGATTTTGTGAACAAGTATTTGGACACACTCAAAATGCTGTCAATCAAATTGGACGTTTAACTTATCAAATTGAACGTTTAACTAATCAAATTGTACGTTTAACTTATCAAATGGGACGTTTAACTAATCAAATTGGACAGTAAATAATCAAATCGAACGTTTAACTAATCAAATTGGACGTAAAAGAATCAATTAGACGTTTGACTTAACAAATTGGACGTATATGAATCCTATTGAACGTTTAACGAATCAAATAGAACGTTTAACGAATTAAATTGGACGTTTAACTAATCAAATTGCACGTTTAACTATACAAATTGGACGTTTAACTGAAAACTGACTTGACTCGGCCATCTTGGCTTTTCGCCATATCGCACACCGTTGTATAGGCGAAATACTTCTAAAATTAAAGGATTATGTGTCTTTACATACATATATGGTACATGGTACATATGTATAAGCGACAAGTTGACTCTTTGACATTAAAAACCGGACTGTGTATTCCTGGTTATGTCACATCCAGGCATGTGTGGCGCACATCATCTACAGGGTGTGCCATAAGTTTAATTTATTTATATTTGATGAAATATCGCTCACTCCTTTCAAGAACGTCATAAATAAAAAAAACTTCATTTTTCAGGAGAACGCTTTTAAAGTTTAAAAATATAATACAATGTATTAAAAATAAATATCAACTTTTTACTGTGCAACAGATCTTTTTAGGTAAAACCTGAATGTTTTTTCTACATTCGAAAAATATTAAGTATATTTAAAAAAAATAATTAAACAATACCTTTTCTTCAAAATGCATAAACCAAAATTTCTGCCCTGTAGGGGGTAAATATAAAGTTAAAAATATGCCGCTTTTGCTGGGATATAGTACATTATCTGGGTATTCCGAAAACATACACAGCTGAAAATTGACGATTTTTGATACACGTCGTTCTTGAAAGGAGTGAGCTACATGTTAATATGTTCTCTGTGTTATCTGCCTGAGGAATGACACTGACGACATTTAAGATAAATTAAATTATCTAAATTTGATATCTCAACAAAGATGAAGAAGAATATGGAAGTCTTAGTATTTATAGGGCATTTGACCCGTCATAGGCTGGCTTAACTGATCACATTATACACGTGTATTAAGCAAGTATTAAGCATTCTACCCATGCTTTGAGTAAGCTTAATTTAGCGCCGACCCTTCTAAATGTATGTAAAGATCCTTACCTAATTGTTTTACATACTAGGAGACGCCTGAAAACATGATTTTAAACGATTTTTATTGAAATAATAGGCGTGCATGAATGAGGATATGTGTAAATGTGGAAGAGGCGAAGTTTGTTTATAAATACGGATTGGTGTGGCGTTCTATTATCTCTGCCTACCCTAGTGGATAGCGGCATGATGGTTATATAAAAAAAAAATACCGATGATATATATGTTAATTCTTGGCAAATACTCGTCAAGAATAAGCAAATAAAAGATTGCATAGGTTGGTTCTTAAGCTGCATATTTCTTCACATAACTGATGGTCAATCAAAGGAACGTGAGTTTGTTGGTGACAGCGCTACGTTCTATCCTCTCTGCCTATCCCTGCGGGGAAGCGCCGTGATGGTTAATTAAGTACGAATATTTTTAAACATTTTTCAACGATTTTCGCGTATGCCATCGGCGCTTATTTAAAGTTGAAAAATAAAATAGATTTAAAATTTTAAAATCAACTTTTTTTATGAGCAATTATCGACATCGAAAAAGTAGTTTTTGACATTTAAAAGTAATTATTTTAAATACCAAAGTTACTCTGTTTGAATAAGTGAATTTTAAATTTAAAGATTTCGAGGAGAAAAAACCATTTTTTCTTGCCGTAGCAAATGCATTTTAGAATAAATATGTATAAACATATATATTTTTTTACATATAATTTATAATTTTATTGCAAGGCGCAGCTGTTGAATGACATCATTGATATCCGTATTCACAAATTCTATGAAAATTTGATCTTGCATCGTATAAATGAACAGAGGAAGACCGAGATGAATTTGGCATGATCAAGTATTTCAAACACTTGGGCGTGGTCAGGTCAGGGGTCGGAATAATCGGCGGGTATGTATGAGGATATGCGTGAATGTGGAAGAGGCGAAGATTAACTGCAAAGACAGATTGGTGTGGCGTTCTATTCTCTCTGCCTACCGCTGTGGGGAACCGGCGTGATGGTTAGGTGATTAGTCATTTTAAAACACTCTTAAAACAGAAATACACATCTCTCAAATGTCTGATTTTATTCTTCAGTCTTAACTCATCATCCCGTCATCCCTTTCTTGGATCCTCTCCCCCGTCCCTTCAACTGCTTACCCGATCCTTTGACTCCAAATTTCGGATATATTATGCACTCGTATGTATGTTTGTCCTGACTGTAAGCCTGTTTCTGTGCATTTTTGCGATCGAATCAAATTTTGAGTGTGTCCAAATACTTGTTCACAAATCTGGATTATCTCCAATTACAAGAGTTATTTTTCATATCACTTTTTGTCATCTCATCAAAGGTGAAGCAGAATATGGAAGTCTGGGTATTTACGGGGCTGACGACCGTCATAGGCTGGTTTAAGTGATCACTTGTAACATTCACCGATTCTACCCATTAATGACAACCGCACTACTAAAATTCTTGGAACTTATATATTTGTAAGAACTATTTTTGAAACGTTGTTCTTGAATCACTAGAACTTCACTAGAGACATCTATTGGTGAGATGAAAAGAAGCTATTTACTAAGCAGAAACTCTTTTATTAGTATGTGAGGTCAGAATCCTTAATTATAATCACATACATGAGAAACGCCAAAAAATATATTTTTCATTTTTATTATTTTAGCTTATAATTTGAACAGTTAATTTATTATTATATATTATATTATATTATATTATATATTATAATCGTCCGCCTCCGTAGTGTAATGGTCAGTACGCTCGGCTACCGTTCTGGAGGTCCCTGGTTCGATTCCCAAGGGGGGTAAAACAAATATAAGTGATTTTTTCACTGTAATATTTATTCAATATTACCATGGACTGGTACCTGAAGCGGAGGGCTGATCACCCTTCCTTCATGTGTAAACAATCAAGATAACACTGCGTTTATATGACAGTGCCCTATGCACCATTGGGGTGCGGATAAGGGTTTTTTTTATTATTTTGTTTATATATATATATATATATATATATATATATATATATATATATATATATATATATATATATATATATATATATATATATACATATATATACATATATATACATATATATATATATATATATATATATATATATATATATATATATATATATATATATATATATATATATATATATATATATATATATATATATATATATATATATATATATATATATATATATATATATATATATATATATATATATATATATATATATATATATATAATATAACATTTTGAGTGTGTCCAAATACTTGTTCATAAATCTGGATTTTCTCCAATTATAGCAGTTATTTTTTTTTACATCTCATCAAAGAAGGAGTATTGAAGTCTGGGTATTTCCGGGGCTGACGAAGTCTGAGTATATTATTACCATGAACGATTATAAATCATATATTTCTCTAACAGTGCCATGAGTAGCCCTTTCTGACACCCATATACAGAATTACTCTAGTTTCTCGCTTGTAATTAAATTATTTTCGTACGCGCTTCAAAAACTGGTTTTTATTCAAACATCCGTCGATACGAGATTGAGATAATTGGTCGCCAAGCGTCATTAATTATTCACTTTTGGAAATAAATTGAGGTCTGACTTCTTTCTGAGGTCGCTCTTATGAGCTAATTCCAATTAATTTGCTTGTTCCGGGAAATATTTTTTTTGTATATATGTGACGATGTATAATTACATATTAAAATGATGTATATATATATATATATATAAATATATATATATATAAATAAAATAATAAAACCCTTATCCGCACCCCAATGGTGCATAGGGCACTGCGTCATATAAACGCAGTGTTATCTTGATCGTTTACACATGAAGGAAAGGTGATCAGCCATCCGCTTCAGGTACCAGTCCAGGGTAATATTGAATAAATATTACAGTGAAAAAATCACTAATATTTATTTTACCCCCCTGGGAATCGAACCCGGGACCTCCAGAACGGTAGCTGAGCGTGCTGACCATTACACTACGGAGGCGGACAATCTGGTATATACATATACATATATATATATATATATATATATATATATATATATATATATATATATATATATATATATATATATATATATATATATATATATATATATATATATATATATATATATATATATATATATATATATATATATATATATATATATATATATATATATATATATATATATATATATATATATATATATATATATATATATATATTTATCTTTCATTATAATATAGAATGATACATCGTGCAATGTTTGATAGTGTTTGATAATGTCTTAATAAGAGGAAACGCGTCACACGGGAAACGTCATATATAAAAAAACGTGAATTTTCAGTTGTACATGTTTTCGGAATGCCCAGAAAATGTACTATATCCCAGCAAAAGCGGCATATTTTTATCTTAATATTTACCCGCTACAGGGCAGAAAGTGTTGTTTTTGCATTTTAAGGAAAAGGTATTGTTTAATTATTTTTTTTTAATATTCTAAATATTGTTCTAATGGATAAAAAACCTTCAGGTTTTACCTAAAAAGATCTGTTGCGCAGTAAAAGTAACAATAAGTGGCTTGATATTTATTTTTAATACATTTTATTATATTCTTAAACATTAAAAACGATCCCCTGAAAAATCACAGAGTCTTTGGGAACCAACCCAGAACACCATTGGACTAAGAAAGTTTCCTGAGAATATGTACAGGATGTTATAAAACGTACGCTGAAGGTATACACGTATGGACCGGAAGAAATCCAGTACAGGATGTGTCATTCGATTTTATCTTAAATGTCTGACTCCGGAAGTAGGTACTGTGCAGTTAGTTGCCTTGCGTAACACAACTCTTTAATTCGTTCAAATTATTCAAATTTACTCATATCTAGTTCACTTACCTAGACACTTAACCCATTTACTCCTAAATATATACATATATATATATATATATATATATATATATATATATATATATATATATATATATATATATATATATATATATATGTAATAAAATACCCAGGTACCTACCTATACATTTTATTAAGTACTTACAAAAAGTACCTACATAAAACAGTTCTACCACCAGATGCCGCATGCATCGCTCAGAATAAAACAAAAGACTTCCGATAATATTATTAACTGTCAAAATCAGATAGATAGATAGATAGATATAAAAATTATTATAAAGATTAATTAAGAATAAACTTTTATTGTCGTTTCTTTAATTACAAAGCAACACATTGTTTATTTTATTATTATACACCCACTTTACATATTATTTACACTTAATTTTCAAAAGGAAAATATTACCACGTTATAAAACGACAATTTTGTTAATTGGAAATGGATTATGAAACATTAGATGTATTAAAACAATTACTACAATATGTTCGGTGTGAGAGAGAAAAATTAGAAGATGATCAAAGAAAACGATTAGAAGATAGTCAAAGAAGACGTGGAAATTTAAGAACTAGTGATAAAATTAAAAATAAAAATCATGTGAAAAAAATTTCTACAAAATATAAAATAAAATATACTCCAGAAAAGAAGAATTTAGAAGTAGATTGTCTAAGCAGGAATCCAGTATTAAAATCGAGTGAAAATGCAGATGAACAATTAAAAGTTGTAAATTTGGTTAAATTAGAAGATAATTTAAAAGATCAGAATAAAAATAAAGACATACAAATAACACAGAAACAGTGCTTGAAAAATGAAAATAAAAATAAAGTAGAAAAAACTTCTACGAAAGATAAAATAAAATATTCTCCAGGAAAGAAGAATTTAGAAGTAGATTGTCTAAGTAGGAATCCAGTATTAAATTCGAATGAAAATGCAGATGAACAATTAAAAGTTGTAAATTTGGTTAGATTAGAAGATACTTTAAGAGGTCAGAATAAAAATGAAGGAATTCAAAAGATAAAAACAAATGGATTGAAAAAAAACTGTGTCTACTTTAAAAGGGTCAAGAAGAAAAAAAAATACAAAAAAAAGAAAGGAAAAAAAAAGAACGAAAAAAAAAAAAAAAGAAAGAAAAAAAAAACAAGAAAGAAAAAAAAAGAAAAAAAAAGAAGGAAAAAAGAAAGAAAGAAAAAAAAAGAAAACTTAATCATATCACTAAGCTTATACCAGTCCCTTCACTACAAGAAGATGTTACGGAGGACGAGTGAAAATTTTACTATGAATTTTCATCCCCAAGGGGGGAGATGTAATAAAATACCTAGGTACCTACCTATACATTTTATTAAGTACTTACAAAAAGTACCTACATAAAACAGTTCTACCACCAGATGCCGCATGCGTCGCTCAGAATAAAACAAAAGACTTCCGATAATATTATTAACTGTCAGAATCAGAATCCACAACATTTTCTTTAGAGGGTGTTGAAAATACGAAAAAAAAGTTTGTTTCAATTAATATGTTCGATACAGTATGTATATGTAAATTATATGTGCGATTCAATGTCAACGGGTATTTTCTTTAAATAACACGAGTGGAAAGATTGAGGTACTTAATTTATATGTGTGTAATAAACACACTGAGATATGAATTAACAAAACACAGCCTTGGGAGAGAAAGAACGAGGAAGTATGACACACCTTGTCACCAGAATGAAAAACTGGTATATATGTGGTGCAATTACACAATGGAAAAATACAGAAAAACCTTCATATGCACTACAGGTTCTCGACCTTTTAGAGCTAGAGTAAACCCCCTGATAACGAGAGATAGATAGAGCGTTATGGGAGGGAAAAAAGAAAAAAAATCTTGCCTATTATGTACAAGGATTTATATCATATTTAGTTTATATCTCATACAAATGATAGTACATGTGTATAGTTCAAAATAAATTAATAAAGTTAATCCTTAAAAAAACAATACAATGGATTCAATATCTTATATCAATCAAGATTTGCACATAGTTGTCACACATTTCGCTCACTCCTTTCAAGAACGTCATAAATAAAAAAACTTGATTTTTCTAGAGAACGTTTTGAAAGTTTAAAAATATAACACAATGTTTTAAAAATAAATATCAAGCCACTTTTTGAACTTTTACTGTGCAACAGATTTTTTTAGGTAAAACCTGAAGGTTTTTTCTCCATTTGAAAAATATTTAGTATATTTCAAAAAACAATAAAACAATACCTTTTCTTCAAAATGCAAAAACAACATTTTCTGCCCTGTAGCGGGTAAATATTAAGTTAAAAATATGCCGCTTTTGCTGGGATATAGTACATTTTCTGGACATTCCGAAAACATGTAAAACTGAAAATTGTCGATTTTTGATTTATGACGTTCTTGAAAGGAGTGAGCGATATATCAAATATCGACGATTTTCAGTTGTGCATGTTTTCGGAATGTTCAGAAAATGTACTATATCCCAGCAAAAGCGGCATATTTTTAACTTAATATTTACCCGCTACAGGGCAGAAAATGTTGTTTTTGCATTTTGAAGAAAAGGTATTGTTTTATTGTTTTTTGAAATATACTAAATATTTTTCAAATGGAGAAAAAACCTTCAGGTTTTACCTAAAAAAATCTGTTGCACAGTAAAAGTTCAAAAAATGGCTTGATATTTATTTTTAAAACATTGTGTTATATTTTTAAACTTTCAAAACGTTCTCTAGAAAAATCAAATGGAGAAAAAACCTTCAGGTTTTACCTAAAAAGATGTGTTGCACAGTAAAAAGTTCAAAAAGTGTCTTGATATTTATTTTTAATTCATTTTATTATATTTTTAAACTTTAAAAACAATCTCCTGAAAAATCAAGTTTTTAAAATATGACGTTCTTGAAAGGAGTGAGTGATATATGATCCAGTTTTGCAACATTGTACATCTAATCATTGTATTGATGAAACGAAGAAGCTTTTTTTACTGTGCAGAAACTCTTATGTCAGTATGTGTGGTCCGAATCCTGGATTATAATCACACACATGAGAAACGTCAGAAAATATCATTTATAATTGGAGATAATCCAGATTCGTGAACAAGTATTTGGACATACTATTGTTTAGTAATAATAATAATAAAACCGTATCCGCACCCCAATGGTGCATAGGACACTGCTTCATATAAACACAGTGTCATCTTGATCGTTTACACACGAAGGAAAGGTGATCAGCCGTCTGCTTCGGGTACCAGTCCAGGGTAATATTGAATAAAAATTACAGTGAAAAAATCACCTATATTTATTTGACCCCCCTGGGAATCGAACCCGAGACCTCCAGAACGGTAGCCGAGCGTGCTGACCATTACACTACAGAGGCGGACCTTTACTGTTTAGTAAAGGAATGTTATATTACTAGATATTATTACATATTATAACTTGACATTATATTACATATATGTACACAAGACGACTTTCTCATTACGTCACACATATCCATTGACCTTAAATTTCTACTACATCTAGAACAATCTTCCGGTGTCCTTAAAGGAGTTAGTCCGCTTGTACACCAATCAACTAAAATAGTTAACTCGTTGAAAACGACAGCCTATTACAAATAAAATAATTCATATTATTTTTTTGACATCTCGTCAAAGGTGAAGAAGAATATGGAAGTCTGGGCATTTACGGGGCTGACGACCGTCATAGGCTGGTTTAAGTGATCACTTTACACACGTGTAACATTCACCAATTCTACCCATTATTGACAACCACATTACTCAAATTCTTGGAAGTTCTATATATATTTGAACCAATTTAGAAACCTTGTTCTTGAATCACTAGAACTTCACTAGAGACATCTATTGGTGAGATGTAAAGAAGCACTAAGCAGAAACTCTTATGTTAGTATGTGAGGTCCGAATCCTGGATTATAATCACACACATGAGAAACGCCAGAAAATACCATTTTCATTTTTATTATTTAAGCTTATAATTTGACCAGATAATTTATTTACAACATTTTGAGTGTGTCCAAATACTTGTTCACAAAATCTGGATTATCTCCAATGACAGGAGTTATTTTCATATTATTTTTTGACATCTCATCATATGAAGAAGAATATGGAAATCCAGATTTTGTGAACAAGTATTTGGACACACTCACAATTGTTCAGTACACTTTTCCCTTAAGTTCTGCTAGCATTTTTGGGTCACAAAGACCTTCCATACGGCGCGAACGGGTTAATTCAACAACAAACACACTGTACGAAAGAAATGTCACGTTCCTCAATGCAACCGTTCTCGTTTCGTAAGTAAAATTAAAATAATTATTACGGGTGCAATTATCGTATTTCGTATGGCGCCCGTTCAACGCGCGACGCTAATGTAACTGTAAATTAATATTTACTAACGGTCCACTAATTGCGTCAATAGTGGACACTGTATTACGTACACAGTAGCCACATTAGTGTCGTCAACGTGTCACAGCGGATGGGTACGATAATGGGCGATCGTACCCGAACGGAAAATGGATAGTATATATCACGATGTGTGATTATTGGCCATTAAATTAATATGAAAAATCACAAGACTATCGGTAGCATTCTTATTGAAATATGTAGAAAAATAAGGGAGATATGAAGGTTTAAACATTGGATATTTTTATAAAACGAAAAACGTGCGTTCGCATACGTCATCAAATTTCCGTCGTCGAACGTTTTATGACGTCATATGGTCTATTGTCAATGGTTTATAGAGCTGTAATAGTAGCAGTGTTGGATTGTTTGTTTACCAATACACTACCATTTGTGCTAAACAAATATGAGGGGGGGGGGGTGGGAGTGTGGACCATAGACATCAACAAATAGAGCGGCCAAAAATTTAGCAATGTTACCAATATTGAAATAACTCCATTGCTTCTGTGACGTCATTCATTGCCAACTTACGAAAATAACGTTTTTTCGAAGGCGAATTTTCCAAGAGAAAATGATGAATGAAAATATTGATTATATCGGCTGTTATAAACACAAAACGAGTCTAATACAATCAATTCCCCGTAAACCAGCCTATGACGGTCGTAATCCCCGTAAATGCCCAGACTTGCATAGTCTTCTTCATCTTTGATGAGATGCCAAAAAATAATGTAATTATTAGAGCATTATTGAGTTTTTTTATAATTTATTAGAAGTGCCTGTATTTGATACTTATATAAGATGTAAATATGCACTGCTGTTGGATTCCTTTGTATGTTAGTAGTTATTTTTATAGATGTGGAATTTTGGTTTACGGGGCAAATGCCCAGACTTCCATATTCTTCTTCGTCTATGTTGAGATGTCAAAAAATAATATACATTTATATAACTCGTCCGCCTCCGTAGTGTAATGGTCAGCACGCTCGGCTACCGTTCTGGAGGTCCCGGGTTCGATTCCCAGGGGGGGTCAAATAAATCTAAGTGATGTTTTCACTGTAATATTTATTCAATATTACCCTGGACTGGTACCTGAAGCGGAGGGCTGATCACCTTTCCTTCATGTGTAAACGATCAAGATAACACTGCGTTCATATGAAGCAGTGCCCTATGCACCATTGGGGTGCGGATAAGGGCTTTATTATTATTATTATTATATAACTTTGACATTGCCATTGAGTTACGCGCTGTGGCCTTACGGCATAATTAATGCAATTTTCGAAGACAATACATCTGCACCGTTATTTGGGGAATACAATGACTGCATGCCTGACACTAAATGGCTCCGAACGGCATTGAACCCCCACACCTTCTGTCTGCAAGCAGAGTTACGTGACTCGACTGCGGAAACGCAGTCGATGCGCGAGGCCCATCCTTACAACTTCGGTGACCTTTGAAAAGGGCCTATTGAGGTATTTTATCAACAAACAAAAAAAATCAAAAAAATTGTTTCTCAAGGAATAAAAAAAACATTTACAGCATTTTAAGTGTGTCCAAATACTTGTTCACAAAATCTGGATTATCTCCAATATATCGCTTACTCCTTTCAAGAACGTCATACATCAAAAACCTGATTTTTTTCATGAGCCATATAAGCTTAAATAATTTACAACATTTTGAGTGTGTCCAAATACTTGTTCACAAAATCTGGATTATCTCCAATTACAGGAGTTATTTTCATATTATTTTTTGACATCTCATCAAAGATGAAGAAGAACATGAACATAAACGCCAGAAAATACCATTTTCATTCATCTTTGATGAGATGTCAAAAAATAACATGAAAATAACTCCTGTAATTGGAGACAATCCAGATTTTGTGAACAAGTATTTGGACACACTCAAAATGTTGTAAACAAATTAACAGTGTATTGTCATGAAAGGCCATCAAATGCATATTACAAATTTACATTAGATCAATCTCATTGTTTGAAATGCAAAATAACATTGCGCAAATAAATCTGTTCGTAATTATTACATGTCCAGTGAATAATTCACTAAGAAAACCGTATAAAGTGTACTAGTGTATAATTATTTTTGGCGGTATTACGGAAAAAATGCTAATGTACCTTACTTTAGGTAATAATTACCATCAAACATTGCGAAAATATTATGAAAGTGAGTCCGCTGTGTTTTATTGACATCAAATCAAATGGATTATGTTTTTTTTACATATCGCTCACTCCTTTCAAGAACGTCATAAATCAAAAATCGTCAATTTTCAGTTGTGCATGTTTTCGGAATGCCCAGAAAATATACTATATCCCAGCAAAAGAGGCAAATTTTTAACTTAATATTTACCCACTACAGGGCAAAAGGTGTTGTTTTTGCATTTTGAAGAAAAGGTTTTGTTTAATTATTTTTTTAAATGTACTAAATATTTTTCAAATGGAGAAAAAACATTCAGGTTTTACCTAAAAAGATCTGTTGCACAGTAAAAAGTTCAATAAGCGGCTTGATATTTATTTTTAAAACATTGTATTATATTTTTAAACTTTAAAAACGATCTCCTGAAAAATCAAGTATTTTGATTTATGACGTTCTTGAAAGGAGTGAGCGATATTTAAAAAATAGGCTGGTCCGGGCTGAAACT
Source organism: Brachycentrus maculatus (assembly GCF_059751285.1). NCBI lineage: Eukaryota > Metazoa > Arthropoda > Insecta > Trichoptera > Brachycentridae > Brachycentrus > Brachycentrus maculatus. The sequence continues at coordinate 66,278 of NW_028281039.1, read as the reverse complement.
ACAGCGAAAAGTAACGATTTTTTCGTTCACAACATTTTGGCAGCTTGTGTGTGCACCACGCGGAATTTTACCGTCCGGCAGTCCGGTTTTGAAAAATAAAAGCGACTAATTGTACACAAATCGCTCACTCCTTTCAAGAACGTCATAAATCAAAAAACTTGATTTTTCAGGAGAGCGTTTTTAAAGTTTAAAAATATAATACAATGTATTAAAAATACATATCAAGCCACTTATTGAACTTTTTACCGAGCAACAGATCTTTTAAGGTAAAACCTGAAGGTTTTTTTCTCCATTTAAAAAATATTTAGTATATTTAAAAAAATTATTAAACAATACCTTTTCTTCAAAATGCAAAAACAACTCTTTCTGCCCTGTTGCGGGTAAATATTAAGTTAAAAATATGCCGCTTTTGCTGGGATATAGTACATTTTATGGGCATTCCGAAAACATGCATAACTGAAAATTGACGATTTTTGATTTATGACGTTCTTGAAAGGAGTGCGCGAAATCTCAATATAGATGAAGAAGAATATGGAATTCTGGGCATTGACAGGGCTTTCGACCGTCATAGGCTTGATTAAGTGATCACTTTACACACGTGTAACATTTCAACATTTAAAATCATGTTTTCCGGCGGGGCCAAGTGTATAAATTTAATCCATGATTCGGATCTTGCATACAAATAGAAAAAGTCTTTGCTTATCAAAAGCTTTCCCCATTCCAACATAGATGGAGGTAGTGAACTTACATGTACGATGTCACGAGTTTGATCAATATGGAGTTTAAAATTGATTAGTGTGGTTGTCAATCATGGGTAGAATTGGTGAATGCTACACGTCTGTAAAGTGACCTATGACGGTCGTAAGCCCCGCAAAAGCCCAGACTTCATCTATGTTTGATGTCAAAAATAATAAAATAAATAATTATTATTTTTTTATTAAAAAAGAGCAGTATTTGTGTTTTTTTTATTATTTACAAAAATACTTCAATTTCATACTATTTCTTTGAGCCTGAGCGGTTCATTATTAGAAATAGGTATCAAATCATGGTATAGTGGGTTCGTACCGAGAAACTTTGACTCAAGAGTCCGCGACACTAACCACAGGACCACAACCCGACACAATTGTGTTTATTTTTCATATTTTTTCGTGCCCAAACCATCTCGACACACCTTTCATTAATTTTATCGATAATGCTCATCTCGGCCTTTCAAATCTTAGGGAACATTATACATACATTATACACACATTTAAATTCGCAATTTTCACGGCTGTAATTCAGATAAAACGCGATTCGGATTCACATATATTTGCTGGAAATAATCTATTATTTACTTTCTTTTAAATAAAAATAATAACACACGATTCGCCGAGTGATAAATGTGTTTTTAAAATGCGGAGTGATAAGTTTTTAATAACAGTCTGTTTCATGGCCAATGCCTTCTGTACAAGGTTGGATCGTTTCCCGAATTTCGGTTTTTTATCGCAAGTCATCTTCACAGCGCATCCGGCAGTTTTAACACTCTCACTGCCAGAAGATAGAATAAAAATTAGAGGAAATTTTAAGGTGGAGACTAACCGGAGCATTTCGTCGTAACATAATGTCGAAACATCGCTCGCGGCGAGCATCAGCGAGCATCCGAAACTATGGATGGAGCGCTCGGCTCGCTGTACTGACTGCCTGAATGCTCGCATCGTAACGTGTTACGTTACGACCAAATATGGAGGTCAGTCTCCACCTTTATATGCGTGCTATGTAGTTGTACCCAGCCACGCGATACCTTGGCTCAGACTGGTTAGATGCAAATTTATCGGATTTATGGGCATTTTAAGAAGTAGTAGAAGATGAAGATGGTGCAGATAAGGTGAAGAAAAGGGTAAAAAAGGTGATGAAGAAGGCAAAGAAGGTAAAGAAGGCAAAGAAGAAGAAGAAGGTGAAAAAGGAGGTGAAAAAGAAGGCGAAGAAAGGGTTAAGGGTAAGAAGTTGAAGAAGAAGGTATAGAAGGTTAAGAAGAAGATGAAGGTGAAAAAGAAGGGGAAGAAAAGGTTGAAGAAGAAGAATACGAAGAAGGTAAAGAAGAAGATGAAGAACAAGTTGAAGAAGAAGAGGGTAAAATAGAAGATGAAGAATAAGTTGAAGATGAAGAAGGTAAAGAAGGAGATGAAGAGGGTAAAGAAGAAGAAGATGAAGAAGGAGAAGTTGAAAAAGAAGAGGGTGAAGAAGGTGAAGAAGAAGAATTTATTATTTTTTTAAAATGTTAAAATAAACGTATGTTACACACAAACATTATAAAAACGATACATTTTTTAGATAAATTATTTCGACTCCTGACCTGACAGCTTTCAAGTATATGACATACTCGATCATGCCAAGCTATCCTCCGTCTTCCTCTGCTCCCATTTCCGACAACATTCCCATCATGTGGAAGAGGCAAAGACGGATTACAAAGACAAAATTATGTGGCGATCTATTGTTATTTAAAAAAAAAAAACAACAAAAAAACAACAAAAAAAAACAAACAAAAAAAACAAACAAAAAAACAAAAACAAAAAAAAAACAAAAATCGGACGCATTAAAAATATCGGCTTCTCATTGGTTCGGCAATGTAGCAGGTACAGAAAGGGTCAAGAGAGTACAGCTGATGAATGATTACTCCAGACGAACGAGTATAAACTTTGAGTGATTTTCGGTGTTGGAATGGTTTCGGTCGGCAAGTCAACGATGCTATCTTGTCTACTCGCGTCCGCATAACACGGGCGTGCTGTACGCGGCAAAGTAACGCACGTTTCGCAGTATGGAATGGAAATCAAATATCACTGCGTCAAATATCAATTCAATACGCTTCGCGACATTTTGAGTGTGTCCAAATACTTGTTCACAAATCTGGATTATCTCTAATAAGGATGAAAGTAGACTGAATGCAGCCGAAATGCGATCTCTCAGAAGAGTGTGCGACAAGACGATGTATGATAGATGTTCGAATAGTGAAATATGCAAAGCTGAGACAAGCATTATCGATACAATTAAGAAAGGTGTGTTGAGATGGTTTGGACATGTGGAACGAATGAGTGAGAAAAGAACGGTAAAACAAATTTATGAGGCGAATTTAATCGGAAAAAGGAGCAGAGGAAGACCGAGAAAAACTTGGCACGATCAAGTATGCCATATACTTGAAAGTGGTCAGGTTAGGAGTAGAAACAATCGGCGGGTGTGTATGAGGAGACGCATGAACGTGGAAGAGGCGAAGAATGTTTGCAACGACAGAGCGGTGTGGCGTTCTATTACCTCTGCCTACCCCTGCGGGAAAGCGGCGTATTGGTTAGTTAGTTAGTTTTAGAAACGTACTAATGTGTAAAGGCAACTAGCCGTAACTCAAGTTGCGGCTGTTTGGCGTAACACGTTTTTTGTTTTTTTTTTCAAATATCTAAAGTTTAAACCTTCATATCTCCCTTAGTTCCCTACAGATTTCAATAAGAATGTCAACATTTTGAGTGTGTCCAAATATTATCTGGTCAAATTATAAGCTTAAATAATAAAAATGAAAATGGTATTTTCTGGCGTTTCTCATGTGTGTGATTATAATCCAGGATTCGGATCTCACATACTAATATAAGAGTTTCTGCTAAATAAAAAGCTTCTTTACATCTCACCAATAGATGTCTCTAGTGAAGTTCTAGTGATTCAAGAAGGTTTCTAAATTGGTTCATATATATAGAACTTCCAAGAATTTGAGTAGTGTGGTTGTCAATAATGGGTAGAATCGGTGAATGTTACACGTGTGTAAAGTGATCACTCAAACCAACCTATGACGGTCGTCAGCCCTGTAAATGCCCAGACTTCCATATTCTTCTTCATCTTTGATGAGATGTCAAAAAATAAGAATGTCAGTATGGAAATTGTATTAAATTGTAAAAAAATATGTTACTATATTAAAATGTCCGCCTCCGTAGTGTAATGGTCAGCACGCTCGTCTACCGTTATGGAGGTCCCGGGTTCGATTCCCAAGGGGGGTAAAATAAATATAAGTGATTTTTTCACTGTCATATTTATTCAATATTACCCTGGACTGGTACCTGAAGCGGAGGGCTGATCACCTTTCCTTCATGTGTAAACCATCAAGATAACACTGCGTTCATATGACGCAGTGCCCTATGCAGCATTGGGGTGCGGATAAGGGTTTTATTATTATTATTATTATTATATTAAAATAATTTAAAAAGTACTTACATTTTCTGGTATCACCAATGACCGTCCGTGAAATGAACTCCACACTACACTCGAAATTTTTTACCACTGTTTCTACAAACTAATTCATCCAATCGTAGCACTGTGTTAAAGGATCAACTCTGAAAAAAAAACATAAAATCAATATGGGTAATTTTTAATTCCTGGGTGAGATTATTTTTTATTGAAGCACGGAGTTGGCAAAAGAAGGATTAGAGTAGACTAATAAATAAATAAATAATAATAATAAAAATAAATTCAAAATGCACACAAAAGAATGGCTCCTAAAAATTGGAAGATCCCAGCTGGAGCACCAAATTAAAGTTTGTGTGTGATTAATCTATGTGTCAGTGTTTTATAATTATATAATCCTATTTTCTAATTTTATAATATTACTCTCTATTTGCTTTCATTTTATAATTATTATTTCATATTATTTCAGTCTTACCACTTTTATATTATCATTAAAAATATATAAAGCTGTATTATAAAAAGAATAAGCATACCCTGCCTACCTCAGAACAGGTATCTGCAAATACCTAGTGAGGATAGACAGTGTCCAATAAAAAAATAATAATAAAAAAAAAATAAAAAAAATAAAAAATAAATAAATTAAAAAAATTTAAAATAAAAAAAGACTGAATTTAGTCGAAATGCGATCCCTCAGTGCCGAGAACGATGTGTGATAGATGTTCCAATGGCGAAATAAGGAAAGAACGTAAGGGCGTTTGTGCACTTCACGGAATTTTACCGTCCGGCAGTCCGGTTTTGAAAAATGAAAGCGACTACGACAGTTTAGCGTGATGGAATTTACTATTTAATGTCAGTAAATAACTAAAATCTAATAAGAAAGATGTGTCGAAAAGCGAGGAAAGAACGGTAAAACAAATTGATGAGGCAATGTAATTTGAAATAGGAGTAGAAGTAAACCGAGGAAAACTTAGCATGATGTCAAGGTACAAAATTAAGAAAGGTGTGTTGAGATGGTTTCGACATGTAAATTGTATGACCGAATAAAGAACAGTAAAAAAAATTATAAGGCGAATATGGTTGGTAATAGAAGCAGGGAAAGACCGAGGGACACTTAGGGTGATCAAGTATTTCGAATACTTGATCGCGTTCAGGTCTTAAGTCGGAATAATCGGCGGTATGTATGAGAAAATGCACGAATATGGAAGAGAAGATAGTTTGCAAATACAGATTGGTGTGGCGTTCTATTCTCTCTGCCTGCCCCTGCCCACAAGCGGCACGATCGTTAGCTAGTTAGATTATATTTAAGAAGAAAAGAAAAATAAAACATACAAAAACCGCAAATTTCCCCTTTTTTTCAAATAAATTTATGAGCTGAAAACAATAAAATTACGCCACAGATTCGATGTTCTAGAAAAAATTATACGAAATTCCGGGGCCACTTTCACTGAATGCGTGAATAATTATGATAGAGACAATAATAAAAATATACCAAACACTGCAGTACCGGTAATAGCGACACGATAAAAACCGACGAAAAACATCCAGCGGTAAAAACGCTAGCAAAAACTTCGGAAGACTTGAAACACTGCACTTTTATCCGAAGTGAATAATGTAGTAATATACCAAAACGTATATTCCAATAGCGTACAAGGCGAATTTCAGATATAGCCAAATTAAATCCTTAATAGAATTGTATATATCCATTTCTGTAAGAGTTTTGTTGACGAAATATTAAATTTTTAACAAACGTGCGCGGTATCTGTCAGTGTAACGTTAACGCGAGCCGCCATTTGCAATTCTAACTTGAATCCTATTGGTCCCAGTTTACAGCTGTTTTTTCAAATCATTATTATAAACAAATAGCGTGTTGCCATAGAAAAAAATTACAAATAAAATTATAACGAAGGTAGGTACTCGAATGGGTACTTGTAATCTAATAATTTAATAAATAATAAATATAAAAATAAACATTATAAATGGTATTTTAATGTAAAAATCTAGTGGTAATAAAAGAAACATAATATTTCACGTACATGATTACTATATTTAAAGTTTGTAATTCCTTTTTTATGTACAAACTAAAAGAAAAAATACAGAAATAATTTTTTTACACATATTATATATTGGCCCGTTGAAAATTATTACTTCACAACCAAGTAGGTACCTAAGTAAAAGTATGTTATATAGAACACGAAGTAAATTAAACAAATAAATAGGTAGGTACATACGAAAATAATAAAAGTTCGTGACGAAATATTAAAATGAAATATTATGTAAAAACCGCAGGCAAAATGGCGTCCGTCGAATATTCGAGACTTACATTAAATGGCCGTTCCTGTTTATGGCTTTCAACGAGCTCCACACTTGTAGCATACCGGTGTAAAATCAAGGTTGGTCGCTTATTTTTTTGTGTAAATGCCGATATTATAATAGTTGCTCGCAATTCTGTCGAGTGACATTGAAAGTGGCCGGTCACACTGCGTGTAGGCAACTTATTGACTGTAGAATGCTAATTCTGCCTACACATAGTTAAAAAAAATCAGGAATCACAAAACATGAGTTCTCCAAGTTTAAACGGTATTTAAACGGTTTATTTCAATAAGAATCGTTTAAAATCATGTTATCAGACGTCTCCTAGTATGTAAAATAATTAGGTAAGGATCTTTGCATACATTCCAAAGGGTCTGCGCTAAATTAAGCTTACTCAAAGCATGGGTAGAATCCTTAATGTTACACAAAGTGATCAGTCAAGCCAGCCTATGACGGCTCAAATGCCCTGTAAATACTCAGATTCCATATTCTTCTTCATCTTTGTTGAGATATCAAATTTAAATAATTAAATTTATTTCATATTATTTTTTGAAATCTCATCAAAGGTGAAAAAGAATATGGAAGTCTGGGCATTTACGGGGCTTATAACCGTATAATATAAAAGTTTAAGTGATCACTTTACACACGTGTAACATGCACCAATTCTACCCATTAATGACAACCACACTACCCAAATTCTTGGAAGTTTTATACTTATATATGCACCAATTTCAAAACATTGTTCTTGAATCACTAGAACATCACTAGAGACATCTATTGGTGAGATGAAAAGAACCTTTTTATTGAGCAGAAACTCTTTTATTAGATTATAATCACATACACGAGAAACCCCATAAAATATCATATTCATTTTTATTATTTTAGCTTATTATTTGACCAGTTAAATTATTAACCACATTTTGAGTGTGTCCAAATACTTGTTCACAGATCTGGATTATTTCCAATTATAAGAGAAATTTATCATAATGGATATGAAAAATAACTCCTATAATTGCAGATAATCCAGATTTGTGAACAAGTATTTGGGACACGCTCAAAATGTTGTAAATATATTTTTTTCATCTGTATGTCCGTTTGAGCGGTTTTCTTTTCAAGTAATCGCTTTTTTCTCGTATGTTAGGTGTGTAACGGAGTGTGGAAGTGTAGTGTGGAGAAACGGAATTCGCAGATGGAAACTGAATAACTATGATAATCTAATTTACCAGCACACACACGAGATCACTGCCGCTGTTCAATGTAGCGAGAAGAACAAAGCAACAAGCGCTCTACAAGACTCGAGGAAGGTACAAATTCACCGTGTTCAGATTCACAGTTGCTAGCTGTGTCCCAGCAATTCTCTCATGCAATTATCCATGTATGGATCAAACAGCAATGGTGACATTACACATCCCTATTTAACATAATACCCAAATATACAACATCTTTAACCCTTACCACTCTGACCATTTTTTCTCATAACTAATCAGCTACTCTGATAAAAAAATGCGACGTTTTTCTACCATTAAAATAAATATTTTGGTTCCCTGATTTCGGGACACTGTCTGCCAATTCGTATGACCATGTTAATTAAGATTAACTGTATTTATCTGAAATATTTTTTGGAAGAATATACTTGGGTGATAGAGAAATCGGTGATTAAAGTTATACCTGCGCCGGGCCAGACATTGTGGCCCACGGAGCTGCCTACTAGAATCATACGGGCCAGAATGTCTGGCCTACAGAGTGGTAAGGGTTAAACAGTACTACAATTTCCCCATTCAATACTTTTTTACACACAGATTCATCTCTTTTAAAAATAATGACTTTGGAGGATTTCGTAACATTTATCAGAAAATCACTTTCCTTGCATACATTATGCACCTTTGACACCAACTCCTGCAGATCGTCTTCACTATCAGCAAGTAGCACAGTATTATCAGCATATACAAGGCAAGAAACTCGAGGAAGGCACAGTTGCCAGCTGTGTCTCAGCAATGCTCTCATGCAATTATCCATGTATAGATCAAACAGCAACGGCGACATTACACATCCCTGTTTTTCAAATTGACAGTCTGTAGAAATACAGTTGATTTGAAGTCAGAACGTTTTGCCGTTTCACCATGAATAGACTAAATGACCATTATGCGCGTCGTAGGTTGGGGAATGGGCCGAAAACAATATTCAGCTTGATCCTCTTTTTCAACGCAAAATTTTGTTCACCGGTGAGGCACATTTTTGGTCAAATTGCTATGTCAATAAGCAGAATTGCCGAATTTGGAGTGAAGAAAACCCAGAATCCTTTGTCGAGACGCCCTTACATCCATTAGAAGTCACTGTTTGGTGTACTTTATGGGCAGGTGGAATCATTGGCCCATATATTTTTAAAGACGATGCCGGCCAGAATTTTACTGTCAATGGAGAGCGCTACAGAACCATAATTACTGACTTCTTCGTACCTTAGTTGAATGGCATTGATGTGACAGAGCTGTCGATTCAACAAGATGGCGCAACTGGCCACACTGCGGCAGCCACCATCAATTTATTATTGGAAATTTGAATCTGTGTACCTCTAAAAAACACCTTACATATATTTTATATAAGTATTTAACATATTTTGAACAAAACTTAGTCTACGACATCCACGGTCGAAATTTACAAGTCAGCAATAAAATAGCCATAAATACCACCCAGTTGCTTATCTGTGTTGAATTTATGCGAGTACAGGGCCTTGCAGAGTGCGTTTTAACATAATATTGAATAATTAGTAGTTCTTTATGTAATAATAATCATTTGTGTCAAGCTTTGAAATGTCAGATGACCAAACGACTTGGTGATGCTGAAAATGCGTTATGTCATTTTCAATGGATGACACACTTTTCGTATCCTCTGATGTATTAATATATTATATTTGTTAAGTATACATATGCTCGGTGGGCTGCGAACATGTTAATATGCAAAACTAACGAAACCAGCTTGTCGTTAAATCACATGTGTATCTTGTCATCACTCAGGATGATTGGAGGACAAAGTCACACTTCACTCATAAGTTCGTAGGAGGATAATAATTTGTTGGAGGACAAAGTCATACCTCACTCAGTAAGTTCGTAGGATGAAATAAGTCACAAATCTCTAAATAAGTTCGTAGTATGAAATAAGTCACAAATCACTCAGTAAGTTTGTAGGATGAAATAAGTCACAAATCACTCAATAAGTTCGTAGGATCAAACAAACTGACGCATGACTCAATAAGCTCGTAGGATAAAATAAAAATGACATATCACTCAATAAGTTCGTAGGATGAAATAAGTCACAAATCTCTAAATAAGTTCGTAGTATGAAATAAGTCACAAATCACTCGGTAAGTTAGTAGGATGAAATAAGTCACAAATCTCTAAATAAGTTCGTAGGATGAAATAAGACACAGACCACTCAGTAAGTTCGTAGGATGAAATAAGTCACAAATCACTCAATCAGTTCGTAGGTTCAAATAAACTCACACATGACTCAATAAGCTCGTAGGATAAAATTAAAAAAAAAAACACTTCACTCAATAAGTTCGTAGGATAAAATAAAAATGACACATCACTCAATAAGTTCGTAGGATGTAACAAAAGTCACACATCAATCAATGAATGCATGGGATGAAACAAATGTCACAAATCACTCAATAAGTTCGCAGGAGGACAGAGAGTCACACATCACTCATTAAGTTCGTTGGAGGACAAGAAAATCACACATTTAGTAAGGTTGTTAGAGGATAAGTCACACATCACTCACTCAAGTTTGTAGGATGAATTAAAAGCCACACTTTTCCGACACATGATCTGTAAATTTTGTACATAATAAGCAAGGCAAATTATACATGCAGCTCTTTGAGTTCTGTTTCTGAAGAGCTCCCTCAGTATTGATGATGACACTGGCCAATAATGATTTTGTAACTGAAATTTTGATCACTAATTTGGACTAAGTTAATAGTTCTTATTCAAAGTCTATATGGTGACAAGCTTGTATCACGTCAAGTTTTGCTGTTACAGTCATATTACTGTTTGCATGGAGTTGTATTACAGTCATATACGTTGAAACCGTAATAGTGGTTGGTATCTAGACATGCTTTAGTCTAAGGTCTAAGGGATTCAAAAATGTATTGATAATTACGGAGTACCAGTGGAAATATATTTCAAACCCTTATCCGCACCCCAATAATGCATAGGGCACTGCATTATACAAACACAGTGTTATCTTGATCGTTAAAACACGAAGGAAAGGTGATCAGCCATCCGCTTCAGGTACCAGTCCAGGGTAGTATTGAATAAATATTAGAGTGAAAAAATCACTTATATCTATTTGAACCCCCCCCCTGGGAATCGAACCCGGGACCTCCAGTACGGTAGCTAAGTGTGCTGACCATTACACTACGGAGGCGGACAAGAAAATATGTATTTACTTATTTATATTGAATACGATAGCATTATATGTATATATATATGTATTTATATATATATATATATATATATATATATATATATATATATATATATATATATATATTATATATATATATATATATATATATATATATATATATATATATATATATATATATATTTATACATAAATAATAAGATAAACTTATTTTTTAACATCTCATCAAAGACGAAGAAGAATATGGAAGTCTGGGCATTTACGGGGCTGACGACCGTCATAGGCTTAAATGATCACTTAAACCAGGCTATGACGGTCGTCAGCCCCGTAAATGCCCAGACTTCCATATTCTTCTTCATCTTTGATGAGATGTTAAAAAATAATATGAAAATAACTCCTGTAATTGGAGATAATCCAGATTTTGTGAACAAGTATTTGGACACACTCAAAATGTTGTAAGATAAACTTGGTCAATATCAGAATTAAAAACATCCATAACTAAAAAATCTGACGTGCTACATTTTTTTTGCTTTCGTTTTTTAATTCAGCTATGCAAAGTGCATAAGGATCAGGTATTTCCATACAAGTTACAAAATAAAAGTTGTAAATTATTGGCCAGTGTAATCATAGATTGAGAACCTAGCGGATTTCTGAGTAAACTAACTTCTCCGTTAATTAATATTTTACGATGCATTTTTAGAATGGTAGCGCTGTGCTGATGAAAACATTAATATGTTGTCGTGTGGTGTGCAATACTCGTGTGTGGCTACCACAAGCGGATTACGAAATGGTGCTGTAACCGAATATGGCTTTAAAATGACACAACTTCGATTCGACCATGGGAGTTATTATTTAATCGAATCAAATGTGAAAAATTACGCGTTAAAAGAATATCACTGCCAAATCGCTCACTCCTTTCAACGTCATATATCAAAAATCGTCAATTTTCAGTTGTGCATGTTTTCGGAATGCTAGAGAATGTACTATATCCCAGCAGAAGCTGCATATTTTTAACTTAATATTTACCCGCTACAGGGCAGAAAGTGTTGTTTTTGCATTTTGAAGAAAAGGTATTGTTTAATTATTTTTTTTAAATATACTAAATATTTTTCAAATGGACAAAAAACATTCAGGTTTTACCTAAAAAGATCTGTTGCAAAGTAAAAAGTTCAATAAGTGGCTTGATATTTATTTTTAAAACATTTCAGTGTATTTTTAAACGTTTTTAAAGTTTAAAAGTATAATACAATGTATTACAAATAAATATCAATCCACTTATCGAACTTTTTACTGTGTAACAGATCTTTTTAGGTAAAACTGAAGGTTTTTCTCCATTTGAAAAATATTTAGTTTATTTAAAAAAATAATTAAACAATACCTTTTCTTCAAAATGCAAAAACAACATTTTCTGTCCTGTAGCGGGTAAATGTTAAGTTAAAAATATGCCTCATTTGCTGGGATATAGTAAATTTTCTGGGCATTCCGAAAACATGCACAACTGAAAATTGACGATTTTTGATTTATGACGGTCTTGAAAGGAGTGAGCGATATGACGTTGTTGAAAGGAGTGAGCGATATAGTCCCTGCTACTGAGTAGCCGATCATAGTGAATAGATAAGGCTTTAACTACGAGGTGTCCATAACTTAGACTAAAGTCTATTAGTAAACTAATGGACATTAATATTTAAGCGGGATTATCGATAGCCCTCATTAAATTAATTTTTTTTAACCCAGGTAACATTTAACGAACCCGTAATTGAATTTTTTGCTTAAAATATCGTTTTTATATTGAAAAAACAAGTGTTTCTTCAAAATAAATACATGGTTTTGAAAGGTTAAGCGTTATTGAGAAGTTAGGAGTTTAAAAATAATTATATATATTATACACAATATGTATTCTAAAAAAAAATCATCCAATGTAACGTAGGTGTACTAGCAAAAAACTTTAACTCAAAAATATGCAATTTTGACTTAATGATGTAGTATTATAAAGGTTTCAACGTTACATAAACTGGCAAAATACACTAAGTAGTTTGAAATGTCATATTTATATGGTTTTACAAGTAAATTCAATTTTAAATCTAATAGCGGGCATTTTATTCCGGCTAAAATGGCTGTCCAAACTTAAAACACAGTAAGGGACATTTTTTTTAAGTACGTTTTTTTGCATTTTTGGACTAGAAGTAGAATCTACTTAGTCCAAAAACGCAAAAAAACGTACCTACTACAAAAAATGTCCCTTACTGTGTTTTAAATTTGTCCGCCTCCGTGGTGTAATGGTCAGCGTGTTTAGCTACCGTGCTGGAGGTTCCGGGTTCGATTCCCAGGGGGGGTAAAAATAAATATTAGTGATTTTACACTGTAATATTTATTTAATACTACCCTGGACTGGTTCCTGAAGCGCAAGATTGATCAACTAGCCTTCATGTAAGTAATTATCAAGATAACACTGTGTCAATTCGATGCAGTGCCCTATGCACCATCGGGTGCGGATAAGGGTTATAAGTATAAGTGTTTTAAATTTGGACAGCCGTGAATTTAATGTAATAAAATAACAACTAATTATGTAAATAATTTTTTCCTCGTATTTTTTATTTGATTTGAGTTTAGACAGCCGAAAAGCTTTAAATAACAGGCATTATTCAAACAGAGATTTTAAACTTAACGTTTTTTGCACTTATTAAAATACGTATCGAATAGGAATATGGAAAGTATTTCGTTTATTTTTATCCGTTTCGTACATAAACCGTGTATTATAACTCGGAGAAAATGAAAGAAAGAGTACTTTAACTAAACAATAAGACGTAACACCGAGTTGATATCGTTTTTCCCACGGCAGATTGACTGAATTCATGCCAAGGAACAGTTTATACCATGAAACCCGACAATTAACCTTACTGTTTTACTATTATTTATTTATATTCAAGGTTCAATCGCTAGAAACTGCTGAAACGCGTATGCTTAGACGGTCAGCTGGAGTGTCCCTTGGCCCTCCTTTCCAACTCTTTCTCTCTCTACGCCTGAAAAATAATTTAAATCACATCAGCGATGAAGATACCCTAACGGCAGTCCTTTGTGACCCAAAGCTACCAGCCGAGCTAAGGAAAAAGTCTACCAAACAATTGTCAGACCCGCACTCCTCTATGGCTCCGAATGCTGGACGATGTACAACGCCTACTCTAGGCAACTAGAAACTGCTGAAATGCGAATGCTTAGCTGGTCAGCTGGAGTGTCCCTTGGAGACAAGATAAAGAGTTGACGCATTCGTGCAAGCCTGGCTGTAACAGGCATCAATAGTAAGGTAGAGGAAAGGCAATTGGAGATGGTTAACACGTTAAAAACGAGAGCCTATTAAAAATAAAAAATAAAAATATTAAGACGCATGTGTGGCAAAACGATGTTTGATAGATGTTCCAATGATGACATAAGGAAAGAAAGTAAGGCTGAGATAAGCGTTATCGATAAAATTAAGAAAGGTGTGTTGAGATGGTTTGGACATGTGGAACGTATGAGTGAAGAAAGAACGGTTAAACAAAATTATGAGGCGAATGTAGTTGGAAAAAGAAGCAGAGGAAGACCGAGGAAAACTTGGTACAATCAGGTATGTCAAATACTTGAAAGCGGCCGGGTCAGGAGTCGTAATAATCGTTGGGTATGTATGAGGAGATGCATGAATGTAGAAGAGGCAAAGAATGTTTGCAAAGAGAGAGTGGTGTGGCGATTCACTCTGCCTACCCCTGCCGTGAAGCGGCGTGATGGTTAGTTAGTTAGTTAGTTATAATTATTTTAATTCAGCTTTATATATAGACATCAATAGTAAGGAAGAGGAAAGGCAATTGGAGATGGTATAGGCACATAGAAAGCAGAGAACCTGTTCATATTGTGAACCAGGCAATCGCCATGGATCTTCCTCGAAAGACGTCTAGAGGAAGACCAAAGAATTCATGGATGCTGCAGAAAGATTTCATGATTCGAAGGCATGGCCTAGGTGACGTTGTATATGACAGAAGGACCTACAATCTGAGGACGACATTCTACAAAGACGATAAGTTGGGATGGAGCTAGGAGAAGAAGATATTCATGGTTCAAATATAAAAATTAAATATTATTTAAAATAAAAACAAACCGAATGGCACGATCAAGTATGCCAAATATTTGAAAGTGGTCAGGTTAGGAGTCGAAACAATCGGCGGGTATGTATGAGGAGATGCATGAACGTGGAAGAGGCGAAGAATGTTTGCAAGGACAGAGTAGTGTGCCGTTCTATTCTCTCTGCCTACCCCTGCGGTGAAGCGGCGTGATGGTAAATTAGTTAGTTTTTAAAATATTATTTACATCTCAACAAAGATGAAGAAGAATATAAATGTCTGGGCTTTTACGGAGCTTACGACCATGTTGAGATATCAAAATGATATGAAAATTTACTCCTTTAATTTTATCCAGATTTGTGAACAAGTATTTGGACGCACTCAAAACGTTGTAAATAAAAATTAAAAACTTTTAAAATACCAAATTTGAGATTATTAATGTTAACTAACTAACTTAACACGACTAGTTTCGAGAGCTGCTCTCACCAACAGGTAAAAATACTTTTGAGTTTTGTACTGACATTTCTTGGTGGAACTGCATTTTACATAATAAAACATCAATTATTTAGTTATTTCCACATTATTCTTCATCTTTGTTCAGATGCCAGTAAAAAGACGGGTTTGTTTATGAATAGCCTCTCTTTGGTCATACATAACACTCCGCCCACCCTTACGGGAACTAGCCGATGGAATGCAATACTTTTGCAATACGGACAAATAAATTATGTTATTATAACAAGCTGTTTTAGTAAAAGCGGAGACGACAGGCCCGGACTGGGTAGGGGCGAATGTTACATATATATATATATATATATATATATATATATATATATATATATATATATATATATATATATATATATATATATATATATATATAAAACCCTTATCCGCACCCAAGTGGTCCATAGGGCACTGTGTCATATAAACGCAGTGTTATCTTGATCGTTTATACATGAAGGAAAGGTGATCAGCCCTCCACTTCAGGTACCAGTCCATGGTAATTTTGAATAAATATTAAAGTGAAAAAATCACTCATATTTATTTTACCCCCCTTGGGAATCGAACCCGGGACCTCCAGAACGGTAGCCGGGCGTGCTGACCATTACACTACGGAGGCGGACGAGTTCAGAAAGAAGATTAATAGGCAGACTTAATTAAGAGCTATATATATATATATATATATATATATATATATATATATATATATATATATATATATGTGTGTGTATATATATATATGTATATATATATATATGTATATATATATATATATATATATATATATATATATATATATATATATATATATATATATATATATATATATATATATATATATATATATATATATATATATATATATATATATATATATATATATATATATATATATATATATATATATATATATATATATATATACATATATATATATATATATATATATACATAAATAATACATATAAATAATACTCGTTTTACAAAACAAATTAGACGTCATATTGCATTTTATAAAAAATAAGAATTTAAAAAAAAAATGTTCATATATTTAAAGTAGTACTCATGATTCAAAGTAGTATTGAAAATCTTGTCTGAAAACTTGAGTTCACATCGCGCGCATAGACTGACAGCGCGCGCGCAGGCTTGTCAACTTGACGATTAACGCACTTGCTGGTCTTAAGAATAAAATATGTGGGCAGGCATTCACGCTGACAGTATAATATGTAGATATATAATAATACATGGTCTGAAATAGACGCTTTGCGGGTAATTCGTTTTTAAATGAAAAAAAATAAAAATATAATAAGTGTAAAATAAAAGAGACTGAGCTCTTGTGCTTGGAGAGGGACTTTTTTCTTCTTTTTGTGATAGTGACATGAATTCAATAGTGAATTTATTTTTTTCATATTGAATTGATAGTTGAAATAATGATATTGAATTGTCATATTGAAATAATCATCATAGAATTGAATTGATAATTGAACTAATTATATTGAATTGATGAAATATATATATATATATATATATATATATATATATATATATATTGAATTGTCATATTGAAATAATCATCATAGAATTGAATTGATAATTGAACTAATTATATTGAATTGATGAAATATATATATATATATATATATATATATATATATATATATATATATATATATATATATATATATATATATATATATATATTTCATCAATTCAATATAATTATTTCAATTATCAATTCAATTCTATGATGATTATTTCAATATGACAATTCAATATCATTATTTCAACTATCAATTCAATATGAAAAAAATAAATTCACTATTGAATTCATGTCACTATCACAAAAAGAAGAAAAAAGTCCCTCTCCAAGCACAAGAGCTCAGTCTCTTTTATTTTACACTTATTATATTTTTATTTTTTTTCATTTAAAAACGAATTACCCGCAAAGCGTCTATTTCAGACCATGTATTATTATATATCTACATATTATACTGTCAGCGTGAATGCCTGCCCACATATTTTATTCTTAAGACCAGCAAGTGCGTTAATCGTCAAGTTGACAAGCCTGCGCGCGCGCTGTCAGTCTATGCGCGCGATGTGCGCGATGAGTACTACTTTAAATATATGTACATTTTTTTTTTAAATTCTTATTTTTTATAAAATGCAATATGACGTCTAATTTGTTTTGTTGAAAATTCCAACTTTTTTATAAAATGCAATACAACGTCCAATTTGTTTTGTAAAACGTTCTAAAAAAAGTTAAAAAAAAAAACAGTAATAAACGATCGATTTGAGCCGGTCCTGTCATTATAAAGTTGTTTTGCATTCAGACCGCAGTATTAGTTGACCATGCAATCTCGCAAAATGGCGTCGCGAGACGTGAAACCACCGCTCCCTCCGCTTCCACCGACGCCATAACAAAACCAACTACAAAACGAAACCATTTCACTCCGGCTAGATGCAATTAGCAACAAATAACCTGTCAATACAAATAACCTGACAAAAACGGGCAGAAAGCGTAATGATACTCGCTCCCAGACGTAATACAAGCGTTTAAAATTAGATAAAACGTACAAAAAAACACGTGGATTTCTCGAATGGTAATTAAGGGAAAGAAAGCAAGTTTACAACATTTTGAGTGTGTCCAAATACTTGTTCGCAAAATCTGGATTATCTCAAATTACAGGAGTTATTTTCATATTATTTAATATAAGAGTTTCTGCTTTATAAAAAGCTTCTTTACATCTCACCAATAGATGTCTCTAGCGAAGTTCTAGTGATTCAAGAACAAGTTTTCTAAATTGGTTCATATATCGCTCACTCCTTTCAAGAACGTCATAAATCAAAAAGAGTCAATTTTTAGTTGTGCGTGTTTTCGGAATGCTCAGAAAATGTACTATATCCCACCAAAAGCGGCATATTTTTAACTTAATATTTACCCGCTACAGGGCAGAAAGTGTTGTTTTCTCATTTTGAATAAAAGGTATTTTTAAATTATTTTTTGAAACATACTAAATATTTTTCAAATGGAGAAAGAACCTTCAGGTTTCACCTAAAAGGATGTGTTGCACAGTAAAAAGTTCAATAAGCGGCTTGATATTTGTTTTTAATACATTGTATTATATTTTTAAACTTTAAAAACGCTCTCCTGAAAAATCAAGTTTTTTGATTTATGACGTTCTTGAAAGGAGTGAGCGATATATAGAACTTCCAAGAATTTGAGTAGTGTGGTTGTAAATAATGGGTAGAATTGGTGAATGTTACACGCGTGTAAAGTGATCAATTAAACCAACCTATGACCGTCGTAATCCCCGTAAATGCCGAGACTTCCATATTCTTCTTCATCTATGTTGAGATGTCGAAATATAATTTACATTAATAAACTGAAAAGTGGTAAAATACAAGTGTTTCATTTTTATATTCAAATAAACGCATTTTCATGATTTTAATATGCTAGTTGTGAAACCGGCGATCAGTCGATATAAAAAAAAAAATCGAAAAATCCAAGCAAAGACATCAACGCACTAAAAAACAAACCTTTATATCGTGGAATGTGCATCAAAACTGAATCACGATTGATTCTCCGTACGCTTCAATGGCAACATATTTCCAAATGCCGTCAACCTTGCATTCTTTCCTTATATCACCATAAATATTTAAAATAGCTCCCAACGGGAAAAACCCAGATTTGTGCACAAGTATTTGGACACAAGGGTGGACCATAGACATCAACAATAATTAATCACGCCGTTTCCCCGCAGGGGTAGGCAGAGAGGATGGAACGCCACACTCTTCTGTCCTGACATACACTCCTAGCCTCCTTCACATCCATACATCTAGTCATACATGCCCTCCGATTACGCAGACTTTTGACACCGCCAGATTTTAGGTTCTGATTGATCTGATCGTGCCAAGTCTTTTTCGGTCGTCCACGTTCTGTTTTCCCTCTCACATTCGCCACATATATTTTATTAGTCATTCTCTCGCTATCCATTCGCCCCACATGTCCATACCACCGCAAAGAGCTCTTTCTAATCTTTTCAATTATTCCTCGTTCAGCCTTACATTCCTTTAAGCAATGACACCAACATTAAAATAACTCCATCGTTTCTGTGACGTCATTCATTGCCAACATACGAAAATATCGTTTTTTCGAAGGCGAATTTTCCAAAAGAAAATGATGAATGAAAATATCAGCTGTTATAAAAAAAAGGGGTCTTATACAAACCTTTAAAGGTTGAGTATGATAAATTAGATATTCCTCCCGTTTGACTAAGATCCATTGGTTATGTAGAATTATGAGCTAAGTGCCATTATAGCGATTCGAATAACAGTCTATGCCCGTGGAATTGTTAATGGCATTTCTCATTGAGGAAAATTACAATTCACAACGTCTGTTACTAGTGAGAGTGGGCTGAGATTCGAGTGACCAAATATCTACGTGACTCCTGAGGATTCAATTTAAAATACAGGGTGTTCAAAATTGAAATCCTAAAAAAAACAGAGTCCGCCTCCGTAGTGTAGTTATCAGAACGCTCGGCTACCGTGCTGGAGGTCCCGGGTTCGATTCCCAGCTGGGGCGAAAATAAATATTAGTTATTTTTTCACTCTAATATTTATTCAATACTACTATAATATGAAAAATAACTCCTATAATTGGATCCAGATTTGTGAACAAGAATTCGGACACACTGAAAACGTTGTAAATTAAAATATAAGTTTGTTGGCCCCCGTAGCGCATTGGTTAGCATGTTTAGCTACCGTTCTGGCGATGTTTTTTTCACTCCAATATTTATTCAATATTACCCTGGACTGGTGCCTGAAGCGGAGGGCTGATCACACTTCCTTCATGTGTTAACGATCAAGATAGCACTGCGTTTATATGATGCAGTGCCCTATGCACCATCGGGGTGCGGATAAGGGTTCGAAGAAGTAAAAATTAAATATAAAAATTAAATGGTGATAAAGATATGACTAATTATTTTATTTTGTTTTATTTTATTAACGGCTAATGCCTTTAACAATAGTTACAATCTGCTTTATAGAGCTGTAATAGTTGTAGTCTGGATTCGTTTCTGTGACGTTGTTCGTTACCAATTTATGAAAACAACGTTTTTACGAAGGCAAACTTTGCAAAAGAAAATGATGAAAGAAAATATTGATTATATCGGGTGTTATAAGCACAAAACGAGTGTTACACAATCCTTTATAGGTTAAGTATGTTAAAATAGATATTCCTCCCGAGTGATAATACCGTATCGTATCCAAATGACATAAATATGTTTTTCTGATTTAGTTAAAAGCTATATTTCAGTACTTTATATAGTATTTTGTGGCAATGTACTTATATTTCCCCTGTGATAGAGAAATTGTTCATTTTAGCACGTTTCGATATATCACCACGAATATCGCGGCCAGCGGTCGGCCTATGAATATTCAACATTCTGTTTCGACACTTCGATTCAATTTTCCTTATCAACAATTTTCAACGCGTCACCCTTGACTGATCACCTTTCCTTTGCGGAATGAACGGCCAAGACAACACTGCGGTCACGTCAAAATATCGTATTGTTATATGTAAATATCGTAGAAAAAGATAATATATATAAAAAAAAAAACTAACTAACTAACCATCACGCCGCTTCCCCGCAGGGGTAGGCAGAGAGAATAGAGCGCCACACCACTCTGTCCTTGCAAACATTCTTCGCCTCTTCCACGTTCATGCATCTCCTCATACATACCCGCCGATTGTTACGACTCCTAACCTGACCACTTTCAAGTATTTGGCATACCTGATCGTGCCATGTTTTTCTCGGTCTTCCTCTGCTTCTTTTCCCGCTAACATTCGCCTCATAAATTTGTTTTACCGTTCTTTCCTCACTCATTCGTTCTACATGTCCAAACCATTTTAACACACCTTTCTTAATTTTATCGATAATGTTTATCTCAGCTTTGCATTCTTTCCTTATTTCACTATTCGCACATCTATCATACATCGTTTTGTTACACATTCTTCTGAGAGATCGCATTTCGACTGCATTCAGTCTACTTTCATCCTTCTTTTGCCAGCTCCATGTTTCACTTCCATACATTAGAGTTGGAACCAGGACTCCGTTGTGCACTGTCAGTTTAGCTTCCGCTGATAGGTTTTTATTTGCTATAACTGATTTCAGTGCACCGTTCACTTTGTTCCCAGCATTCACTCTCCTTTCTATATCTTTATCAATCTTTCCATCCCTAGAAAACATACTACCCAAATACACGAAATCATCTACCTGTTCCAGAATCTCTCCGTTTACCAATATTTCACATTCAGATCTGCATTCTTCTCTTTCAAAAATCATAATCTTAGATTTGCTAACATTCATCAATAAGTCACTTTCCTTGCACACATTATACACTTTTGTCACCAACGCCTGCAGGTCTTCTCTGCTATCGGCAAGAAGAACAGCATCGTCAGCATACAAAAGGCAACAGACAGTCAAATTATTCATTCTGGCTCCAACATTTAAATCTTTCAGTTCTTTCATGCAATTATCCATGTATAGGTTAAACAGCCACGGTGACATTACACATCCCTGCTTAACACCTTTAGAGATGCTAAGCCAGGATGAAAATGAACCACTTACCCTTATGCATGCAGTGCTATCCTCGTACAAGGATGCTATGCCTTGGATAAGTTTACTGCTTACCCCATACTCAGATAACACCTTCCATAGCTTCGTTCTATCAACTCGGTCATACGCTTTCTGCAAATCCACAAAAGCACAGAAAAGCTTTTGGTTTTTGGACAAAAACTTTTCAGTAATGTTGCGCAAGGCAAAAATTTGATCCGTACATCCTCTCCCATTCATAAATCCACTCTGGACATCCCATCTGGATAATATATATATATATATATATATATATATATATATATATATATATATATATATATATATATATATATATATATATATATATATATATATATATATATATATATATATATATATATATATATATATATATATATATATATATATATATATATATATATATATATATATATATATATATATATATATATATATAATAAAAATAAATCCCTTACCGCACCCCAATGGTGCATAGGGCACTGCTTCATATAAACGCAGTGTTACCTCGATCGATTACACATGAAGGAAAGGTGATCAGCCTTCCACTTCAGGTACCAGTCCAGTGTAGTATTGAATAAATATTAGAGTGAAAAAATCACTTATATTATATTATATAAGTGATTTTAAAAAAATTATAAAATATATATATATATAGATACATTTAAATAAATATATATACATCGTGCTTTTTCGGCCGTCCTCGTCCTGTTTTCCCGCTCACATTCGCCACATATATTTTCTTAGTCATTCTCTCGTTATCCTTTCGCTCCACATGTCCATACCACCGTTAATAAATCTTCCTAATGTTTTCAATTATTCCTTGTTCAGCCATTCATCCCTTTCTTATAACACCGTTTTTGAATTGATAAAATACATTTCGAAATAATTACATGGTTTTGAAAAGAAAAGAGTTACTGAAATATAAAGTTTTAAAAGAATTATATATATTTTTTTTTTCTATATATATTCTAAAAAACAAAAAAAAAACCAATACTTATTCATTCTTTAAAAAAAATCGGGCGTAAACACACATCGCTAACTCCTTTCAAGAACGTCATAAATAAAAAAACTTGATTTTTGAGGAGAACGTTTTTAAAGTTTAAAAATATAATACAATGTATTAAAAATAAACATCAAGCCACTAATTGAACTTTTTACTGTGCAACAGATCTATTTAGGTAAAACCTGAAGGTTTTTCTCCATTTGAAAAATATTTAGTATATTTTTAAAAAAAAATTAAACAATACCTTTTCTTCAAAATGCAAAAACAACACTTTCTGCCCTGTAGCGGGTAAATATTAAGTTAAAAATATGCCGCTCTTGTTGGGATATAGTACATTTTCTGGGCATTCTGAAAACACGCAAAACTGAAAATTGACGATTTTTGATTTATGACGTTCTTGAAAGGAGTGAGCGACATGTGACCTCCCTGATGAACTCCTGTGGAATGAATTCTGCCCCTAATATTAAGTTGATAAGTTGAGACACCTTTAAAAATTGAGAACACAAGACAAAAAAAATACTGTCTACTGTATTATGAGTGCGTTCGCCAATTATTTAAGAATCTATTTACATAAAAACGTGCAATTTGCAAAAATAACAAACTGTTTTCACTTTCAATGAATACATGCATGCTTAAAACGACATATTGTTGAAGCATAATAACGTTATTACACAACAGATTAAATAACGGAGAAAAAAATCGAGCTACTTCAAACAAATCCTTAGAATAAACCGGTATTATACCCGGGATTTCTCGGGATTTAACAAATTAACACAGGTATATGGTTAACCTATAAAGGATTCTTCTACCCATATCCGCACTCAATGGTGCATAGGGCACTACATCGTATAGACGCTTATGTTATTTATCTTTTTTTTTAAACCCTTATCCGCACCCCTATGGTGCATAGGGCACTGCGTAATACAAACGCAGTGTTATCTTGATCGTTAACCATGAAGGAAAGGTGATCAGCCCTCCGCTTCAGGTACCAGTCCAGGGTAATATCGAATAAATAGTACAGTAAAAAAAATCACTTATATTATGTTATTACACAACACATTAAATAACGGATAAAAAATCGAGCTACTTCAAATATATCCTTAGAATAAACCGGTATTTTTACCCGGGATTTCTCGGGATTAAACAAATTAACACAGGTATATACTTAACCTATAAAGGATTCTTCTTACCCTTATCCGCACCCAATAGTGCATAGGGCACTGCATCGTAAAGACGCAGTGTTATCTCGGTCGTTACTTACACGAAGGCAAGGTGATAACTACTGCGCTTCAGGGACCAGTCCAAGGTGATATTAAATTAATATCAGTGTATATAATATTAAATAACTAGCCATGATAAGCGGTGTTGCATAAGCCGTAGGTATCAGAGACACTTGGATGGTAGGTAATTTAAAAAAAATACTTTTTGTCCCGAGAGACGTAACGAGAGATCAACGCGCGTACAAGATGAAAACCTATTTTATGAGGCAAACAGATAATATTTTGACTGAACAATATTTTCTTTTTTAATTGTGTATTTTGGATTTTTTCGGTTTTAACTAACTAACCCCTCAGGGGTAGGCAGAGAGAATAGAACGCCACACTGATCTGTTTTTACAAATAATCTTCGCCTCTTCAACATTCATGACCGCCGATTATTCCTACCCCTAGCATGACCACGTTCAAGTATTTGAAATGCCATTTTGTACAACATATTTTTTTTCCAAAATTTTCTTTAAAAATTTAGAACTAAACGCGAAATTTCTAAATAAGTACATTGATTAGCAAAAACATACTCGCAAAGAACCTAGCATTAAATTGCCTGTAGACTGTATATATACATTTAAAGATTTCCTATGTGTATCAATAATAAAGAAGAAGAAAAAAAACTGTCACTGTCTTGGGAGCACGTACAAGGCTTAAATATCCAAATTTTTCTTAAAAATATAGAAATTAAACGCGAAATTTTCAAGTATGTACATAGATTAGTAAAAACATACTCGAAATGTATCAATAAATTGCCGGGAGAGTGTATATATAACATAAATACATAAAACATAAAATAAAGCATTATATAACATAAAATAAAATAAAGCATTTCAATAATAAACAATAAAATATTTATTTATTATTAGAAGAAAATGTTTATTTTTTAACTTACAATATTAATTATTAAGAAAAGGTAAAGGCAGTCTTTGTTATTTTACTTGTAATATTTCTAAATAGCTTAATTAATTTTCTGTGTGTGAATAAGGAAGAAAGAAAAAACGGCTGTCAATGACTTGGGAACAGCACCTACGAGGGTTGAATATACAAATTTTCCTTCAAAACATATGAAAATTGAACGTGTATTTTCCAAATACACTTATTAGCAAAAACATACTCGAAATGTATTAATAAATTGCTTGGAGACTATATATATAACATACATTTTTTTATTATTTATAATACTAAATATTTTTTATTATTTAAATACTATTTTTGTCCGCCTCCGTAGTGTAATGGTCAGCACGCTCGGCTACCGTTCTGGAGGTCCCGGGTTCGATTCCCAAGGGGGGTAAAATAAATATTAGTGATTTTTTCACTGTCATATTTATTCAATATTACCCTGGACTGGTACCTGAAGCGGAGGGCTGATCACCTTCCCTTCATGTGTAAACGATCAAGACAACACTGCGTTTATATGACGCAGTGCCCTATGCACCATTGGGGTGCGGATAAGGGTTTTATTATTTATTATTAATACTAAATATTTGTGTTTTTATTATTTACACAAATATTTCAATTTCATACTATTTCTGTGAGCCTAAGCGGCTCATTATTAGAAATAGGTATCATATTGTGGTAGAGTGGGTTCGAACCGAGAAACTCTAATTCAAGAGTCCGCGACACTAACCACGGGACCTAAACCCGACACGAAAGATTTTCTATGTGTATCAATAAGAAAGAAGAAGAAAAAAACGGCTGTCATTGACTTGGTAGGACGTACAAGGCTTAAAAATCCAAAATTTCATTCAAAATGTGTCGCAATCAAATAATTTCCAAATACACTGATTAACAAAAAACATACTCGAAAATTTCTTTTCGCGGCACAGACTTAATTTTTTTTTGAATTACCTAACGTCCAAGTGACTCTGAAATCTAGCTACGGCTTATGCAACACCGTTTATCATGTCCCTACTCAGGCTTCAACTTTATAAGTTTCATAGCCTATGCCTACTTGTGAGTGGATTTACTCTTTATGTTTAAAGTTACTATAGTTTCATGTAATTCATGAGTGAAAATTCTAGGCAAAAACACTCGCGGCACAGACTTGATAGCACCTACGAGGCTTATATACTAATTTTCCTTTAAAAAATAAAGAAATTAAAAGTGAAATTTCTAAATACACTGATTAGCAAAACATACTCGAAATGTATCAATGCATTGCTTGGAGACTATATATAACATATATTTAAAGATTTTCTATCTGTATCATTAAGGAAGAAGAAAAAACAGCTGTCAATGACTTGGAAGCGTGTACGAGGCTGAAATATCTAAATTTTCCTTTAAAAATATGGAAATGAAAAGCGAAATTTCCAAATACACTGATTAGCAAAAACATACTAGAAATGTATCAATAAATTGCTTGGAGACTGTATATATTACATATATTTAAAGATTTTCTAAGTGTATCAATAAGAAACAAGAAGAAAAAACAGCTGTCACTGACTTGGTAGGACGTACAAGGCTTAAAAATCCAAATTTTCATTCAAAACGTGTAGAAATCAAATAATTTCCAAATACACTGATTATCAAAAACATACTCGAAAATTTCTTTTCGTGGCACACAAGAAATTTCCAACAAACGGTCAAATTCAAACGACAAAACATAAAAATTCGTCGTAAAAACACAACGGCATACTGTTTATTTTCATTATAAATAGCAAATAAGCTTACGGTTTCACTCTCAAACGTCGGATGACTTTTTATAAATTGAAAATTTGTACAATTCCGCGATTCAAGATGGCGCGCGACGAGCGGCTACAGTTCACTACCGTCTTGGCCCGTGCTGCGGGTTAAACTAAGACAAGACCGACTGCTCTCGCCTGGGAGTGGGAGTTCTAGAACGTTCGCTGAGAAATTAACACACGAGATATTTATTTATTTTTTGCTTTATTTTTCCTTAACAGGTATTCTGCTGTTGTCTCAAGATCATAAGTTTTTTTTTGGGCGGATGTAATGATTGTCACAGGTGTACTTATTCTGACGCGTGTCTAGAAGCCCCCGGCAACGAATCTGAATTTCAATGAATGAGAACTTTTTAGTTACAGCAGGGTGCATGTAGTCCCCAATGTTGCGTCTGTGGGCGATATCATTAAACCCTTTTGACATGGTGCCTATAATTGTTTTTTTTTAAGGAATAACCCGCAAAGCCTCTATAAGAGGCTTGTTTGCAGGTAGGATAGTAAGGATAGGGAAGGTAAAATGTGAAAAATATAATAATCACAAACACATCGATAAAAAATGATAACTTTACATTTCGCTCACTCCTTTCAACATCGTCATATATCAACAATCGTCAATTTTTAGTTGTGCATGTTTTCGGAATGCCCAGAAAATGTACTATATCTCAGCAAAAGCGGTATATTTTTAACTTAATATTTACCATCCACAGGACAGAAAGTGTTGTTTTTGCATTTTGAAGAAAAGGTATCGTTTAATTATTATTTTTAAATATACTCAATATATTTCAAATGGAGAAAAAACATTCAGGTTTTACCTAAAAAGATCTGTTGCGCGGTAAAAAGTTCATTAGGTGGTTTGATATTTATTTTTAATACATTGTATTAGATTTTTAAACTTTAAAAACGATATGCTGAAAAATCAAGTTTTTTGAAATATGACGTTGTTGAAAGGAGTGAGCGATATGTGGGGTGAAATACAGAATATAATTTTTTTAATAAACACTTGAATATACAAGTTTAATGAGTTTTATTTATATATACGACTAGTTTCGAAAACATACAGATGTTTTCATCTTCTGAATTAAAACTTACGTAAAGTTAAAGTTAAAGTTAGTTTTAATTTTTACCAGAAGATGAAAACATCTGTAAGTTTTCAAAACTAGTCGTATATATAAATAAAAATCATTAATGTGGTATATTCAAGTATTCAATTTTTAAAAAAATTATCAATATGTCATTCCACGAATCAATAAATAATACAGAATACGTCAAATTTGTTGAAAAAATATTTCAATTTTTTTTATCAAAAAATTAATTAAAAAACATTTATTTCGCGCGTAGAGCGGACAGAGTATACTCCGTCCCGCGAACTGAAACACGGCAGTTACCTAATACTTTCACATATGACCGATTTCAAATATATCGGAAACTATATTGTTAATATTAAACAACACACGCCAAAATACGCCTTACAGCATTTAAAAATAAGGATCAATTTTCCACGAGACGAAAAAATATTTAAAATCAGTAGACAAACGATTTTATTCGCAGTGCTCATGTATAATAAAGGCTATTTTGTCAGTTGTGAAATGCGTTTGCAACGATTGAACATAGGACTTTTTGATGTTAGACCACAATTGATTGCGATCTGTCAAGTAGTGTGACACAATTTTATGTCATTCAAATTAAATTAGTTTGGACTATTGCTCAAAATAAATATACTTTAACCTTTCTCTTCCCGTGCTAAAATAAAACGCGCGTCCCGTGTTGGGTAGTCACTACACAATAAAAAAATATCGATTTTAAATCGGAAAAATACGGACATTCATAGCTAATCCCCTTAATTAATTATGAATGAAGTCAAAAATTATGATAATTTAAATTTATTTGCTGAAAACATTAAAAAAAAACCATCCGTGAGCGCCCATGGAACAAGCATAGGTCCACTCTTGTCGGAAGCCCAAAGCTACTGCCGCTGGCCAGAGAACATTGAGCTTTGAGCTCCTCACGTTGCACAGTGCAAGTATGCAAGAGTGAGATGCGAATATAGTGTCGCGGTTCCCGCACTCTTCACGCGCTATTTATACGCGAATTTGTTTCCGATATTCACAAAATACATCCGATGTACCCGATAAATTCTGATTATTATTGATATTATTTTTTAAATAAATGCGTATATATGTTATGGAGGAATACCTAAAATCTTAGCCTTGTATTTATTATATTTATAGAGATATTATGGTTATTAGAAGCAATGTGTACTAGGTACACAACACCGGGAAGGGAGGCTGAAAAACAGCCCCAAATGTACGATTACATTATAGCCAATGTGACAAGTCAATATAAGCCAACAAGCAAACAACGGAGCCACTATCTCACAACCAATCAAACCAAAATTTAATCATTTGTAAAAATTATGTAGGTACCTACTTCATTTCAACAGAGAGTAGATTTCCTAATCCAGTGTAATAGTTTAAACCTCAGATTGTATAAAATAGGTAAATAGCGCGTTCCCAAAAAAAAGTTTATATATATATATATATATATATATATATATATATATATATATATATATTTATATATATTTATATATATATATATATATATATATATATATATATATATATATATATATATATATATATATATATATATATATATAATTATATATATAATTATATATATACACTATATATATATATATATATATATATATATATATATATATATATATATATATATATATATATATATATATATATATATATATATATATATATATATATATATATATATATATATATATATATATATATATATATATATATATATATATATATATATATATATATATATATATATATACTCTGTCTTTTTATTTCCTTATATCACCATTGGAACATTTATCATACATGGTTTTTTCCGCACTGAGTGATCGCATTTCGACTGCATTCGTCCTTCTTTTGCCATCAGAACTACATACCCAACCATCTCAACACACCTTTCTTAATTTTATCGACAATACTTATCACAGCCTTGAATTATTTCGTTATATCACCATATCCGTCCGCCTCCGTAGTGTAATGGTCAGCACGCTCGGCTACCGTTCTGGAGGTCCCGGTTTCGATTCCCAGAGGGGGGTCTAATAAATATAAGTGATTTTTTCAATTTAATATTTATTCAACATTGCCCTGGACTGGAATCGAAGCGGAGGGCTGCTCACCTTTCCTTCGTGTGTTAACAATCAAGATAACACTGCGTTCATATGATACAGTGCCCTATGCACCATTGGGGTGCGGTAAGGTTCGAACGAAATATATGCATACACACACACACATTAATTGATTAGGCAGTCACTTTGTAGTATTATCTAACGCATTATTTAATTAAAATTTTAATCGATAAATACCATGATTTCTTCACATCTGGACGCTGTGCGTGCCAACATGTTTTCCTTATGGTTTCCCTACAAATATTTAACACTTTAATTCCCTATGGACGCTGTGTGTGCCTACAAGGTGTCAGCATGGTATTTGTATTTCAAATTACAGTCCATTTAAATAACCCTATGGACGCTGTGCGTGCCAACATGTTTTCTATATGGTTTCAGTGCAAATAATTGCCACCCATCAAAATCACCCTATGGACAAGTGAAATTTAAATCGTATCATATGACAGGATTTTGTCGACTACTGTCCTAATGCGTAGCGTCAATGTATATCAAACTTCATTTGTTTGAACACAAATAAACGATATGATTTGATTCGAGGTAAAAAAATATTGTAAGATTATTTCGATCAAATTATACAGATGGCGCTTTTCAAGAAACAATATTAAAATATCGCATTACGTCCTATATATTGTAATCGAATTGACGTTTTTTTGCCTAGAATTTTCACTCATGAATTCCATGAAGTTATAGTAACTTTAAAAATAAAGAGTAAATCCACTCACGAGTAGGCATAGGATATGAAACTTAAAAAGTTGAAGCCTGAGTAGGGTCATGATAAGTTATGTTGCATAAGCCGTAGCTAGATTTCAGAGTCACTTGGACGTAAGGTAATTAAAAAAATATATTTGTATATATATATATATATATATATATATTTTTTCTCATCTCAACATAGATGAAGAAGAATATGGAAGTCCGGGCATTTACGGTGCTTACTACCGGCATAGATTGGTTTTAGTGGTCACTTTACACACTTTTTTTCCATTTTACACACAGGTTTTTATCTTGTACGCGCGTTGATGTCTCTTAGAACAATATGAATTTATTTTGAATTACCTGATTGCTCACTCCTTTCAAGAACGTCATTAATAAAAAAACTTGATTTTTCAGGAGATTGATTTTAAAGTTTAAGAATATAGTGAAATGTATTAAAAATAATTATCAAGCCACTTATTTATTGACTTGGCGTTTAATTTGTAGAACTCCATTTTAATTTATGTATTAATTTTAAATCAAACACAGATTTTTTGAGTCTACTAAGTTGTATTTTATTAACAAAAAACACATAAAAAATTATATTGTGACAATTGTTTCGCCTTGTTATGGCATTATCAAACGAATGTGAAGATCAAATGGACCACGGTCCTTATGTAGCTATACAATTCTAAGTGACAGTTTTAACATGTGCAGCAATAATTTATGGGAGACAACAGTCGCTAATGGGGGATGTAGGTATGTACCCTTATATTTGTTTTCTGGGAAAGGAAGAATTTATTGACATGGCCATATTTTAGAGATTTTAATACAATTGTTGGTAATATTATTTTTAAGAATTTTTATATGTAGATGTAATTATTAGTTTATCAATAACGCATCATGCAAGCGTTTACATAGAGAGAGATGGTGTACAGTAATAGTCTATTTAAATATATTTAGCAGTAGTGAAGACCTAAGGTTAGTTTGTTCATTAAGTAGTGGGGGATGTAGGTATGTACCCTTATATTTATTTTCGGGGAAGGGAGAATTTATTGACATGGCAATTTTTATTATTATTTTAAGAAAGAATTCATGTATGTAGATATAATTAATAACATATGTAGATATAATTAATAACCTATGTAGATATAATTATTACTAGACATGGAATTTTTATTTTTTATTTTAAGAAAGAATTTAGAAAGAATTTACATATGTAGATATAATTATTAGTTTAACAATAACGCATCATGCAAGCGTTTACATAGAGAGTAATAATAGTCTATTTAAATATGTTTAGCAGTGGTGAAGATATAAGGTTGGTTTGTTCATTAATGATTTTAAAATTAGGATTGTTTACATATTTATTGATTTCTAATTGCTCTAATATACATATGTTATTAATTATATCTACATACATGAATTCTTTCTTAAAATAAAAATTAAAATTGCCATGTCAATAAATTCTCCCTTCCCCGAAAATAAATATAAGGGTACATACCTACATCCCCCACTACTTAATGAACAAACTAACCTTAGGTCTTCACTATTGCTAAATGTATTTAAATAGACTATTACTGTACATCATCTCTCTCTATGTAAACGCTTGCATGATGCGTTATTGATAAACTAATAATTACATCTACATATAAAAATTCTTAAAAATAATATTACCAAAATTGTATTAAAATCTCTAAAATATGGCCATGTCAATAAATTCTTCCTTTCCCAGAAAACAAATATAAGGGTACATACCTACATCCCCCATTAGCGACTGTTGTCTCCCATAAATTATTGCTGCACATGTTAAAACTGTCACTTAGAATTGTATAGCTACATAAGGACCGTAGTCCATTTGATCTTCACATTCGTTTGATAATGCCATAACAAGGCGAAACAATTGTCACAGTATAATTTTTTATGTGTTTTGTGTTAATAAAATACAACTTAGTAGACTCAAAAAATCTGTGTTTGATTTAAAATTAATACATAAATCAAGCCAATTATTAAACTTTTTACTGTGCAACAGAACTTTTTAGGTAAAACTTGAAGGTTTTTTCTCCATGTGAAAAATATTTAGTTTATTTAAAAAAATAATTAAACAATACCTTTTCTACAAAATGCCTAAACAACACTTTCTGCCCTGTAGCGGGTAAATATTAAGCTAAAAATATGCCTCTTTTTCTGGGATATAGTACATTTTCTGGACATTCCGAAAACATACACAACTGAAAATTAACGATTTTTGTTTTATGACGTTCTTGAAAGGAGTGAGCGTGATGTCCAAGTGACTCTGATTACCTACGGCTTTCGCAACACCGCTTATCATTACCCTACTTAGGCATTACATTTATAAGTTTTTTAACGTATTCTTACTTATGACTGAGTTAACTCTTTATGTTAAAAGTAACTATTATTTCATGTAATTCATGAATGAAAATTCTAGGCAAAAAATCTGTCTTACTTATTTGTTTATTTGATATTTTTTTAAATAAATAAATCCCTCAAGTAACTGTTATCAATAGAAACGGGTCGTTCGTGAACAACTGGGTCTTAATAATCGGTTCCCAAACATTGATCAAGAAACCGGATTCTAATTTTAATTGAATCGTTCACGAACGCTAACCGGTTCACAGACGTCTGATTCATAAATTTGCAAATTCACCAATTCACTGCATCATGGATTCATTGAGTTTTCGTCGAAAAAACAACCGCCATGAAAAATTCGTAGAAAAAAATTAGGTTTTATGACCCAGCGGCCTTTTTAACCAAACGGAGAAACGTGGAAGTTCAAAAGGGAGGCCTTGGTTCAATACTAGACAAAAAGAAGGTTGAAGTACCGTTGAACGGGGCTACTTGAACTTTGATGTGCAACTTCAGACAAGTAAAAAAAATATTTAGTGTATTTGTAATATTATATCGCTCACTCCTTTCAAGAACGTCATAAATCAAAAGTCGTCAATTTTCAGTTGTGCATGTTTTCGGAATGCCCAGAAAATGTACTATATCTAAGCAAAAGAGGCATATTTTAAAGTTAATATTTACCCGCTACAGGGCAGAAAATGTTGTTTTTGCATTTTGAAGAAAAGGTATATTTTAATTATTTTTTTAAATATACATAATATTATTCAAATGGAGAAAAAATACTCAGGTTTTACCTAAAAATATATGCTGCACAGTAAAAAGTTCAATAAATGGCTTGATATTTATTTTTAATACATTGTGCTATATTTTTAAACTTTCTCCTGAAAAATCAAGTTTTATGATTTATGACGTTCTCGAAAGGAGTGAGCGATATGTATTTGGTCTACAATAATGAACGTATCGACATGATTCATTGTTTCCCTGACAGGTGACACTTATTGTCACGATACGTTCATTATTGTAGACCAAATACAGATTTAAATCTCTTTTTTGTACTGGGCTCAAGTAACACATCAAAGTTCAAGTAGCCCCGTTCTACGGTAGTAAGTAAGCCTTTTTATGTTGCCTGACAGTTGTCGATTAGATTTGAGATTTCCGAAGTCTTCTTCATCTTCTCCAAACCCTTAGCCGCACCCCAATGGTGCATAGGACACTGCATCATATAAACGCAGTGTGATCTTTACACGAAGCCGGGGTGATCATTCCTGCGCTTCAGAGAGCAGTCTAGGGTGATAATAAAATATTGATATTGATGATAAAATAAATATTAGAGTGTAAAAGCACATATTAAGCAAATATTAGAGTGTAAAGTCATTTATTCAATATTACCCTGGACTGGTGCCTGAAGCGGAGGGCTGATCATCTTTCCTTCATGTGTAAACGATCAAGAGAACACTGCGTTTATATGACGCGGTGCCCTATGCACCATTGGGGTGCGGATAAGGGTTTTATTATTATTATTAAAAGCACTAATATTTATTTGCACCTTCTCGTGGGAATCGAGCCCCGGACGTCTAGTACGGTAGCTAAACACGCTAACATGTTTTGGAAAAATAAGTTATAACAAATATATTACATTGATCCAGAAAGTTAATTTTTTTTTTTAATTTTTTTTTTTTTATAAATCACAATTTTTAACATATATTAAAAATAAAAATAAAAAGTTATTTTGCAGAGACCCACCAAGCCACCTTGTGTGTCTTGTCGGTGGAGTTCTTTTTGCATACATTTTTTTATTGTTTTTTAACCATTTTAACCTAATATATACACACAAAAAAGGAGAAAAATTAACAATATAATCTTTTTTACAATGTTCATAGAATTAACTCTTGATCATGTACCCATTCCTTTATTTTGCCTTTGTTCCATCTTTTATTTTGACCTCTAACCTCCGTCGGCAACAAATTAAAAATGTTCGGAACGATATATTGCAGTGTTCGACTTCCATATTTATTGTTGATTCTTGGGACTATCAGACCTTCGTTTTGTGTAAATCGTGTATCATGGTTGTGTACTAGAAGATTTCGATATTTTTGTCTAGTTTGTTGCTCAACGATGATACTCATCCACAATATTCCACGTACCGGCAGTAATTTTAAATGTTTATATAACAAAATTGGATTGTCCCTTTGATTATATATATGACTGGGTACAATTTTTTTGATTATGGAATATTGCAGATTTTGAACCATTTTTAAATTTGTTTTCGTCGAATGTCCCCAAGACTTAATTCCATATCTTATTAAGGATTCTACTAAAGAACAGTATATAATCTTTAAGGTTGGTTTAGGCAGGATAAAGTACAACTTATAAAAAGTACTCCCTAGAGCCCGCAGACGATCACAGAGTTTTATAATATGCGCATCCCATTTGAACTTATTATCTATACATAAACCTAAATATTTAAATTCGCCCACAAATTCAATCCTATCGCAACTACAATTTTGTTGCTTTTTATTGTGCAAACAGTCAAAATTGTGTGCAATAATATTACCTATCTGTGCAAATTTGGCAGCAAAGTGAGGTGAACTAATAAACATACATACATTTAGTTTTCTTTGAATTGATTAAGAGTCCAAAATCATGCGCCCATTTTAAAAGCTGATTAAAATCATATTGTAATTTTTCTTTAGCTTCTAATGGATTTTCACTTTCTATGACTAAAGCTGTGTCATCGGCGAACACAAATCTATTTACAAATTTAAATATTTTTTTCATCAGTGAGACATATATTATGTACAGTTTTGGTCCTAAAATCGAACCTTGCGGAACTCCAGATAAATATTTTTTGTCTTTACTGAGAACATTTTTGATTCTGATTTTCATTTTTCTCCCCGTAAGATAATTTTTAAAGAAGTTTAGCAATTTTCCCCTTATGCCTATTGATTCTAATATACTGACCAGTTTTGCGTGACATATAGTGTCGAATGCTTTAGTAAAATCTATGAAAATAACAATAATGTGCTTTAAGTTATTTAAACTACAATTAATTTTATCGGAGAATTTTTGCAGCAGGTCATCACAACTGTTTTTCTTCTGAAATCCAAATTGATACTTGTCTATTATTTCAAATTTTTCCAAATATACGTCTAGATGAATCGATACATACTTCTCCAAAATTTTTTCAATTGACGATAGTAATGAAATTGGTCTATAATTATTTACGCATGAGTGGTCTCCTCCTTTATGTATAGGTCTTATTATACTATATGTTTATATATAATGCTTTCAATATTAAAAATAAAACACGCTAACCGTTACACCACAGAGGCGGTAAATTATAATAATAATTTTGGATAATTGTGTCGGGTTGTGGTCCCGTGGTTAGTGTCGCGGACTCTTAAGTCAGAGTTTCTCGGTTCGAACCCACTCTACCACAATTTGATACCTATTTCTAAAAATGAGCCGCTTAGGCTCACAGAAATACTAGGAAATTTAAATGTTTGTGTGAATAATAAAAACATAAATATTTCTCTTTAAAAAAATGTTTTGCTGTGTTTTTATATGATACGTATTTTATTCCTGGACAAAATCATAATTAAAATAAATTCATGGTTAGTAAATATTCCTTAGAATTCCGTCAAATAAACGCTTTCTGAAACCAATGCATAATTTACATAAAAAATACTTATCAGTCAAAATCGGTGAGTGTGTCCAAATACTTGTTCACAAATCTGAATTATCTCCAATTACAGGAGTTATTTTTCATATTATTTTTTGACATCTCAAAATAGATGAAGAAGAATTTGGGGAAGAAACAGTTTGGGAACCCCTGATCTAGGCAATAAAAATAGCAACATTTTGAGTGTGTCCAAATACTTGTCCACTAATCTGGATTATCTCCAATTATAGGAGTTATTTTTCATATTACATACTTTTTTAACATCTCAATATAGATGAAAAAGACTATGTAAGCCTGGACATTTACAGGGCTTACGGTCGTCATATGCCGGTTTAAGTGATCACTTTACACGCTGTAACATTTACCAATTCCACCCATGATTGACAACCACACAACTCAAATTCTTGGAAGTTCTATATATATATCCAATTTCGAAATATTGTGTTTGAATTACTAGAATTTTACTAGAGACATCTATTGGTGAGATGAAAGAAGCTTTTTATTCAGTGATATCAATATTTTTTCTTCTGCACAGAACTTTGAAAATCATCTGCTTTAAATGAATAATAAAATTACATATTATTTCTATTTATATTTTGTTACAAATAATAAAATATTTAGTGTTTTCTTGTTTGCTTTTATTTATTTTTATTTACAAAGATAAATTAAATTGTTTCAAATCGTTGATATATTAAATAATGCATTGCAGGTATTTTTTTATCCTTGGATGTAGTTTCCTTCTTTATCCTTGTAGAGGTCGTCATTGATGCTGTACAGAGATGTCGCCTTTTCACAGTTTACCTGAAAATTACAAATTATTTTATTATTGGCGTGATAAGCTTTAAATGATCGAGTAAAAAAACCGAATGAAATAACGATTTCTTTTAGAGCAGCCGTTATTTAATTCGATCAACCACATCTAGTGGAAAAAAATAATAATACATTATACGCTTTGGTATGAGGCTTGTTTTAAAATTGTTTTAAACTTAAAAATCAAAGCCAAAACAGGTTTTTCATTCCAAATTAGACGCTGTAGAAAACAAATTGGACATTTTATGGTATTTTATTTTTAAAAGTTCGAATTAAAAAAAAATACATATTACATATTCAAAGCAGTACTCATCATTTAGAGTATTATTTAAAATCTTCTCTGAAAACTTCAGTACACATCGCGCGCACAGACTATGAGTGCGCGCTGCGCAGGCTTGCCAACTTGACAACTAACCCACTTGCTAGTCTTAAGAAGAAAAGATGTGGGCAGGTATTCACACTTATTGTAAATGTAGTACTAATATAAATACATTTTTTTTAATCTAACAGTTTTTATTAAATACAATGTCCAATTTGTTTTGTAAAACTTCCAATTTGGCTTGTAAAACGTACAATTTGAAATGAAAAACCTGTAAAAAATAAAAAAAACAAAAGGTTTACAAATATTTAATAATATTTGTAAAACAAGAACAGTAATGAAGATCAAATTGAATAACTAAGATTAGAGTTATAGAAGAAAATAAACAACTTATTTGAATTTCTTCAAGAATTCATATAAACTTGTGATTAGAATCGCTTGGTA
Source organism: Brachycentrus maculatus (assembly GCF_059751285.1). Classification (NCBI taxonomy): domain Eukaryota; kingdom Metazoa; phylum Arthropoda; class Insecta; order Trichoptera; family Brachycentridae; genus Brachycentrus; species Brachycentrus maculatus. The sequence continues at coordinate 27,626 of NW_028281039.1, read as the reverse complement.
TCATTTCTATAGGCTCCTGTATATGCGAAATTAATTTATTTTTCAACAGGCAGGCCGTGTGATTTATTAACAGTGATATCCAAAATATTGACATGGTTCTTCTTACTCAGAAAAAGATAAAGAAAAAATTTAAAAGTAGGTACTCAATTACTTACATTATAAAACCAGTCACATACTCTGTAAGCCTGGTTGAACACTGTACCATTCGGGCAGAGGAAAGAATATTTGTGACCGGAAGGAACGCACCAGTGCCACACCTAGAAAAAAGAGAAGAAAACGCAAATCAATTAAAGCATTTCTTTGATTTTTATTGACACCTCACAGCACCCAAATAGTAAATAGGGCATCTCATCGTGTGAACGCGATCATAGTTTGATGGTTAATTAAACAAAGGTAATGTGGTTTTTCCTGTGTTCTAGTTCTGATAGAAAAGGAGAATTTGCTTTTCGGGATATAAATGAAGAACGTGAAGGGGGAAGGACATTTAAATATACTATTAAAAAAAGAAAATAAGAAAAAAGGGAAATAGTAAGAATTACATCCATAGACATAATCGTATTCATGTGTAAAACGTTATATGCTGGAAAAAAGGTTGGTGCCAGAATCGTAAAGTTTTTTTTAGGTTTAGTTTTTATATTGGCAACATTGTTTCTACAGACTGTAAATTTGACAGTTGACAGTTAATTTTTAGTCAGTACATTTTTTCATTTTACCATGAATAGACTGTCGTCAAAACAGCGCGTGCAAATTGTACAAATTTATTTTAAATACAGTATCATGGTTCGGTTCGCCAGCTTGATCTTCTTTTTTAGCAAATTTTGGTTAAATAGCAATGTCAATAAGCACAATTGCCGAATTTGGAGTGGAGAAAACCTAGAAACCTTTATCGAGACGCCCTTATATCCATTTAAAGTCAGTTTGGTCTTCTTCTTTTTGTAGATACTAGGGATCTGTTTGTGCCTCCGCATGTCGCTCTTGGGATGTTGACTCTCAGCTGTCATTCCACCTTTTCGGGTCTGCCTGGGGGTCTACGTCCTTCTGGGTTTTCTTGAAGGGCCATACATGGAGGTCTGTCTTCTGACATTCTGTTAACATGCTCATTCCAGTATCGCCTACGTTTTCGTCCCCACCTCACGATATCCTCCATCTTACACTGATTGGTGGGTTTTAAAAACAACCTATACATAAAAACCGGTAGCAGTACCTCTCAAAATTTAACATGTGCGTAAGTACCATATGTCTGCGTTTTGTCTGTGGTATTACTTCCTCCCACCCAATACCCTGTGTCTATGGTAATGTGATGACATGAAATTTCTAAGTTCTGTATTATTTTTCGTCTGTGGTTTGTGACCATCGTTGACAGCTGTCAAAAGTGAGTCATTTTTGTTTGTCGGTGTTGACAGTATACGATAGAATAAGAAATTAATGCAGATTTTACAATGTATATGACCATTTGAAGTAAGTGACACGCTACTTTATTAAGAATATTTCACGTAAATCAAATAATAGAAGGCCACACCAGTCGGTCTTTGGGAAACATTCTTTACCTCTTTCATATTCACGAATCTCACGCACTTTCAACCATTTGAATTCCTTATTCTTCTATTCCCGACTACATTCGACTCATTTTTATAACATTACACATTTCAAAGATAAACTGTTAACTCAAATTCTTGGAAGTTCTATATATCGCTCACTCCTTTCAAGAATTTCATATATAAAAAATTGACGATTTTCAGTTGTGCATGTTTTCGGAATGCCCAGAAAATGTACTATATCCCAACAAGAGCGGCATATTTTTAACTTAATATTTACCCGCTACAGGGCAGAAAGTGTTGTTTTTGCATTTTGAAGAAAAGGTATTGTTTAATTATTTTTTTACATTTACCGAATATTTTTAAAATGGAGAAAAAACATACAGGTTTTACCTAAAAATATCTGTTGCAGAGTAAAAAGTTCAATAAGTGGCTTGATATTTATTTTTTAATACATTGTATTATATTTTTAAACTTTAAAAACGATCTCCTGAAAAATCAAGTTATTTGATTTATGACGTTGTTGAAAGGAGTGAGCGATATCACCCACCACTCAAAATGTTATTTACATATTTTCTTTTCCAGAGTATGAAAGTGAGAAAGCCCAAGAACAGAAACTACAGCACCGAAGAATTGGCGCGATTGGTCTATCTGGTGGAGTTGAACCCTTGGATCAATAACAAGAGATCGAACGCGGCGACCACCGCCGCGAAAGACGCGGCCTGGACCGACATATGCGTGAAGTTCAACGCACTGAACAACGGCATCTACAGAGACATCGACCAGTTACGCCACAAGTGGACCTGTATGAAGCAGGCGGCGAAGAAACGTCTCCGCGATATGAACGCGCGTAAGAAGTATGTATCGTGTAAAACAAAAATTTTATACAATTTCTTTTATTTTATCTTCTTCGAGAGAATAGAACGCCACACTACTCTGTCTTTGAACACCACACCACTCTGTCTTTGTCTTCAAACATTCTTCGCCTCTTCCACGTTCATACATCTCCTCATACATACCCGCCGATTGTCACGACTCCTAACCTGATCACTTTCAAGTATTTGGCATACCTGATCGTGCCATGTTTTCATTCAATTCAATTTATTTATTTCAATTAATATATACAAAACAAACTATAAAAAAAATTATCGTATACATCAAAATACATAAAAATAAAATATATGCAAGAACTATTGCTAAAGGTGTAGAAGAATCCCGCTTTGGAAAACTTCTTCAGACACATGGAACAGATTAATATCCAATGAGATATTGTTCAACATAGCGGTAGCTCTTCCTACAGGCATAACCATCGGCAGGTTGGTCCTGTGTATAGGAATGTGAAACAATCTATGTCGACGCTGTCTTAGGTAACTATCGGGAACATACAGACCAATGTTCCGGATAATATCCGCAAGTTAAAAGCAGTAGTTTTGAGATAAACAAACTAAAATGATGCTTTTTGCCAAAACATGTATTAAATGAATAAAATTTTCCTGCTATTTGGATAATGAATATCTCGAAGAAGGAAAGAGATAGAGCAAAATCTGTGATTGTTTATGATAGAGGCCAGGTATAAAGGTGGAGACTGACCGGAGCATTTCGTCGTAACATAACATCGTAACATCGCTCGCGGCGAGCATCAGCGAGCATCCGAAACTATGGATGGAGCGCTCGGCTCGCTGTACTGACTGCCTGAATGCTCGCATCGTAACGTGTTACGTTACGACGAAATGCTCCGGTCAGTCTTCACCTTAAGAATGCTTTGAGCCGTGTTTAGCCAAACAGCCGCAACTTGAGTTACGGCTAGTTGCCTTTACACATTAGTAAAGGGATTTTTTTTTTTACTTATATAGAATTATTATGAAATTAATATTGAATTATTATTTTATATTTTTCAGAGGCAATTTAGTTCCAGATCCCTTTTTGAATAGAACACTTGAATTATTGAATATGGGCAATTGTGAGATCCCTACAAAATATTTGGAAGACAAGAATTTAGACGCGGTTGCCGAAATGACAGAAAATAAGGTTGAAGACAAAACGCCACAACTCGAAAATGTCTCTGTTGAGAACTCCGATACCAAAACATCACAAATTCTAGGATCTGAGACTCCAGGCAGTGTGTCCAAGGAATGGAACATTCCGCTGTTGAATCCTATCCCCGAATCAAAGGCTGAAAGAGTCCGTTTAAAAAATGAGGTGATGAAGTCTATAATACGTAAGAATAATGCCATTGCAAAATTTTACGAGTACAAACTGACCTTAGCTAAAAGAAGCAAGCTACTTTTGTAGAATTCACTAAATTAAACCCTTAGCACTGGAGTGCCGCCAAAGAGGCGGCATGCGTGACCTGCCGTACTATGTGCCGCCGCTATGGTGCCAAGAAAATAAAGTCTTAACATATTGTTGCCGGGGGGGTTTTGTTCATCAACCCCTCCCCTAAGTATACTCTGGCAGTCTGCCGCCCGACCCTCAGTACACTAATCACAAGTAGCCGCAACACCCAATTCCCATATATACAATGTTTTGCAGGCGTCTCTCGCGCTCTACCTAAAGTAAGCAAATAGAACGCTCGCAAGCGTCTCCCGCTCTCTACCGACAGTATGGAAAAGGACCTTAATTATACTCTGGCAGTCTGCCGCCCGACCCTCAGTATACTAATCACAAGTAGCCGCAACACCCAATTCCCATCTGTACAATGTTTGCAGGCGTCTCTCGCGCTCTACCTAAAGTAAGCAAATAGAACGCTCGCAAGCGTCTCCCGCTCTCTACCAACAGCATGGAAAAGGACCCTAATTATACTCTGGCAGTCTGCCGCCCGACCCTCAGTATACTAATCACAAGTAGCCGCAACACCCAATTCCAATCTGTACAATGTTTGCAGGCGTCTCTCGCGCTCTACCTAAAGTAAGCAAATAGAACGCTCGCAAGCGTCTCCCGCTCTCTACCAACAGTATGGAAAAGACGCTTTTAAGCGTTTCCTGCAAACAATGTGTTGAAACTCAATACTTTTAATATATCAGTTGTTTACTTTTCAATATAATTAAACAAATAAGTACAAAAAAATAGTCATAAGTTTCGGAATTAGATTGATTTAGCGGTACTCGCATATCAGAACATATTCTAGTGCAAAGGGTTAATGTTTTATAAAATGTTTTAAACAAAGTATGTATTTAAACTGTGATATAATATAAGGAAAGAATGCAAGACTGCGATAAGCATTATCAATAAAATCAAGAAAGGCGTGTTGACATGGTTTGGGCATGTGGAACGAACGAGTGAAGAAAGAATGGTAAAACATATTTGTGAGGTTAGATGAATTAGTTGACAGACGTCACACGCTTCGATCGGCTTCAAAAGCTGCAACGGGCAAAGTTATCTTAATGAATGGTCTTCCACCAGCGGTTAGAAATAGTGAAAGCGAGATGATCTTTAGAAAAAAGCTAAAAACACATTTGTTTGCTAAATCATTTCCACGGTAATATTTTCCCCTATTCATTCACAGTGAAGCGCCCTTGAGGTAGTATTTCACAAAAATAGCACTAGGTATATTATCTAAAATTTATTATTTATTATTATTTTTTTATTAATATAAATTGTATACATTTATTTAAATCACAATTTTAAACATATCGTAGTCATACAGGAGAAAGTGACCAAGTGCATTTTTAACAAAAAAGTGATCATTGACTATTTGATATCTTACTAGCTTAATATTGCCCTGAAAAAATCCCAAAGGATTTTAAACTTGGAAGTATAATATATTGACTTCTTAAAAATGACTAACTGCATTGATATTATTAAGTATAAGTGATTTATATATATTTTTTTTAACCTCCCCCTGGGAATCGAACCCGGGACCTCCAGTACGGTAGCCCAAGGCGGACTTTTTTCACTCTTAGTATTTATTATCAATATCAATATTACCCTTGACTGGTACCTGAAGCGGAGGGCCAATCACCTTTCCTTCACGTGTTAACGTTCAAGATAACACTGCGTTTATATGATGCAGTGCCCTATGCACCATTGGGGTGCGGATAAGGGTTTGAAGAAGAAGAAGATTTATATGGCTTTCCTGAACATTTTACATTGTGTTAGTTGGTCACTTTCTCCTGTATGACTACGATATTTAAAAAATTATTTTGCAAAGACCCACCAAGCCACCTTGTGTGTCTTGTCGGTGGAGTTCTTTTTTAATACATTTTTTATTGTTTTTAACCATTTTAACCTAATATACACACAAAAAAGAGAGAAAAATTAAGAATATATACAATATAAATGTAGTTGGAAATTGTTATTATTATTAATGTAGTTGGAATTGGTAGTATGTTTTCTAGGGATGGAAAGATTGATAAAGACATAGAAAGGAGAGTGAATGCTGGGAACAGAGTGAATGGTGCACTAAAATCAGTTTTAGCAAATAAAAATCTATCAGCGGAAGCTAAACTGGCAGTACACAATGGAGTTCTGGTTCCAACCCTTATGTATGGAAGCGAAGCATGGAGTTGGCAAAAGAAGGATGAAAGCAGACTGAATGCAGTCGAAATGCGATCGCTCAGACGAATGTGTGGCAAAACGATGTTTGATAGATGTTCGAATGATGAAATAAGGAAAGAATGTAAGGCTGAGATAAGCATTATCGATAAAATTAAGAAAGGTGTGTTGAGATGGTTTGGACATGTGGAGCGTATGAGTGAAGAAAGAACGGTTAAACAAATTTATGAGGCGAATGTAGTTGGAAAAAGAAGCAGAGGACGACCGAGGAAAACTTGGCACAATCAGGTATGTCGAATACTTGAAAGCGGCCGGGTCAGGAGTCGTAATAATCGTCGGGTATGTATGAGGAGATGCATGAATGTAGAAGAGGCAAAGAATGTTTGCAAAGACCGAGTGGTTTGGCGTTCGATTCTCTCTGCCTGCCCCTGCGGAGAAGCGGCGTGATGGTTAGTTAGTTAGTTAGAATTAGAAACAAGTTAACACATGATCAACTATTTCAAATACTTGGGCATGGTCAGGTCATGAGTCGGAATAATCGGCGGGTATGTATGAGGGAAACATGAATGCAGAAGAGGCTAAGACAGAGTGGTATATCATACCATTCTCTCTACCTACCCCTGCGTAGAAGCGACGTGATAGTCACTAAATTAGTTTTATATTTTTTATAAAATATTTTTTGCATAATTTGTGAAGTTTTAATTTTACCCACATATCCTTTTCAAATCCTTATCCGCATGCAATGGTGCATAGGGCACCGAATCATATGAAAGAAGTATGTATAACTTTGATTGTTTATAACACAAAGACAGGGTGATCAGTCCTGTGCTTCAGGTACCAGTCCAGGATGACATTGAATAAAAATTAGAGTGAAAAATCACATGTTTGTTTTGACTCCCCTTGCCTGATGTGACAAATTTGACCAGGAAATCTGACGCTGTACCCAAAAGAGGCTTTTAAGCGTTTCCTACAATACACGATTCGGACCTCACATACAAATGAAAAGATTCTGCTTAATATAAAGCTTCCCTCATCGTACTATTGATTCCTCTAGTCAATTCAAACACTATGTTTCGAATTTGAACAAAATATACAGGAGTTCCAAGAACTTGAGTTGTGTGGTTGTCAACCATGGGTAGAATTGGTGAATGTTACACGTGTGTAAAGTCATCACTAAAACCAGCCTTTGACGGTCGTTAGCCCCGTAAATGTCCAGACTTACATAGTCTTTTTCATCTAAATTGAGATGTTAAAAAAGTAATATGAAAAATAACTCCTGTAATTGGAGATAATCCACATTTGTGGACAAGTATTTGGACACACTCAAAATGTTGCTATTTTTATTGCCTAGATCAGGGGTTCCCAAAGTGTGCCCCGTAGAATGTGGGGCGCCGTGAGTCGATCCTCTATCACTATCCGAAAACTACAAATATTCTCGGGTACCTATAAAGCAACAATTTATTTTTTGAGAGCTAGCATCTTCTACCCAACTACTATTTATAACCCTTATCCGCACCTAATGGTGCATAGGGCACTGCATCAAATTGACGCACTGTTATCTTGATCATTACTTACATGAAGGCAAGGTGATCACTCTTGCGCTTCAGGAACCAGTCCAGGGTAATATTAAATAAATATTACAGTGTTAAATCGCTAATATTTATTTTCACCTCCCCCCCTGGGAATCGAACCCGGGACCTCCAGCATGGTAGCTAAACACGCTGACCATTACACCACGGAGGCAGACATATTGTCTTTTCCAAATACCTTACTAAAGTAGGGCGCTGTGACAAAATACTAAACTTGTAAGTACCCTGCGGGCTAAAAAAGATTGGCCTAGATGGATTTTTTCTTCCTTGGGGATCGGATAGGACTGTACTGAGTGATGTAGTGTGAATCCTCTTTGCACGGAAGCAGCTGATGTTAGTTAGCTAGTTGGTGGAGTGTGTAAGATGCTGTGTAACCATACCTGGCATTGGGTTTCCGGGTCTGCGTAGTACCCCGGCTGCTTGTCGGCACACGTGAAGCCCAGGTTCCGCGGCACGGTGTGATACGTCGGGTATGGATACACCTCAGACCCTCCTGAAGGCTCCTGGTCGTCCTGCGCCTAAAAACGTTACATCAAATAGATCAGATAGAACCCAGGACCTTCTTTTTTGGGAATCATGTCATATCCACCCTAGTTTATAATTTTAACATTAATTTTTACTCTTTGTTACTTTACTTTCAAGTAGGAAACTCACTTCATGTCAAGCCATTTATTAAAAAAAATATGTAATTTATATTTGAAGAACAAAATCGGTGATTTTAAAACAAAGTTACATTTTAATTTAAAAAATTATATTAAAATATCATTTAAATATATATATATATATATATATATATATATATATATATATATATATATATATATATATATATATATATATATATATATATATATCTATATATATATATATATATATATATATATATATATATATATATATATATATATATATATATATATATATATATATATATATATATATATATATATATTATATATATATATATATATATATATATATATTATTGCTGAGGGTTGTGACCCTTGCAGAAGCAATGACTCTTCTCCAGTTATCCCTTGACTGCGCTGCACGTAGCGCTCCAACCACTGAGGTGCCTGCTGCTGCCTTAATTTGATCGGTCCATCGTGTGGGGGATCTTCCTCTCCCTCTCTTTCCCTCCAGGCTACCGATCACAACTAGTCTTCCAGGCTATCCTCGTTGCCACGCGCAACGTGTCCAAAGAACTGGAGAATCCGTCGGGTACAGATATATATATATATATATATATATATATATATATATATATATATATATATATATATATATATATATATATATATATATATATATATATATTTATTTTTTTTTTTTTTAAATTAAACACTTGAATATACCACTTTAATGAGTTTTATTTATATATACGACTAGTTTCGAAAACTTACAGATGTTTTCATCTTCGGGTAAAATTAAAACAAATGTTTTAATTTTACCAGAAGATGAAAACATCTGTAAGTTTTCGAAACTAGTCGTATACATAAATAAAACTCATTCAGAGTTTAATTTTTAAAAAAAATCAACATGTCATTCCACAAAGTTAATGCCGAATCAATAAATACTATCATTTAAAAATTCATTACATTATCATATTTTATAATTTTGGCAAGTTATATAAATATATTTACAACACTTTGAGTGTGTCGAAATACTTGTTCACACAATTTTTACATCTCACCAATAGATGCCTCTAGTGAAGTTCTAGTGATTAAAGAACAAGGTTTCTAAATTGGTTCATATGTATAGTATGACACGGCGGCAATCCCTCCTCAGCAATATAAATGTTGTAAATAAATTATCCGGTCAAATTATAAGCTTAAATAATAAAAATTAAAATGATATTTTCTGGTGTTTCTCATGTGTGTGATTATAATCCAGGATTCGGACCTCACATATTAATGAAATAATTTCTGCTCTATAAAAAGCTTCTTTTCATCTCACCAATAGATGTCTCTAGTGAAGCTCTAGTGATTCAAGAAAAATGTTTCAAAATTGGTTCATATACCCATTATTGACAAACGTCAATAATGGGTAGAATTGATGAATGTTACACGTGTGTAAAGTGATCACTGAAACCAGCCTATGACGGTCGTCAGCCCTGTAAACGCCCAGACTTCCATATTCTTCTTCATCTTTGATGAGATGTCAAAAAAATAATAGACTGTAATTATTATTTTTTGACATCTCATCAAAGATGAAGAAGAATATGGAAGTCTGGGCATTTACGGGGCTTACGACCGTCATAGGCTGGTTTAAGTGATCACTTTACACACGTGTAACATTCACCAATTCTACCCATTATTGACAACCACACTACTCAAATTCTTGGAAGTTCTATTTATATGAACCAATTTAGAAACCTTGTTCATGAATCACTAAAACTTCACTAGAGACATCTATTGGTGAGATGTAAAGAAGCTTTTTATTAAGCAGAAACTCTTATATTAGTATGTGAGATCCGAATCCTGGATTATAATCACACACATGAGAAACGCCAGAAAATATCATTTTCATTTTTATTATTAAGCTTATAATTTGACCAGATAATTTATTTACAACATTTTGAGTGTGTCCAAATACTTGTTCACAAAATCTGGATTATCTCCAATTACAGGAGTTATTTTCATATTATTTTTTGACATCTCATCAAAGATGAAGAAGAATATGGAAGTCTGGGCATTTACGGGGCTTACGACCGTCATAGGCTGTAATTGGAGATAATCCAGATTTTGTGAACAAGTATTTGGACACACTCAAAATGTTGTAGACTGTAATTATGTAAGTGTAAACATTTTTTCGTCTAATTGATTTTAAAAATTTAAACAATAAAATTATACATAAATAAAGGTGCCGGAATACAGGAATACTAACACAAGTCAAATGTAAAAAGTGTAAATAAAAAATAACTCGACCTGGCTATAACACCCATGGGTGAACGCTGCAGCCACGCGCGCGGTGTCATTGGTCAGCTGTTGGACCGCGCACTAAACATCAAATGTTTAGTGCGCGGTACCTTTTTCTGCATTAAATATTATTTCTATGTTTGTTCTCGTTTTATCAAGTGCAAAATATTAGCGCGCCTCCTTGTTTGACAAACCATATCACCTCCCCTCCGGGCGGGGCAACTTTCTTACTTGCGGGGATACATTCAATTAGTGTCTTTATGTACATGTTTTGAAAAAAAACTGATATGCGGATGGGTTAATAGGGCATAGGGATCCTGAGGGGTGGGTACGCAGTGTCGACCTCTGTCCATACATCCCCCTCCCCCCCTCATTTATATGCATAGAGTTTTTATTCCTTAAGAATAAATTAAAATTTGTAACATTTCGAGTGTTTTTACTTGTTCACGAATCTGCATTATCTCCAATTAGGAGCTATTTTTTTAAATATTATTTTTTTGGCATCTCAACATAGACGAAGAAGAATATGGAAGTCCGGCAATTTCCGAGGTTTATGGCCGTCATAAGCCGTTTGTGCACAACACGGAATTTTGATGGCTGGTGAGTCATGTGCAAAGACTAACTAATGTATTTAAAGACCGCCGACTTTTTATATAAATAATAAAACCACATATTTTTTCATATATCGCACACTCCTTTCAAGAACGTCATAAATCAAAAATCGTCAATTTTCAGTTGTGCGTGTTTTCGGAATGCCCAGAAAATGTACTATATCCCAGCAAAAGCAGCATATTTTTAACTTAATATTTACCCGCTACAGGGCAGAAAGTTTTGTTTTTGCATTTTCAAGAAAAGGAATTGTATAATAATTTTTTGAATATACTAAATATTTTTCAAATGGAGAAAAAACCTTCAGGTTTTACCTAAAAAGATCTGTTGCACAGTAAAAAGTTCAATAAGAGTCTTGATATTTATTTTTAATACATTGTATTATATTTATAAACTTTAAAAACGTTCTCTTGAAAAATCAAGTTTTTTGATTTATGACGTTCTTGAAAGGAGTGAGCGATATATTCTATTTTCATATTATTTTTTCCTCTTATTTTCTTTATCAACATTCCTTTTCTTTTATTAATACATAAAAAGAGTGAAAAAATACGTGTTTTTTTAATATACATACTATTACGTAAAAACTTGAAGGTGTCCCGTTTTGAAGGCAAAAATAAATGGTCAGTTTAATATACAGTTTCTATTTTGATAGTTACTAGCGGTTATATATTTTCTCATACTGAATTAGTTTATTTCGAAATCTAAGTGATCTTAATCTTGGGATTTAGTTTAACCGTTGCGAAAGTTTTAACGTGAGATTTCAATCTTTCGAATTCACATTATTCTTGTATAGCTTATTTGTAAACGCAGGTTTCCGCAACTTTATAAGCCGACATTGACTGTGCACATTCAAATTGTATTGGGATGTATTCACATTTATTTGTAACATTTTGAGTGTGTCCAAATACTTGTTAATCTGGATTATCTCCAATTAGGAGTTATTTTTTTGACATCTCAGAATTTGGAAGTCTGGGCATTTACGGGGCTTACGACCGTCATAGGCTGGTTTACACACGTCACCTTACACACGTTGACGGTAAAATTCCGTGAAGCGTACAAACGCCCTACGATCGGCTTGTGCTTTTGTCCGTTTTTCTTCGGATTGGTGCGTGAACACGTTGCTCTAAATTCCATCCACGACCAGTGCCTACTATGCCTATGTTTACCCAACCCTACCTACCCTAATTAAAAACTCTGCGCACGCCACTGTCCTTAACCTTGTGACACCTGACGCCTGGCGTTTAAGGGCTAAGACATTTATGTTATACGTGAACGTAATTCGTCAACAGTCAAGCAATCTATATGAGGTGGTAGCATACATGATAAAACTAGTGAAGGACGTTGGTAACATAAACCAAGCTGGACACAAAATGCCGAACCCACTTCTAGTGGAACGGAAGGCCTGTTGAGGACAGTCAGCAGTCCGGCTTCTCCCGAGGAGTGCAACGTGGTTTCCTCCAAGCAATGAGCAAATGCTGACAAGTTCCCGATTGGCCCACACTAGATTATCCCTCCTGATCCCAACACAGATTCAAATAAAATCATTTACAACATTTTGAGTGTGTCCAAATACTTGTTCACAAAATCTGAATCATCTCCAATTACAAGAGTTATTTTCATATTATTTTTTGACATCTCATCAAAGATGAAGAAGAATATGGAAGTCTGGGCATTCATGAACAAGGTTTCTAAATTGGTTCATATATATAGAACTTCCAAGAATTTGAGTAGTGTGGTTGTCAATAATGGGTAGAATTGGTGAATGTTACACGTGTGTAAAGTGATCACTTGACCAGCCTATGACGTTCGTCAGCCCCGTAAATGCCCAGACTTCCATATTCTTCTTCATCTTTGATGAGATGTCAAAAAATAATATGAAAATAACTCTTGTAATTGGAGATAATCCAGATTTTGTGAACAAGTATTTGGACACACTCAAAATGTTGTAAATAAATTATCTGGTCAAATTATAAACTTAATAATAAAAATGAAAATGGTATTTTCTGGCGTTTCTCATGTGTGTGATTATAATCCAGGATTCGGATCTCACATACTAATATAAGAGTTTCTGCTTAGTAAAAAGCTTCTTTACATCTCACCAATAGATGTCTCTAGTGAAGTTCTAGTGATTCATGAACAAGGTTTCTAAATTGGTTAATATATATAGAACTTCCAAGAATTTGAGTAGTGTGGTTGTCAATAATGGGTAGAATTGGTGAATGTTACACGTGTGTAAAGTGATCACTTAAACCAGCCTATGACGGTCGTCAGCCCCGTAAATGCCCAGACTTCCATATTCTTCTTCATCTTTGATGAGATGTCAAAAAAATAATTTGAAAATAAAATCATATTTATCTAGCTAGAAGAAACAAAAATTCACTAAATGATCTATAAACCTTGTATACAATAAGCAAGGTAAATAATAAATGCAATTCTCATCTAAAAAAAAACGTAATCTACTGACAAGTTGTACAAAAAATGTTGAGAAATTGATAATGGAGTGACATTACAAAACGAAGACGATTATTGTGAGGTTATATTGTATTTTTTCATTATATCTTTTAAAATTATAAATGTAGGCACTGTATAACCTTTGGACATTCGTGTTTACCAAGTCGATGATGGCTATTAGAAGAAAAAAAACGTCAAATTTACCATAAATGACTGTAGAAGAAAAATTACTTTATGGGAATGTGTAAAATGACCCCAATGCACAACTCGGTTGTCCAAATTTAAAACACAGTAAGGGACATTTTTTTGTAGTAGTTTTTTTTTGCATTTATGGACAAAGTAGACTCTACTTACCTAGTAAGTAGAACCTACTACAAAAAAATGTCCCTTACTGTGTTTTAAATTTGGACAGCCGAACTATTACAGCACATTGCTGTCGGGACAAGTGTAAAGATATTTTTTTCTGAATCGCCCTGTTAGTCTTCTTCTTCTTCTAACCCTTATCCGCACCCAATGGTGCATAGGGCACTGCATCGTAATGACGCAGTGTTATCTTGATAATTAACAGATAAAGGCAAGGTGATCACACCAGCGCTCCAGGGACGTAATGTTAAATAAATATTAGAGTGTAAAATCACTGATACTTATTTTCATAATCCCCTTGGGAATTGAACCCGGGACCTCCAGCACGGTAGCTAAACACGCTAACCATTGCACCACGGAGGCGGGCAATACTTGTTGGTCGGACACGTTTATATGTGGTGGTCCTCACCAAAAAGTTACATTATATATATATATATATATATATATATATATATATATATATATATATATATATATATATATATATATATATATATATATATATATATATATATATATATATATATATATATATATATATATATATATATATATATATATATATATATATATATATATATATATATATATATATATATATATATATCGGCGGGTATGTATGAGGAGATGCATGAACGTGGAAGAGGCGAAGAATGTTTGCAAGGACAGAGTGGTGTGGCGCTCTATTCTCTCTGCCTACCCCTGCGGGGAAGCGGCGTGATGGTTAGTTAGTTAGTTTTTTTTATATATATTTAGCAGCAGATTATGCACCCATTGTCCCATGAAAAACATTACATTAAACCATTTGCTAATAAAGCGTTAATAATAAAATATTACCCATTTCACACTGCAAAACTTCTCAATCAGCATATCCCAACAAATCTCGACATTTCTCCCAAAGCGCCTCGAGCGACCTTGCCGTGTGTCCCAACTCAGCGTGTCGGCAATAAATAATGCGACTAATTTTGTTTCTCACACGTCGCGCGGGGCCCACAGTGCGGCCCATAGAGCGGGGAGGGCTTGCGACACCCGGGTTCACACAGTGGATATTATACTCGAATTATGTGGACATAATTATGCGACAGTGTTTACGATTAAATCGGGATCACTTTTGCAACACATTATGCCGGTAATTATCAATTACGAACAATGTTGTGTGGAAAATTGTTTGCAAAATGTATTGCTAAAACTTATTCATTGTTTTTTTTTAAATAAATTTAATAATGAATTCCAAGTATGATTATTAACTTACAAAACTACTACTTTTTCAAATATTTTTTTACTTCTCACCATTGATAAAATACTTATCAGTAAAAATCGGTGAGTGTGTCTAAATACTTGTTCACAAATCTGAATTATCTCCAATTACAGGAGTTATTTTTCATATTATTTTTGACATCTCAAAATAGATGAAGAAGAATATGGAAGTCTGGGCATTTACGGGGCTTGCGACCGTCATAGGCTTGTTTTTAGTGATCACTTTACACACGTGTGACATCCACCAATCCTACCCATGATTGACAACCACTCTATAAAAATTATTGGAACTTCTAGATATATTGACTTATCTCGATAGACTTCACGTGAGACATCTATCGTGGGACGAGGCAAGCATTAAGCAGAAACTCTTTAATTTGTACTTTTCGTTTGTCCGCCTTCGTGGTGTAATGGTTAGCGTGTTTCGCTACCGTACTGGAGTTCCCGGGTGCGATTCCCATGGGGGATTCAAATAAATAAAAGTGATTTTTTACTCTTATATTTATTCAATATTACCCTGGACTGTTACCTGAAGCAGAATGCTGATCACCTTTCCTTCATGTTTTAACGATAAGATAACACTGCGTTTTTATGATGCAGTGCCTTATGCACCATTGGAGTGCGGATAGGGGTTTGAAGAAGAAGATATATTAAAGGTGTCTTAATTGAGACGAAGAATCTATCGTTTTTAAACGAAAGAAACTTCAGCGCACCACCGTCAGTCGAAATTCCATATCTGTCAAAATTAAAACTGATATACGAAATTAATGCACATACAATGGACAATACATATCATAATATGTTTACAATTTAAAGAAATATATTTGATGTGCATGTTTAGTGATGGGCAGAATATTCAACGTTTCACAAGTATAAAAAGTATCATTTATTGACATCTCATCAAGGATGAAGAAGAATATGGAAGTCTGGGCATTTACGGGGCTGACGGTCGTCATAGGCTGGTTTAAGTGATAATTTATGTTACACGTGTGTAAAGTGATCACTTAAACCAGCCTATGACGGTCGTCAGTCCCGTAAATGCCCAGACTTCCATATTCTTCTTCATCTTTGATGAGATGTCAAAAAATAATAAGAAAAATAACTCCTATATTTGGAGATAATCCAGATTTGTGAACAAGTATTTGGACACACTCAAAATATTGTAAGTACCTATATAAAGTGATCATTTTAGCCAGCCAAATGCCAGGTTTAAGATGCTCAGATGGAAGAAGAAAGATCAAGTTGAAATAACGCAAGGCTGAGATTAGCATTATCAATGACGGACGCCGCAGTTGGGTAGACGCTCGACTGTGAAACTGGCGTCGCGGGTTCGATTCCCGGCATTTTCAAAATAAATTCAAGAAAGGTTTATTTTCAATTGGTCTGGGTGTATGCGATAATTTTTTACATTTACCTTCTCTGTCCTTACTATCCTACCTGCTGACAAACCTCTAAACGTAAATTCCTTTAAAAAATGGGTAAAACTTATAAATTCAGTCTTTGGTGAAAGCCAATTTTAAGGTATTTTTATTATCACTTGGAAAAACGTAACCTAACCTTGCGAAAGCTAAACTAGACATGCATAACAGAGTCCTGGTCCAATGTATCAAATGAAGCGTCAAAGGGCGACAAAACGGTGAATTGATATGTAGAATGGTGAAATTAGGAAAAAATGCAAGGCTGAGATTAGTCGGTTGAGCGTCATCGGTAATTTAATAAAATAAAAACCGCAAACATGATTTTTGTTCTGAGAGATATGAACGCACGGTAAGAAAACAAAACTTAATTTTGATCAATTTGACTTGGCAACGGATATATTTATTATAAAACATATTCATAGGATGAAAGTAGACTGAATGCAGTCGGATTGCGATCTCTCAGTGCGGCAAAACCATGTATGGTTTCAATGGTAAAAAAGTTAAGAATGTAAGGAATTATTAAGTAAAGTATGTGAGGCATTATTATTATTGTACTTAACATATCGCTCACTCCTTTCAACAACGTCATATATAAAAAAAATCGACAATTTTCAGTTATGCATATTTTCGGAATGCCCAGAACATCTACTCCATTCGCCAGGAACTACGCTTGGATGGCCTGACTCTGGCCAATATCTGTACCCGACGGATTCTCCAGTTCTTTGGACACGTTGCGCGTGGCAACGAGGATAGCCTGGAACGACTAGTTGTGATCAATAGCCTGGAGGGAAAGACAGGGAGAGGAAGATCCCCACACGATGGACCGATCAAATTAAGGCAGCAGCAGGCACCTCGGTGGTTGGAGCGCTACGTGCAGCGCAGTCAAGGTATGACTGGAGAAGAGTCATTGCTTCTGCAAGGGTCACAACCCTCAGCAATGAGGAATAAGACGGAGAAGAGAACATGTACTATATCCCAGCAAAAGCGGCATATTTTTAACTTAATATTTATCCGTTTTAGGGTAGAAAGTGTTGTTTTTGTATTTTGAAGAAAAGGTTTTGTTTAATTATTTTTTTAAATATACAACATATTTTTCAAATGGGAAAAAAACCTTCAGGTTTTACCTAAAAAGATCTGTTGCACAGTAAAAAGTTCAATAAGTGTCTTGATATTTATTTTTAATACATTTTATTATATTCTTAAACTTTAAATACGATCTCCTGAAAAATCAAGTTTTTTTTTTATAAATGACGTTGTTGAAAGGAGTGAGCGATATATTAAATATATACATTATCGATCATACCGCGCAACAATGGATAAAAATGCGTAATCAAATACACACACCCAAATATATGAACTCATCTATGTATATTCTCACTACAGGGGAAATGAAATGGAGAAGAGATAAATAATTAAAGCAACTTACCAGAACGATACTCCGTATTGAGATGGCCATCACGATGGTCAGTAAGAAGACGTTTACACACTTACACATTTTAAGTTTTTGCATTATTAATCTCATGTCCATATTGGGTTATTTTTCAAAACTGTACGTGATAAAGATGTCAGTAAATATATTAATATAACACATGGGAAGGAAAACTCGAAGGCTTGGAAAATTTGATTTAAAACAGGGTGAATCGTATAGTCACTAGCTACTGCCTTATAGTACTATATATATATATAGTACTATATATATATATATATATATATATATATATATATATATATATATATATATATATATATATATATATATATATATATATATATATATATATATATTATATATATATATATATATATATATATATATATATATATACATATATATATATATATATATATATATATATATATATATATAAAATCCGCCTCCGTAGTTTAATGGTCAGCATGCTCGGCTACCGTTCTGGAGGTCCCGGGTTCGATTCCCAGGGGGGTCAAATAAATATATGTGATTTTTTTGACTGTAATATTTATTCAATATTACCCTGGACTGGTCCTGAAGCGGGGGGCTGATCACTTTTCCTTTATGTGTAAACGATCAAGATAACACTGCGTTTATATAACGCAGTGCCCTATGCACCATTGGGGTGCGGATTGGTTTTATTTATTATTTGTAAAAGATCCCACAATAGCATGGCCCGTGTGTGGGTATACAATATAATTCAGGTCAGTATTAATATAACCCTGGACTGGTGCCTTAGGCGCAGGGGTAACCTAGCACCTTGTCTTCATGTAAGTAACAATCAAGATAACACTGCTTCAATACGATGCAGTGTCCTATGCACCGTCCGCCTTATTGCGTGCGGATAAGGGTTAGAAGAAGACACATATATCGCTCACTCCTTTCAAGAACGTCATAAATCAAAAAACTTGATTTTTCAGGAGAACGTTTTTAAAGTTTAAAAATATTGTACAATGTATTAAAAATAAATATGAAGCCACTTATTGATTTGTTTACTGTTCTACAGATCTTTTTAGGTAAAACCTGCTGGTTGTTTTCCATTTGAAAAATATTTATTTTATTTAAAAAAATAATTAAACAATACCTTTTCTTCAAAATGCAAAAACAACATTTTCTGCCCTGTAGCGGGTAAACATTAAGTTAAAAATATGCCTCTTTTGCTAGGATATAGTACATTTTCTGGGCATTCCTAAAACATGCACAACTGAAAATTGAAGATTTTTGTTATATGACGTTGTTGAAAGGAGTGAGCGATATGTACACACACACACATACACAGATACGCACAAAAAAAACTGAATGTGATTTGTTTTTAATTTACATGTTTGGGTCCCCTTCAAAGTATTCAACTCCCAGTTGCACACACCCTAGCTTCCCGAAGGGGTAGGCAGAGAGAATAGAACAGAAGCTTCACCAATCTGTCTTTGCAAACAATCTTTTACTCTTCCACATTCACGGATACATGAGGATGCATCTTCTTCGTCTTTAGCCCTCTGACCTCCACTGCCGGATACAGGCCTCTTCCGTATCTTTTCATTTCCTCCGGTCGGTTGCTGCTTGCAGCCAGTTTCTACCCCCCACAGCGACTATGTCGTCCGACCATCTAGTTCGAGGTTTTCTAATGCCTCTTTTATTCTCTCATACATATTCCGACTCCTGACCTCACCACACCGAAGTAATAGATAAACTTGATCATGCCAAGTTTTCCTCGGTCTGTTTCCGCTTCTTTTTCCATCCGCATTCGCCTCATAAATTTGTTTGAATAATCTTTCTTCGCCCATTTGATTTACATGCCCAAACCATCTCAACAAACCTTTGTTAATTGTATCGATAGCTTATCTCAGCCTTGCATCCTTTCCTTATATGCCCGCTTTGATTTTCGATTTTTATTTACATAACTGTAAGTATAACCAACTAATTTAATTTCTGATTGACCCTCGACTAAGAAATATATCTGTTTTTATGCACAAGAGGCGAAAATTGTTTGCAAAGACGCATTGGTGTGGCGTTCTAATCTCTCTGCCTACCCCTGCGATGAAACGGCATGATGGCCAATCAGTTAGTTGGCTATAAAATGGCAGTAAATAAAAATGAAAAAAAATACTATATTTGAGATTTACAAACTATGCAAAATAAAAGCAGTATAAAATATGTGAATTAACTACTACTACAACCATTACGCTGTTTCTCCGCAGGGGTAGGCAGCGAGGATGGAACGCAACACTCTTCTGTCCTGACATACACTTCTAGCTTCCTTTACATCCATACATCTAGTCATACATGCCCTCCAAACACATATTATTTTAATTCATGTTTTATATTATCTTTTGACTTCTCGACATAATTTTTTTTTTCAAGGAATAACCCGCAAAGTACCTACTTTTAGAGGCTTGTCTGCAGGTAGGATAGTAAGGATAGCGATGGTAATGTGAAAAATACATCACAAACACCCAGACCAATTTAAAATAAATCTCTCTTGAATTTATTTTGCGATTCGCGGGAATCGAACCCGCGACGCCAGTTTCGCAGGCGAGCGTCTACCCAACTACACCACGATGCCTGCCTGAGATGAATGAAAATATGGAATCCTGGGCTTTTACGGGGCTTACGACCGTCATAGAAATTTGTCAAAAAATAATATAAAAAAATAACTCATAATTTGAGATAATCCAAATTTATGTATTAAAAGTTTAATCAAAAACAAATTGTTTTAATGTACCTACTAAGTTGTATTTTATAGTTAAAAAAACATTTTAAAAAATTCTAGACAATTGTTTCGCCTAGTTATGGCATTTTTTAAATACATTCGTTTGAAAACGACATAACAAGGCGAAACAATTGTCGCAAAATATTTTTTATGTGTTTTTTAATAATAAAATACAACTTAACAGACTTGAAAAATCTATGTTATAATTTAACTTTCAATACATAAATTAAAATGGAGTTCTACAAATTAAGTGCAATTTTTTAAAACAAATAATCCAAATTTGTGAACAAGTATTTGGACACACTCAAAACGTTCAATTAATGTTCGTATAAATCAGCCTAGTGTCCGCCTCCGTAGTGTGATGATCAGCACGCTCGGCTACCGTTCTGGAGGTCCCGGGTTCGATTCCCAAGGGGGGTGAAATAAATATAAGTGATTTTTTCACTGTAATATTTATTCAATATTACCATGGACTGGCACCTGAAGCGGAGGGCTGATCACCTTTCCTTCATGTGTAAACGATCAAGATAACACTGCGTTTATATGACACAGTGCCCTATGCACCATTGGGGTGCGGATAATGGTTTTATTATTATTATTATAAATCAGCACATTTTCCAAAACTCTGTTTTCCGACTCATGTGTTATTTTTGACGCACTTTTTAATTTAATTTGAACCGTTTAAATTTTAAATTGAACTTAATTTAATTTAATTGATATTTGTGTAAGTTTATACTTTTGAATCACCTGACAATTTGAGATACTAATGTTTTAGTAAGTAAAGACGAACTGATCCGTATTCAATATTTCTTTACGTTTTATTCATTTTTAAAAAAGAAGGGATATTCGGTAGGCAGGAGCGAACTCGGTACAGAATTAAAAAAATTAATAATAAATAATAATAACAAAACCCTTATCCGCACCCTAATGGTGCATAGGGCACTGCGTCATATAAACGCAGTGTTATCATGATTGTTTTACACATGAAGGAAAGGTGATCAGCCCTCCGCTTCAGGTACCAGTCCATGGTAATATTGAATAAATATTACAGTGAAAACAATTACTTATATTTATTTTTACCCCCCTTGGGAATCGAACCCGGGACCTCCAGAACGGTAGCCGAGCGTGCTGACCATTACACTACGGAGGCGGACAAAAAAGGCGGATTAAAGAAATTATATTTTAAATAACTAAAGGCAGGGAGAAGTCAGGAGAGAATTCAAGGCTGAGATAAAAATGTGATTAAAAATTAACTGTCCGCCTCCGCAGTGTAATGGTTAGCGTGTTTAGCTACCGTGCTGGAGCTTCTGGGTTTGATTCCCAGGTCAAATATAAGTGATTTTTTCATTCTTATATTTATTCAATAGCGGAGGGCTGATCACCTTTCCTTCACGTGTTACCGATCAAGATAACACTGCGTTTATAAGATGTAGTGCCATATGTAACATTGGGTGCGGATAAGGGTTCAAAAGGAGTTAAGTAAGGAAATGAAGCATAGAGTTGGCAAAAGAAGGATGAAAGTAGAGTGAAAGCAGTAAAAATGCGATCTCTCAGTGCGGCTACACTAATGTGTAAAGGCAACTAGCCGTAACTCAAGTTGCGGCTGTTTGGCGTGACACGGCTCAGAGCATTCTTATAACTAGCCTCCATCATATACAATCACAGATTCTGTTCTATCTTTTCCTTTACCGAGATATTCATTATCCAAATAGTCGTAAAATTGTATTAACTTGATACATCGCTCACTCTTTTCAAGAACGTCATAAATCAAAAATCGTCAATTTACAGTTGTGCATGTTTTCGGAATGTCCAGAAAATGTTCTATATCCCAGCAAAAGAGGCATATTTTTAACTTAATATTTACCCGCTATAGGGCAGAAAGTGTTGTTTTTGCATTTTGAAGAAAAGGCATTGTTGAATTATTTTTTTAAATATACTTAATATTTTTCAAATGGAGAAAAAACCTTCAGGTTTTACCTAAAAAGATCTGTTGCACAGTAAAAAGTTCAATAAGTGGCTTGATATTTATTTTTAATACATCGTATTGTATTTTTAAACTTAAAAAACGTTCTCCTGAAAAATCAAGTTTTTTTTATTTATGACGTTCTTGAAAGGAGTGAGCGACATGTGTCGGCAAAAAGCATCACGTTAAATTAACTTTGAACTCGTTTATCTCAAAATTACTTTTTTAACTTGCGGCTTTTTGCTTTTCACTAACTACTATCTACACTTTTCTTTATAAACCTTCCTTCTGTATATTTTATGTCACAAGTACTGAAATTAAGTTAAAATAGAATATTTATAGTGATTTTAAAACAAGTAACATTATATATATATATATATATATATATATATATATATATATATATATATATATATATATATATAATAATAAAACCCTTATCCGCACCCCAATGGTACATAGGGCACTGTGTCATATAAACGCAGTGTTATCTTGATCGTTTACACACGAAGGAAGGGTGATCAGCCCTCCGCTTCAGGTACCAGTCCATGGTAATATTAAATAAATATTACAGTGAAAAAATCACTAATATTTATTTTACCCCTCTTGGGAATCGAACCCGGGACCTCCAGAACGGTAGCCGAGTGTGCTGACCATTACACTACGGAGGCGAACAAATAACAAATATATATATATATATATATATATGTATATATATATATATATATATATATATATATATATATATATATATATATATATATATATATATAGGGTCCGCCATCTAAAGTTTTTTTTTTCAACTAGTGCTTATTTCGTGAATGGTAACACTTAGCTCATGTCTGATTTAACAGATAATTAGTTTTATCCTTCCGCTGAGCGAATATGGTTGTGTATACGCTTGAACAACGCTGGGAAATATTGCGACATTACTTTGAAAATCAAGGGTCCGCCAAATAACTTTTTTTTTTTGAAAATGCTATAAAAAACATCGAGTGTAGCTTCGGCTGTGTGGCACGTAGCGCCGTCCTGTTGAAACCAAATGTTGCCAATATCCTCCTCTTCAATTTTTGTGAACAAAAATCCGTTCAACATATTTTATTGGTGCGGATTTTGGTCCAGAGGCATAATTGGGCCATTTTTCTTTGAAAATGAGCAAGGAGTGGCCGTTACAGTCAATGGCGATCGTTATCGGGCCATGTTGAACGGATTTTTGTTCACAAAAATTGAAGAGGAGGATATTGGCAACATTTGGTTTTAACAGGACGGCGCTACGTGCCACACAGCCGAAGCTACACTCGATGTTTTTTATAGTATTTTAAAAAAAAAAAAAGTTATTTGGCGGACCCTTTACCATCTGATTATTGACTATGACTAGTGATATTGATCAAACGTTTTGACCAATATCACTAGTGTTCATGCCAAAAATTGTGTATTTTTTAAAACAATTTGTTTATTAAAATTGTACGCATAAATGTATTCGAGAAGACCAAAGAGACGCGGTTCATTAAATTTTAAATGTTTACAATACTGTCCCCACCACATACAAATCCTTTATAATAGTATATAAGAGGTAGACAACCAATATTTTTATGCTCTGAAAAGATTAATATTCAAACATGTACCTTTACGTCGCTCTCGCTTTTTTTTTAAATATTGGTGTCACTTTGTTCTAATAACTTTGTAATTTTTTTATAAATAAATAATTGACTATCATTTGCGCGTTTCCGTCTTCCTCATCACATGTCGCTCACTCCTTTCAAGAACGTCATAAATCAAAAAACTTGATTTTTCAGTAGAACGTTTTGAAAGTTTTGAAATATAATACAATGTAATAAAAATAAATATCAAGCCACTTACTGAACTTTTTACTGTGTAACAGATCTTTTTAGGTAAAACCTGAAGGTTTTTTCTCCATTTGAAAAATATTTAGTACATTTAAAAAAAAATTAAAAAATATCTTTTCTTAAAAATGCAAAAACAACACTTTCTGCCCTGTAGCGGGTAAATATTAAGTTAAAAATATGCCGCTGTTGCTGGGATATAGTACATTTTCTGGGCATTCCGAAAACATGCACAACTGAAAATTGACGATTTTTGATTTATGACGTTCTTGAAAGGAGTGAGCGATGTGTTCCAGTACCATTAGACGAAACAACTAGTCTGATTTTGGTTTGTTGGAAGCTATTTCTTCATAGCAATCAGCCCGCCAATGTTTTTATCAATTTTTTAATGTACACGAAGTTAAAATAAATAAATAAAAGCAGTGCGGCCCTGGAGCAAGCGACCACAGTATTTCCCACGATATACCGGCCGAAAGATGTGCAACTATTGGGTACATTCCGAGGCAGGCAGTGCGTACGTAGTATCTCAATCTAATATCACATGTATTATTGTACGATGCTGACATATGATTTCACAGCTAGTTGCTCATATCATAACATAATCACACGTCACTCTTACTATCGTTGGTATGCCTTATACTCTGAACATCCTTTTATTTTTTGTATTTCTTGGGTTTTTTTACTTTGATTTTGATCATGAAATAAAAATTTTCAATCTGCTTCTATTATTCGTAGTGCATTTAAAATATAAACAATGTATACACATTTTTTTATGTGTGTAAGCAGGTTCAAAGTTAGACCAATAGTTCTGGAGGTAATTATGAAGTAAATGATTTTAATTCATATTATTTTTTGACATCTCATCAAAGATGAAGAAGAATATGGAAGTCTGGGCATTTACGGGGCTGACGACCGTCATCGGCTGGTTTAAGTGATCACTTTACACACGTGTAACATTCACCAATTCTACCCATTATTGACAACCACACTACTCAAATTCTTGGAAGTTCTTTATATATGAACCAATTTAGAAACCTTGTTCTTGAATCACTAGAACTTCACTAGAGACATCTATTGGTGAGATGTAAAGAAGCTTTTTATCAAGCAGAAACTTATATTAGTATGTGAGGTCCAAATCCTGGATTATAATCACACACACGAGAAACGCCAGAAAATACCATTTTCATTTTTATTATTTAAGATTATAATTTGATTACAAGATTATAATTCAATTATTTATTGATTCGGCATTAACTTTGTGGAATGACTTGAATATTTTATTAAAATTAAACAGTTGAATAATCCACTTTATAGAGTTTTATTTTTATTTACGACTAGTTTCGAAAACGACAATTGTTTTCATCTTCTGGTACAAATTAAAACTGGAACTAGTCGTAAATAAAAATAAAACTCGATGAAGTGGATTATTCAAGTGTTTAATTTTAATAAAATGATTATAATTAAACTGCATTCTATCCTTGATTTGTACTCCACTAATGGGTGTGAAACCTGGACCATCCAAAAGTACGAAAAAGACCGGCTTGAAGCATTTGAGATGTGGGTTTGGAGGAAGATGACCAAAACATCATGGGTCGTAAGGAAGTCCAACGAAAAGGTGTTGCAGGACGTAAAAGAAAGAAGAGAGCTTATAAATGATATTTTGAAGAGGAAGGCCAAGCTAATAGGGCACTCAATTAGACATAGCACCTTTCTTAGCAACATCTTCGAAGGAAGAATCTTGGGAAAACGAACAAGAGGCCGCCCAAGAACTTCATACTTCCAGGATTTGAAGCGGCTCATGGACGTCTCCTCCTATTCGCAGCTCAAGAGGATGGCGACTGACAGAGACAAGTGGCTGACACAACAAGGCGCTGCCTTTAGAAGATGATGATGAATGAGCGCGAACACCTCCCTAAGTGGAGGTCCTGGGTTCGATTCCCAGGGGGGGTCAAATAAAAATGCTGTGGTCCCGTGGTTAGTGTCGCGGACTCTGGAGCCAGAGTTTCTCGGTTCGAACCCACTCTACCACAATTTGATACCTATTTCTAATAGTGATCTCCTTAGGCTCACAGAAATAGTATGAAATTGAAGTATTTTTGTAAATAATAAAAACACAAATATTTCTCTAATATAACTATCCATGACGCCGTTTACTGCAGGGGTGGGCAGAGAACAAAACCCCATACCACTGTGTTTGTAAACATTTTTCGCCTCTACGCATTCGTGTATTTTCCCATATCATCTCATATCTTCAAACCCCTATTCGCACCCCAATGGTGCATAGGGCACTGCATCGTATTGACGCAGTGTTATATTGCTCGTTACTTACACGAAGGCAGTGTGATCATTCCTGCGCTTCAGGGACCAGTGCAAGGAAATATTGACTTAACATTAGACTGTAAAAGTATTCGGTGATAAAATAGTGAATAAATTAATAATGACAAAAATATGACGACTAACAATTCTGAGACCCTAAGCTACAGCTAATTTCTTCTTTCTTTTAACCCTTTTCCGCACCCAATGATGCATAGGGCACTGGACGCAGTGTTATCTTGATCGTTACTTACACCAAGGCAATGTGATCACTCCTGCGCTTCAGGGAAATATTAACTAAACATCAGAGTGTAAAATCACCAATATTCATTTTCACCCCCGCCTGGGAATCGAGCCCGGGACCTCCAGCACAGTAGCTAAACATGCTTACCATTACGCCACGGAGGTGGACACTTTATAGACTTGTGTGACTTTCACCGTTTCTACCCATTATTAAACATCCATAATGCAGTTATTTTCTAACTAACTAACTAACTAACCATCACGCCGCTTCCCCGCAGGGGTAGGCAGAGAGAATAGAGCGCCACACCACTCTGTCCTTGCAAACATTCTTCGCCTCTTCCACGTTCATGCATCTCCTCATACATACCCACCGATTGTTACGACTCCTAACCTGACCACTTTCAAGTATTTGGCATACCTGATCGTGCCATGCTTTTCTCGGTCTTCCTCT